>NW_027507758.1:645639411-646031911 GCF_037356315.1 Lithobates pipiens
GCAGTCTCTCTCTCTGTGAGGGCAATGTGGAGCAGTCTCTCTCTCTCTCTCTGTGAGGGCAATGTGGAGCAGTCTCTCTCTCTCTTTGAGGGCAATGTGAAGCAGTCTCTCTCTCTCTCTCTCTGTGCGGGCAATGTGGAGCAGTCTCTCTCTCTCTCTCTCTCGGTACGGGCAATGTGGGGCAGCCTCTCTGTCTCTCTCTGTGAGGGCAATGTGGAGCCGTCTCTCTCTCTGTGAGGGCAATGTGGAGCAGTCTCTTTCTCTCTCTCTCTGTGAGGGAAATGTGGAGCAGTCTCTCTCTCTCTCTCTCTCTGTGAGGGAAATGTGGAGCAAACTCTCGTTCTCTGTGTGGGAAATGTGGAACAGCCTCTCTGTCTCTCTGAGGGCAATGTGGAGCAGTCTCTCTCTCTCTCTCTCTCTCTGTGAGGGCAATGTGGAGCAGTCTATCTCTCTCTCTCTCTGTGAGGGCAATGTGGAGCAGTCTATCTCTCTCTTTGAGGGCAATGTGGAGCAGTCTCTCTCTCTCTCTCTCAGGGAAATGTAGAGCAGTCTCTCTGTCTCTGTGAGGGCAATGTGGAGCAGTCACTCTCTCTCTCTGAGGGCAATGTGGAGCAGTCTCTCTCTCTTTGCAGGCAATGTGGAGCAGTCTCTCTCTCTCTCGGTGAGGGCAATGTGGAGCAGTCTCTCTCTCTCTCTGTGAGGGCAATGTGGAACAGTCTCTCTCTCTCTCTCTCTCTCTCTCTCCCCATTATGGAGCAGCCTCTTTGTCTCTATCTGTGAGGGCAATGTGGAGCAGTCTCTCTCTCTCTCTGTGTGCAGGCAATGTGGAGCAGTCTCTCTCTCTCTGTGCAGGCAATGTGGAGCAGTTTCTCTCTCTCTGAGGGTAATGTGGACCAGCCTCTCTGTCACTCTCTGTGCGGCCAATGTGGAGCAGTTTCTATGTCTCTGTAAGGGAAATAAGGGAAATGTGGAGCAGTCTCTCTCTCTCTCTCTCTCATATGTGGAGCAGTTTCTCCCTCTGTCTCTCTCTGTGCAAGCAATGAGGAGCAGTCTCTGTGAGGGAAATGCGGAGCAGCCTCTCTGTCTCTCTCTGTGCGGACAATGTGGAGCAGTCTCTCCCTCTCTCTGTGAGGGCAATGTGGAGCAGTCTCTCTCTCTCTCTCTGTGCGGGCAATGTGGGGCAGCCTCTCTGTCTCTCTCTGTGAGGGCAATGTGGAGCAGTCTCTCTCTCTGTGAGGGCAATGTGGAGCAGTCTATCTCTCTCTCTCTCTGTGAGGGCAATGTGGAGCAGTCTCTCTCTCTCTTTGAGGGCAATGTGAAGCAGTCTCTCTCTCTCTCTCTGTGCGGGCAATGTGGGGCAGCCTCTCTGTCTCTCTCTGTGAGGGCAATGTGGAGCAGTCTCTCTCTCTGTGAGGGCAATGTGGAGCAGTCTCTTTCTCTCTCTCTCTGTGAGGGAAATGTGGAGCAGTCTCTCTCTCTCTCTCTGTGAGGGAAATGTGGAGCAAACTCTCGTTCTCTGTGTGGGAAATGTGGAACAGCCTCTCTGTCTCTCTCTCTGAGGGCAATGTGGAGCAGTCTCTCTCTCTCTCTATGAGGGAAATGTAAAGCAATCTCTCTCTCTCTCTCTCTCTCTCTCTCTCTCTCTCTCTGTGTGAGGGCAATGTGGAGCAGTCTCTATCTCTCTCTCTCTCCCTGTGAGGGAAATGTGAAGCAGTCTCTCTCTCTCTCTCTCTCTCTCTCTCTGAGATGTGGAGCAGTCTCTCTCTCTCTCTGTGAGGGAAATGTGGAGCAAACTCTCGTTCTCTGTGTGGGAAATGTGGAACAGCCTCTCTGTCTCTCTCTCTGAGGGCAATGTGGAGCAGTCTCTCTCTATGAGGGAAATGTAAAGCAATCTCTCTCTCTCTCTGTGTGAGGGCAATGTGGAGCAGTCTCTCTCTCTCTCTCTCTCTCTCTCTCTCTCTCTCTCTCTCTGTGAGGGAAATGTGAAGCAGTCTCTCTCTCTCTCTCCCTCTCTCTCTCTCAGGGCAAGGTGGAGCAGTCTCTCTCTCACTCTGTGTGAGGGAAATGTGGAGCAGTCTCTCTGTGAGGGCAATGTGGAGCAGTCTCTCTCTCTCTGTGAGGGCAATGTGGAGCAGTCTCTCTCTCTGTGCAGGCAATGTGGAACAGTCTCTCTCTCTTTGCAGGCAATGTGGAGCAGTCTCTCTCTCTCTCTCTCTCTCTCTCTCTCCCTGTGAGGGAAATGTGAAGCAGTCTCTCTCTCTCTCTCCCTCTCTCTCTCTCTCTCTCTCTCTCTCAGGGCAAGGTGGAGCAGTCTCTCTCTCACTCTGTGTGAGGGAAATGTGGAGCAGTCTCTCTGTGAGGGCAATGTGGAGCAGTCTCTCTCTCTCTGTGAGGGCAATGTGGAGCAGTCTCTCTCTCTGTGCAGGCAATGTGGAACAGTCTCTCTCTCTTTGCAGGCAATGTGGAGCAGTCTCTCTCTCTCTCTCTCTGTGAGGGAAATGTGGAACAGTCTCTCTCTGTGAGGGAGATGTGGAGCAGTCTCTCCCCCTCTCTCTCTGTGAGGGAAATGTGGAGCAGTCTCTCTCTCTCTCTCTCTCTGTGAGGGCAATGTGGAGCAGTCTCTCTCTCTCTGTGAGGGCAATGTGGAGCAGTCTCTCTCTCTCTCTCTCTCTCTCCCTCCCTCTCCCCATTATGGAGCAGCCTCTTTGTCTCTATCTGTGAGGGCAATGTGGAGCAGTCTCTCTCTCTCTCTGTGCAGGCAATGTGGAGCAGTCTCTCTCTCTCTGAGGGTAATGTGGACCAGCCTCTCTGTCACTCTCTGTGCGGCCAATGTGGAGCAGTTTCTATGTCTCTGTAAGGGAAATGTGGAGCAGTCTCTCTCTCTCTGTGCAGGCAATGTGGAGCAGTCTCTCTCTCTCTGTGCAGGCAATGTGGAGCAGTCTCTCTCTCTGTGCAGGCAATGTGGAGCAGTCTCTCTCTCTCTCTGTGCAGGCAATGTGGAGCAGTCTCTCTCTCTCTGAGGGTAATGTGGACCAGCCTCTCTGTCACTCTCTGTGCGGCCAATGTGGAGCAGTTTCAATGTCTCTGTAAGGGAAATAAGGGAAATGTGGAGCAGTCTCTCTCTCTCTCTCATATGTGGAGCAGTTTCTCCCTCTGTCTCTCTCTGTGCAAGCAATGAGGAGCAGTCTCTGTGAGGGAAATGCGGAGCAGCCTCTCTGTCTCTCTCTGTGCGGACAATGTGGAGCAGTCTCTCCCTCTCTCTGTGAGGGCAATGTGGAGCAGTCTCTCTCTCTGTGCGGGCAATGTGGGGCAGCCTCTCTGTCTCTCTCTGTGAGGGCAATGTGGAGCAGTCTCTCTCTCTGTGAGGGCAATGTGGAGCAGTCTCTCTCTCTCTCTTTGAGGGCAATGTGAAGCAGTCTCTCTCTCTCTCTCTCTCTCTCAGGGAAATGTAGAGCAGTCTCTCTGTCTCTGTGAGGGCAATGTGGAGCAGTCACTCTCTCTCTGTGGGCAATGTGGAGCAGTCACTCTCTCTCTGTGGGCAATGTGGAGCAGCTTCTCTGTCTCTGTGAGGGAAATGTGGAGCAGTCTCTTTCTCTCTGCCTGTCCAGTCAATGTGGAGCAGTCTCTCTCTCTCTGTGAGGAAAATGTGGAGCAGTCTATCTCTCTCTCTCCTCTGTCTCTCTCTCCTCTGTCTCTCTCTCTCTCGCCACTCTGTCTCTGTGGGCAGTGTGGAGCAGTCTCTCTCTCTGTCTTTCCAGTCAATGTGGAGCAGTCTCTCTGTCTCTGTGAGGGAAATGTGGAGCAGTTACTCTCTCTCTGTGGGCAATGTGGAGCAGCTTCTCTGTCTCTGTGAGGGAAATGTGGAGCAGTCTCTTTCTCTCTGCCTGTCCAGTCAATGTGGAGCAGTCTCTCTCTCTCTGTGAGGAAAATGTGGAGCAGTCTATCTCTCTCTCTCCTCTGTCTCTCTCTCCTCTGTCTCTCTCTCTCTCGCCACTGTCTCTGTGGGCAGTGTGGAGCAGTCTCTCTCTCTGTCTTTCCAGTCAATGTGGAGCAGTCTCTCTGTCTCTGTGAGGGAAATGTGGAGCAGTCTCTCTGTCTCTGTGAGGAAAATGTGGAGCAGTCTCTCTGTCTCTGTGAGGAAAATGTGGAGCAGTCTCTCTGTCTCTGTGAGGAAAATGTGGAGCAGTCTTACTAGTCTTATAAATGACAACAATATACCACATTCCCGACACTTGTTTTATGGTCATATATGACCACCCATGTCTTTATATCTATGCACGCCCATCGCTCTGGCGGCGTTCTGCACCTTTGTGGTTTATTGAGCATATTTGTGGTGTTTAGGGGTTCTTTCTTCACTGCGGGAGCTGCGATGCACTTTGTGGGTTCCCCCTTCCTCCCTACACACTCCTTGTGTCCGGAAGGTTCGGGTGGACGCCCTTCACGCATCGGTGCCACGGTCCTTACGTCATGCCCACAGCGTCAGCCCTGAAGTCATTGCGCTGATGCTGAGAGCACCAACTGCATGGTTTCTGTGGGGGGGAGGTTTTTGGCACCAATCACTGAGCGATTCATCAGCTCAGGTGCCGACACCCCTCGCCCTCACGGGCTCACGCAAGTGGCGTGTATTTACATATCTCCCAGTCGGAGCGGGCTGTCCACATGGCCTGTCTCCTCCTGGGGTTCCTGCACAACAACTGTTCTCCTGCTTGGTGTTGCATGGTAAGCAGCGATCGGGTAAGTGTTCCTGGGTTTAGCTTCACCCTGGCTTTTAGGATTTGCTTTACTGCACACTCTATCTTTCAATATATATATTTTTATTCATTTTATCACCATTCACTAGTTTAATGCTTGCACATATCTAGGTTACTGTCAGTCCCTTGTCACATATACATCAGTCCACTATATATATATATATATATATATATATATATATATATATATATTATATTTCTTATTCAACACTCCCTGTTATCATCACTATACATGCACATACACTGGGTTCATTGTTTATATACTACTTCCAAACTCATTACTATTTTAAAATACATACTAAATATTTGTTCCCAGACTACCCTGTTTGATGCCCCATACACCAGCATTGCCGTCACATGGAGACTACCCTCATACCCAGGTGCTTTTTAACACCACCCAATGCTGCTAATGTATACCACTCCGCCTCAGCTCCCACGGTGGAGTTTATGCCTCTGGCCCCCTATGTGCCATTCATTGCATGTTGCACTCACTGCCAGGGTTGGGAAGTGTGATTGGCAACCTTTCTTAAGTACTATTTTTCTCTATTCCCCTTTGTATAGAGTGTGGTTTACTATATTTCATAGAAATCTGTCGCATCTGCTCCTGATGAGCAGAAAACATGCATGAAGCGCGTCGAGCTATACTTGATGCTACAGTGATACTTATTACGCCCTGATGATGTCATCAATTTTAATTTAGTACAATTAAATGAATACTATGCGATTATAAACACGGGTACCGGGCATGCCATCTTTGGTAATTGCAGGCCATATTATTGTTATATATATTATCATTTGATCATTATGTACTCATCTTGAATCATGTGTTCATTTTTTTTATACCTTTTGTATCATCATATCTATGCCTTGTGCTAATTACATGTAATGAAATTATTATGAAATTATTCTTCTACTATATATTTGTGATGAATAAAATATTTTTTACTCTCACCTCCGCTTTTCAACTGCTTCATTTAAAGTCCCCAATCTGCTTTTGAATGTACCCAATACAGGGATGGAGGCGCCTTACCGTGCCTCATTTAAAGTCCCAAAATCCCCCCTTCTATAGATTATTCCTGTCCTGAGTGCGGGAAGTGTTTCCCTTCTAAATCCAATCTTAATGAGCATATAAGATCTCACACGGGGAGAAGCCGTATTCCTGTCCTGAGTGCGGGAAATGTTTTTCACAGAAGTCCAATCTTTTGAAACAGAGATCTCACTGAAGACACCAGAAAAGGAACTGACAAATTACACTTTCTTTTTTTTTTGTTTTGACATGCCAATCAGCCTAGTTAAGCTGCAGCTGGGAAATCTGTTCCATGAAAAGTAACAAAGACACAAACAAATTAAGAAAATTTTATTGGTCAACAAAACAGGACTTGGAAAAGAGCAAGGAAAGCAAAAAAAACACACATGTTAAATTTGAGACACTAAGGGCCGGTTCACACAGCGATGCGATGCGAGGCGACACGGCTCGCCTCGCCTCGCTCCCGCAAGTCGCCCCCGTTCAGTACTATGGAACCGTTCTGAGAGGAGCGACTCGAGTCGCTCCGACTCAGAAAAAAGGTTCCTGTACTACTTATGGGCGACTTCGGGGGCGACTTGCATTGACTTCTATACAGAAGTCCTCTGCAAGTCGCCGCTGAGATCCCCGCAGGTCGCGGCGAGGCAAGTCGGAGACGCCTCGCCGCGGCTCGCTGTGTGAACCGGCCCTAACAGAATATGTTTTTTGAGGTCTGACCATTTTGCATTGGAAATTAACAGGAGATAAAAGGACTCCGCCCACAAATGGACATCTATTAAGGATTTAAACATTAATTAGTCACAATATCTTGAGAAAGAATTTGCTAAATAATTCAGCACAGACAATTAAATAAAAGTGAAAAACCCACAAACGACACACATTGACAACATCAAAAATATTTCAGGGGAAAATATCCCCCACCCAAAAAAAATACAATAAACCAAAGTAGAAAACACTTCTGTTTTGCAAAGACATAACAAACAGAACACAAAGATAAAATACATGTGTTACAAACTCCATAAGGCCACCCAAATGTACGCTCTTGCCACCCTCACAATCTTGCCTCTTTTCAGGGCGAGGTAAAGAATGTTATCTGCAAGTTTTATATAACACCGGTTTGTGTGCTAATGAGGCAATTGAAAACACATGCACAGTCCATGAAACACACAAAATGCAAGTCCACCCAATGTAGAGACTGAAATTCAAAGTGGGTACACCTGTTAAGGATGTCTTTAAATCACTAACCCAAAAAACACGCTCTCTGAGCATGCCCAGAAACATCCAAGTGCTGTTCACACACAAAAAGAAGAAACAAAGAAAAGTCCCTGAGCATGCCCAGAATAACCCAAATGCAGCTAGCACAAAATAAGACTGGCCATACACCTATAGGTTATCTACAGATTTTCTATGGTCAGGTGGAAAAAGTGGAACAGATTCCTCCATCTACGCTGAACTGTGTGGATGGAAGAATCTCCCATGGGCTCAAGCTTCCATATGTTGCTCGTCGGCCCCGCTGGCTCTCACAATACCTGAACATTCTGATTGGGTGCAGGCATTGTTTAGGTTGAGCGTCAGCAGAGCTGACCAGCAAGATACTGAAGCTGTGTGTGGGGGGCTGACATATATACAGGTGTGTGTGGGGGGGCTGATATATATAAAGGTGTGTGTGGGGGCTGACATATATACAGGTGTGTGGGGGAGCTGACATATATACAGGTGTGGGGGGCTGACATATAAATGGGTATGTGGGGGGCGCTGACATAAAAACAGGTGTGTGGGGGGGCTGTTATATATACAGGTGTGTGGGGGGCTGACATATATACAGGATTGAGGGGGCTGACATATATACAGGTGTGTGGGGGGCTGATATATATACAGGTGTATGTGGGGGGCTGACATATATACAGGTGTGTGTAGGGGGCTGACATATATACATGTGTGTGTGGGAGCTGACATATATACAGGTGTGTATGGGGGCTGACATATATACAGGTGTGTGGGGGCTGACATATATACAGGTGTGTGTGGGGGGCTGACATATATACAGGTGTGTGGGGGCTGACATATATACAGGTGTGTGTGGGGGGGGGGGCTGACATATATACAGGTGTGTGGGGGCTGACATATATACAGGTGTGTGTGGGGGGCTGACATATATACAGGTGTGTGGGGGCTGACATATATACAGGTGTGTGGGGGCTGACATATATACAGGTGTGTGTGGGGGGGCTGACTTATATACAGGTGTGTGTGAGGGGGCTGACATATATACAGGTGTGTGGGGGCTGACATATATACAGGTGTGTGTGGGGGGCTGACATATATACAGGTGTGTGGGGGCTGACATATATACAGGTGTGTGGGGGCTGACATATATACAGGTGTGTGTGGGGGGCTGACATATATACAGGTGTGTGTGAGGGGGCTGACATATATACAGGTGTGTGGGGGCTGACATATATACAGGTGTGTGTGGGGGCTGACATATATACAGGTGTGTGGGGGCTTACATATATACAGGTGTGTGTGAGGGGGCTGACATATATACAGGTGTTTGGGGGGGGGGCACTGACATATATACAGGTGTGAGGGGGGCTGACATATATACAGGATCGAGGGGGGCTGAGTACATACAGGTAAGGTGGCCGATGTTTGAATTCAGTAGGATGGCTGTGGGCAAGCCCTGGGAAATGTTGGTGGTCAGGCTGGGGGGGAGGGGGCAGGCCTAAAGCTGTGTAAGGGGCCCAACAATTTCTGATGGCTGCCCTGCCCTTATCCTAACATAACATTGGGCCTCCTTGGCTAATGCCTTAACTGATTAACTGACAAGGATTCATAATTTACAATTTAGTAGAATATATGGTGAAACCTTAAAACCTTCCTATGAAAATCTCTTCTCTAAGGACAGTGAACTTCATTTAATCTCTTTAAAAAAATGTTGTGAACAAGATGGCTACTACTCATGTCCAGAGAATCACATTTAAAAATAATATATTTAGACCATTACAAATTAATTATTTTTAACCTCAATTGTTCTGACAATATACAGACACTTTCATGTACCAGCATCTAGCTTTACGGGAAAATAAGTACAGCTTCATTATCTGGTCATTGAAGTCCACCCCTCCCATATAAAGGTTATATTCGTGGACACAGAGAGGCTCTTCAACTACATCAGATACCATGCAAATTTCAACCATAGTTTCTGCATTAATGGAATTAGCCACTTGTCGCCCGCCCCACTGTCAAATGAGCTCTCATTCTGGGTGGACATCATATGGGGTGGTCGCAGCTGCGCCGTGTTGCTAGGACATGGGGAGACCCGATCTCTGTAAAGAGCTGCAGCCACAGCTCTTTAACCATGTGATCGGCTATGTCCAATCACAGCAGGTCACATGTATACACGGAGATGCCAGTAATCGGCACTCCTCGCCTCACACTGACAGAGTGTGAGGAGAGGAGAGCCAATCAACGGCATCTCCTAGCAGAGGACATCTAGGTATGTAATCAGGGCACTGATCATCAGTGTCCTGATTACAATAAAGCCCTCACAATGCCAGAAATATGTGCCCACCAGTGCCAGCAACCAGTGCCTATTAGTGATGCCCATCAATGCTGCCCGTCTGTGCCCACCAGTGCCACATATCAGTGCCACCTATCAGTGCCCATAAGTGCAGCATATTCGTGCCTCCTCATCAGTGCCCATAAGTGCCACCTCATCAGTGCAGCCTATTAGTGCCCCCTCATCAGTGCCCATCAGTGAAGGAGAAAAATTACTTATTTACAAAATTTACTGACAGAAACTAAGAAAGACCTTTTTTTTTTCAAAATTTCCATCTTTTTTTTTTTTTTAAGGTTAAGTTAAAAACCCCAGAAGTGATTAAATGGCACCAAAAGAAAGCTCTATTTGTGTGAAGAAAATGATAAAAAAAATCACATGGTTACAGTGTAGCATGACCGCGCAATTGTCATTCAGGGTGTGACAGCGATGAAAGCTGAGAAATGGCATGGGCAGGACGGGGGTGAAAGTACCCGGTATTGAGGTGGTTAATTGTCCTTCCACTTCACTGCGAGCAATTCATTAGTTCTCAAGCAGGCTTTCTCCTCCTTTCTACGTTGGATGTTTTACAAGCCATTGGGGGAAGGCCCAGCATTTAGATCGCACGGTGCCATGAGCCAATTTCAAGATTGTCTAAGTGTCTAAAAAGTGGCACTCTTCTATAGAAGTTGTCCACATACAAGTGTCCCTTGTGGAAAAAAGATGAAACCAAGTGTATCTTGCCCCTGCTCCCCATGTAGTGTGGGCAGTACGGGGGGCTCTATTTGCCTAAAGAAGTCTCCAATGTATCATGCGATATCCCAAACTTACCAACTATCGTTATCCCAACCCCCAGACTTTAGACCGCCATATGTTGCCAAATAGGAACAAGAGCTGGGACTACAATTTATGGAGAAACAAGTCAATATACTTTTCCTTCAAAACTTCCAAATGTGCCGGATAGCAAGAGTCAGGATTCAAGGTGCTGACCCGCTGGTACTACACACCGGAGAGGATCCATAAGATGTTCCCCCAGAGCTCAGACTTATGCTGGAGGTGTGGAGAGGACACTGGATCACTCCTCCACATCTTCTGGTCCTGCCACCTCCTTTAATCCTGGAAGGAGGTTCACTGCATAGTTCAGAAGTTCACTGACAGAGAACTACCATGGACCCCCGAGTTCTTTCTTCTGCACCACCACGAGATCCATATCGCCTCTCCTGCACACAGCGGCAAAAGGCTGCGTCCCGCTGTTTTGGAAGCAGACGCAGCCACCGTCGGTTGCTGGATGGCTGAAAACAGTGGTGTGCATTAATGCAATGGAGGACTTGGAGGCCACTGAGAAACGCCGTTGTGAGAAATATCTCACAAAATGATTCTATTGACATGAATTTGTCTATTCCGAGAAATACGCAGAGCCGGTGGCTTAGTTTGCTGATTGTGTGCTGCCTTATAAGGCTTCCCCCGGACATGGTTGGGTGACTGGATGGAGGCACCCCCTTCCCTCCTTACCCCCCTTTTTATTTTTCCTTCTTCCTCTTTCTCTACTTTTGCTCCATTGTTCTGTTAGTATTAGAGACCCTGTGGGTCATCTCTATCTTATTTTTATATCTGGCATCTATAAATACGGCGACTGACATGGAAAATTGTCACATGGGCTGCAGAGACTCCCTAGACCCAAAAGTCCAGGGAAGGTTTCCCAGAGATTGTGGTGTATATGTAAAGTGGTGTTTATAGGCTGGATTTTATATTTCAACTGTTTCTTTGTATGCACACCAATGCGCGGATTCTGTATTGTCTTACACAAATAAATAATTGAACAAAAAATGACATGTATAGCCTGTGGCCCTATCACAGAGCTTCTACATTTGGACCCCAGATCTGGCACACTTGCTGGGGAGATGCTGTTTGATTGGAAGGTGATCAGTGAAATGTATGATGGACTCATCTACATAGATGGTTGGTTGGGGCGTATACACATCTGAACATTTCTGGGAGAGGTAGTTTATGAAGGGCAGAATATTTAGGGTCACCTCGAGGACGACAAAGTGTGTGATCACTGAAATGCATAAAACACATTATCATCTCATATCTATGCCTGGGCATTGCAGCAGAGAACACGGGCATATGATGAATCAGGTCTCTGGACCAATATGATCTCGGCTCATTCTTTTTAGTAACGCCCATGTTGGGTGTTAGGCCCAAAAAAGTTTTATATTTATAAACCTTGATAGGTCTCCAATGCGAATTGTCTGGCAAGAGTTGAATTTGAAAAATCTAGGGGAGTTGTTACATTTTACAATTGGGCAGTGAATGGGGGAAGTACGAGCGCTGCACAATCTGTGGGCTGCCAATCAGCATTTGCAAGCACATCTGGAAGAACACTATGGGCTCTATGGGTCTGTGGTCGAATTCTTGGTGGCTGTGGGATGCCACTAGTGCTAGCCACCTCACCAGCTTGGACTCCATTTGTGGGACTTGCCAGGTCAGCACAAAATACTTCTGTCCTGGTATGTAAAAGACTAGGATGTACTAGGCCGCTGGTGCCTGCGTGCTCACCAAAAGGTAGTGTGGCACTAGTACTGGCATCCTGCAGCATATAAGACAAATCAAGTGTTCCTAGCACTTCAGCTACCCAGGGTCGGGTACATCTGACCTTAGCAGGGACCTCTCCTCCATCCTCTGATCTCCCTGTCAGGATGCTTCTGCTCTCTACAGGTCGTATTTAGAGCCTGATTCTGTCACTGAGGATTCCCCCTTCACTCCCAGCTGTCATACTCAGAATCCTGTAGGCCTCTTCACTAGAGTACCTTTGTTGAGACATTTTGGCCACTAAATTCACAGGTACTTAATGTGACTCACAAGAAAAAGAGGTTCTGGCTTTCAGCGACTGCTTGAACTACTACAAATGTAATACAATCTCCGGCCTCCTTCAGTCTAATGAGGACCTCAAGGGCCAGAGATAGCTGACATCCTTCTGTATATGGTTGATTGTGAGGGATAGTGGGTGAAAGGTGGAAGTTATTGGGCACCAGACACTTCTTGAATGCAAAATAGATGTTTATTTCTCTTACAAACTTTTTTGGGGAAAGAGGGTTAGGGCCAAGACACCTTTAAATAGTTGCAAGTTCAATTAGCAGACTCCGAGACTTCAATAGGAAATCAGCCATTGCGGGAAATGACTCCAGCAAGACACCACATCTGCACATGTAGGAATGCTGTCTCCTATGGCAACAGTGTTTAACAGTACCTAACACACAGCGTAACAGTTCTCTCAGCTTCACAACTTCTCCTTGTAGTTCTTCAGCCCACTGAGCTCCCGATCTCTCACTAGACCCTCTGATTCAGACTCTGAATCCCTTGAGCTTCTCCAATCTTCACAGTTGTAGCTTGCTCAAGCGTCACACCCGCCACTCTGCTGGGTCCCTAGTTTGGCACTCCAGATACTTGTCAAGTTTCACCTCATTGGCCTGCTCAGTCCCTGGCTTGACACAAAAATCTGCTCTACAAGTGTCACCTCCGCTGGTTGGGTCCCTGGCTTTATCACCACCTGAATTTTCATGATTCTCCAGCATGCCTGTTCAGTGAGAATACTGCTCCAGTACTTGCTTCAGTTACTCTCTGTGGTCCCTGGTAATAAGGTGGTTGGTCCCTTAGTGGTGACAGCTCCGGCTGGCAGAACCGTCACTTCTGGTTGGACTGCAAGCTGCAATCCAAACCCTGCGCTGCTCTCTTGCTTCTGGATAGGCCTTCAGACAGCCAAGCAGCCAGACACCCCCAGGATAGGCCCAATCTCCGGCCTAGCAGCCCAGAGCCCAGAGCACACAACACACGTCCACCCAGACTGCCGTCCAGGTGGCACAGAACATCGAACACCTGACTCCACCAAAATATGTAGGCTCTCCCAGCAGGCCAAGAGATTCAAGAAAACCCCTACCCATTGGCTGAGATACCCCATATACCCATAACCTGACCTTGAGTTGTCCTTCTCAATCTAATACCTCCAAGTGCCCGGCCACCTGGTGGTGGAAGAGAAAAGTGCAACCAGGCCAGACCTGGGGAGAAATCAATAGATCTCTAACAATCAACCAGGATAACTACTCCTGGCAAGTAAATTTGTGAGGAGCTCCCTGTCTAAACTCCAGGGTTCTGCACAAATAAAACTTACCTGCTAGTGCTAGAAGAGATCAGGCCTGATTCTGCCAACACTGCGGTTATGTGTGCAATGTATCAGAGGTGCCGGTGATCTACTGACACTGCACTTGTTGGGGGGCAGAAGGGCTGATCTGCTTACACTGCGTTATTAGGGACACTATACTAAGGGGGGACACTAATATAATTCTGTTCATGATCAGGATATTGATCCATACAGACACTATACTAGCAATGGTGGTGATCAGGATATTGATCCATACAGACAATATATTAGTAATGGCGGTGATCAGGATATTGATCCATACAGACACTATACTAGTAATGTCGGTGATCAGGATCCTATAAGGTGAGTGCGATAGTGTGCAGACAATCTAATTCTAGCTGACCCTGGCGCTATCTGATGTAACAAGTGATGCTAATACAGCGATTGGTGAAAAATACTGTACACTGACGCTGTACTAATGGCGCTGGTTGGGTGACAGGGGTGATCAAAGGGTGAATGAGGACAATCAATGGGGTTAAATGTGCCAATATAAGGTGTGCGGGTGTAAAGTGTGGTGATTATACTCACAGTGTGGTGTTCTCTTCTCTTCCTGAACCGAAAAGGAGACAGAAAATGTTTCTGGACAGCCGCACTCTGAAGAAATTGCTTTTTTATTCAAAAAAATCTAAATCAAAAATACATGCCACAGCAGAGAGGAGACTGACACGTTTTGCACTAACAGTAGTGCTTACTTATAGCTATGAGTAAGCACTACTGTTTGTGCGAAATGTGTCAGCTCCCCTGTCAGCTGTGGCATGTATTTTTGATTTTGATGTGATTTTTTAATAAAAAGGCAATTTCTTCAGGGTGCGGCTGTCCAGAACCATTTCCTGTCTCATTGCTACTAGCAATTTGCCAGCACTTGTGGCTCCTGAACTGAGAGAGAGGTTCACTACTTGTGTGTTCTCCTGAAGCAGTGATATCCTCCCTTCTGAACCGAATAGGACTCGGGAAGAAAGAAATAACAAGATAGCTCCCCGTGTTTACAAAATAAAACACAGGAGTGATTTGTCATTGGCTGCCAGTGATCATCAGAGTATGGGGCAAAATAATTGGCTGGGACCTGCTGACAATCTTGTCCTACAGCCAATGACAGTAAAGGTTTCTGGGTGTGCGCATGCATGGGTGCGGACCTGAAAGAAAGCCATGACATAAAATGACATTACCAGACATGTATGAGCCGCCCATCCATTGTATTTTTACAACACTTCATCCATGTCTTTGGTGATCTCTGATCTCCTTATCAACTGTTTCTTACATGATGGAGATCAGCCATGGAGTATATCTGAGGTGTATATCAGGGTGTGCTTCTTCCCCACATGAGACCTGTGATCTCCAGCAACATTCATATAGAAGACATTTCCCATACACAAGGCTCTAATACACCTCGAGGGTTGTGGGGTCCCTGATGTACAGGAAGACAGGACTTCAATGAGGAGCAATTCCCCCACTCGGGACAGGAAAGTGGCTTCTCCCTGTGTGAGATCTCTGATGTCTGGAAAGATTGGCCTTCACTGAAAAACATTTCCCACACTCAGGACAGGAATACGGCTTCTCCCCTGTGTGACATCTCTGATGCAAGTAAAGATTGGACTTCACTGAAAAACATTTCCCGCACTCAGAACAGGAATATGGCTTCTGCCCCGTGTGAGATCTCTGATGTATGTCAAGATGCGACTTCACTGAAAAACATTTCCCGCACTCAGGACAGGAATACAGCTTCTGCCCTGTGTGAAAATTCTGATGTGTGGAAAGACTGGACTTATGTGAAAAACATTTCCCACACTCAGGACAGGAAAACGGCTTCTCCCCTGTGTGAGATCTCTGATGTGCATTAAAATTGGACTTCTGTAAAAAACATTTCCCGCACTCAGGACAGGAATATGGCTTCTCTCCTTTGTGATATCTCTGATGTGCGTAAAGATTGGACTTCTGTGAAAAACATTTCTCACACTCAGGACAGGAATATGTTTTCTCCCCCGTGTGAGATCTCTGATGTTTATCAAGACTGGACCTCACTGAAAAACATTTCCCACACTCAGGACAGGAATACGGTTTCTCCCCTGTGTGAGCTCTCTGATGTTTGTCAAGACTAGACTTCACTGCAAAACATTTCCCGCACTCAGGACAGGAATACGGCTTCTCTCCTGTGTGAGATCGTATATGCACATTAAGATGGGATTTAAAACGGAAACACTTCCCGCACTCAGTACAGGAAAGCCTCTTCTCTGTTGGAAGGACGGCACCGTCTCTCACAGTCTGAGGTTCCTCAGGATAAGAGGAATACGATGGTCCATCTACACTGTGTGGTGCCGGATGGACATTTGAGGTAGTCGGGTTTTCTCCTGGACTATACTGTGTGATGTCCTCATCTTCTACTTTACAGTCTGGAGACAAAGTGAGACAATCCTCTGAGGTTTTCCTCATCTCCCGTCCATCTACTAAAATAGAAATACAAAGATTATTACTAGACATGAGCTGATTGGTTCCCCTAAACCAGGACTCCGCCCACATCAGGCAGCTTTGTCTCTGAGGATCTTACAATTCCCCCCTCAAGGTAACTAGTAAATGGGTCCTCTGTAGGGTGGCAACTAATGATTATTTTCAGAGTTGATTAGTTGAGCGATTATTATTTTGATTAATCGACTAATTGGATAAAAACCTCAAAAAAAGTTTGGTGTATAATTGAGTTAATATTCTTGAATATCTATATACAGTGGTAAATATAAATCTCCAGATATATAGTTGGATATTTAATCCACTCTGAGAATAACAGACAGATAGAGGTATTATTAGAGGGAGAATCTGCTACATATCAGAATCAGAGATCAACATTATTAAAATGTAAAAAAAGAGGTAAAACGCTGTTTTGCAGATGATCAGACAGGAGTGTAATATAATATGATGGATGACAGACTCCCTTGTCATAGACAGGTAGGTGGGTACAAGCTCCCTGCACCTGATGTCACTTATGCTGGCCGAACAGAAACTCATTTTTCTTTCAAAAAAATTCATCCAATTTTTTAACCATTAGTGGGTCAAATCAACGTTCATTTTCCACCACAGTGACGGGAAAATTCAAAAGGAGCAGAACAGAAAACTCTTCTCCATCGAACAAATTTTCACATTGTGTATGTGGTTTGTGGTCAGAAGTTACATTCATTTTATAATTGATTGTTAAAACTACGTTGAATTTTCTAATTACAATCGTCCATTCATCGAATGTACAAATAATTTTCATACAAATATTTGTGTGAATATTCTCGTCCAATAATGGATCCGTGTATGGCCATCATAGGACATTTAGTAGCAGCAGCATGATTTTGTTTAATCATCTGTTATGATGGGGATAAAAAAATATTCCTTTATATTACAAAAACATCAGATAATCACTACTATAAGGGATTCATTTATACTGTGAAATAGTGAAAGTAATATATCTTATATAATATATATATAATAATAAATATACCCAGAAGTAGGATATATGGGGATTTTACCTGGGAGTCATGGGGGAAAAAACTTTTATATTAACCACTTTCCGACCAGCCGCCATCATTATATGTCGTCAGGCCGGCACATTCCCGCAAACCACCGTAGATGTACGTCGGCTCCATTAAGGAGTCACAGCGTGCGCACCATTTGTATGGTCGAGGACCTGATCTGCCTGGCCGTGGGGCTGCAATGTCCTCTCCTCCGAGAGCCAGAACAGGGATCTGTCAATGTAAACAGACGGATCCCCATTCTGACAGGAGAGTTAGAGAAAGATCTGCTGTTCCTAGTGATTAGGAACAGCAATCTGTCTCCTCCTCCAGTCAGTCCAGTCCCCATTCAGTTATAAACAATCCCACCCCCTGAGGAAGACACGTGATGTAACGCATAGGGTGTGATCGGAGTATACAGCAGACCAGAAGTGACGTGATATTTGGCATGAACACAGTTTGTTTGTTTTTCCTTGGCACGTTTTTTATTATATTGATGTAAGTGGCATTTTTAAGTCTAATAAATTCTTTGGTAACGGTAATACACTATTGGAGGCTGATTTACCTTACATGTGATATGGATTACCTTGAATGAGGGGCGGAATCTTTTTGGGAAGAGGCATATTGGTGACCCTGGATCCTGGAAGTGGTGGTGATCGTTGTTTTACTGGATGAAGATCTAAGGCATATGTTATATGTCCATGAGGTGAGAGTCCTGTGAGCACAGTGGTGTGGTGTCAGCCATTTCACTCATGAGAATACACCAAGAGATTATTTCTTCACCGTCTTCACTGGTTGCACCTTCCTGAATATTGATCTATTCATTCATAAGGACTTTACTGCACTTTTTTAAAATATTTCTTTTTACTTCATTTTGTTATGAAATATTGGATGTACTTTAACCACTTGCCAACCGCCGCACGCCGATATACATCGGCAGAATGGCACGGCTGGGCATGTGGACGTATATATATATATGTCCACTATAATATGCGGCATTGTGGGGCGAACATGCGCCGCTGGTGGTGTGCACCCGCTGCAAGCTCCTTGAGTGTGACCGCGAGCTCCATGAGTGTGACCGCGGGTTCCGCAGACTTGATGTCCGCCGGGAGTCCCACGATCATCTCACGGAGAGGAGGAACGGGGAACTGCTGCTGTGAACAAGCATTTCCCTGTTCTGCCTAGTGACAGGACACTGATCGTCTGCTCCCTGTGATCAGGAGCGGTGATCAGTGCCGTGTCACACGTAGCCCATCCCCCCACAGTTAGAACACATACCTAGGACACACTTAACCCCTTTAGCGCCCTAAATGTGACTGGCCCTACTAGTTAACCCCTTCACTGCCAGTCACATTTACACAGTAATCAGTGCATTTTTATAGCACTAATCACTGTATAAATGTGAATGGTCCCAAAATAGTGTCAAAAGTGTCCGATGTGTCTGCCATAATGTTGCAGTCATGATAAAAATCGCTGATCACCGCCATTACTATTGAAAAAAGAAAATTAATAAAAAAATGCCATAAAACTATCCCCTATTTTGTAGATGCTATAACTTTTGCACAAACCAATTAATACACACTTACTGTGATTTTTTTTTTTTACCACAAATATGTAGAAGAATATATATCGGCCTAAACATAAAAAAATATTTTTTATATGTTTTTTGGGGGTATTTATTATAGCAAAAAGATATTGGTTTTTTATTTTTTATTTTTTTATTTTCACTCTTTTTTTGTTTATAGCGCAAAAAATAAAAGCTGCAGAGGTGATCAAATAACACCAAAAGAAAAATCTATTTGTGGGAAAAAAGGACGTCAATTTTGTTTGGGTACAACATCACACGTGCAATTGTCAGTTAAAGCGACACAGTGCTGAATTGAGAAAGTGCTCTGGTCTTTGGGCAGCCAAATGGTCCATGGCTGAAGTGGTTAATAGGTGTTTTTTGTCACCGCATTCTTGACGATCGGAATTTCCAACAACTTTGTGCGACTGTGTATGCAAGACACAAGTTTGAGCCAACATCCGTCGGAAAAAATCCGATGGATTTTTTTGTCAGAATGTCCGATCGTGTGTACGGGGGATAAGTCCGTAGGGTTCAATATTGAGTTGGCCCACCCTTTGCAGCTATAACAGCTTCAACTCTTCTGGGAAGGCTGTCCACAAGGTTTAAGAGTATGTCTATGGGAATGTTTGACCATTCTTCCAGAAGCGCATTTGTGAGGTCAGGCACTGATGTTGGATGAGAAGGCCTGGCTCACAGTCTCAGCTCTAATTCATCCCAAAGGTGTTCTATCGCATTAAGGTCAGGACTCTGTGCAGGCCAGTTAAATTCCTTCACCCCAAACTCGCTCATCCATGGACCTTGCTTTGTCCACTGGTCCCAATCATTTGGTGGGGGGGGATTATGGTGTGGGGGGAGGGGGGATTATGGTGAGGGGTTGTTTGGTGGAGGGGGGATTATGATGTGGGGGAGGGTGGTTATGATGTGGGGTTGTTTTTCAGGGGTTTGGCTTGGCCTCTTACTTCCAGTGAAGGGAACTCTTAAGGCGTCATCATACCACGACATTTTGGACAATTTCATGCTCCCAACTTTGTAGGAAGAGTTTGGGGACAGCACTTCCTGTTCCAACATGACTGCACACCAGTGCACAAAGCAAGGTCTATAAAGACATGGATGAGTGAGGGTGGTTGGAAATGAACTTCAAGTGCAAACAAATTACATTATAAATAGTAACTAAAATATATAAAATTGAATGTAACAATCTAAAAAATAAATATTCCAAAGTGCCAAAATGGTGGGGAACTCCCAACTAAAAAGTTGCTGCACTTGGAGTTAATTTGTATTGCAATTATCTGTAGAGGGGTTTCCACCATCCCTGCTAAATAAAAAAAATGTCTTCTTCTCATGTTGATGTGTATTACATGTGACATCACATATCACTGGAATTATTGCACTGGAAGGCAATCTGTATGGGAAATATCTATAGGAGGGGTTTCCACCATTCCGCTAAGTTTCATTTTGTATGTCTTATTCTCAGTATGATGTGTATTATATGTGATGTGTATTATATGTGACGTTACAGATCACAGAGACCGCTATTGTGCTAATATTGAAGTTTATTGAGATTTCCATACATTAGAGGGTTACCCCATTATTGTTAAGTTATTGATCAGTAAGTTAGCGCTGCACCTTTTTTTTTTGTGGTGTGGGAACACATAACAGTGCTTAGCGGCAGACCTTTTACTGACACTTTTTTATTTTGCCTTTTTAGATATTTTATATATTAGATTTCAGTTGTGCCCAACAAGGCTGGCCTCCCATGGAAAATGTGCCTGTCTGCTGAGTTCCTCTCCCCATTCCTGCAGTGGTAGCACTGATAGGCAGCACTGATTGGCACTGCTTGGTGGCACTGAATGAAACTAATAGGTAGCACTGATTGACAACACTGATGGGCACTGATTGGCAGCACTAATGGCACTGATAATCTGCACTAACAGGAAGCACTGATTGGCAGCATTTAGTGGCACTGATTGTCAGCATTTGGTGGCACTGACTGGGGAGAGGGGAGTATCCCATTGAGCAGATCAAGAGACTTGTAAACTGCATGCAGGGAGAGAGAGAAGCTGTCACAATTCAGTCGTGATGTCGGGGGTGGGTGGGGCCGAACAGCTAACATCTAAACACCAGCTAATTATTGGGCTGCTTAGGAAAGGGGGCAGATCTCCAAACACGTAGCAGCCCACCCAGACTCCATCCCATTGGCTGGTGTTTGATAGCTGTTCGGTCCCGCCCATCCCTGACATCACAGCTGAGTTGTGATAGCTCCTCCCTCTCCCTGCATGCAGTTACATTACATGACAATTTCACACTCTCAGCGGATCTTACAAGCCTCACAATCTGTTCTCAATGTGATTCTTTCTCACAAGCAGCGGAAGGCTTCTCAATGCTTGGATGCAGAATTTCACAGCAGCCCAGACAGATCTTGGGATACTAACACACACTCAGGGTGATTAGAGTGTGCCCAGGCACACCCAGCACACCCCGTGTGCACACCATTGATAGAACTGATTGCTGAATAAATGTCAAAGGACCAAAAAAAGTGTCAAAAGTGTCCAATCTGTCTGACGCAAAGTCACAGTCACGATAAAAATCGCAGATCACTGCCGTTGCTAGTAAAAAAAATCTTGCACAAGCTAAACAATATACGCTTATTGTGATTTTTTTTTCTTTACCAAAAATATGTAGAAGAATATATATTAGCCTAAACTGAAAAATAAATTATTTTTTTTAATCTTGGGATATTTATTATAGCAAAAAAGGAAAAAATGTTGTCTTTTTTTGTTTATAGCGCAAAAAATAAAAACCACAGAAATTATCAAATACCACCAAAAGAAAGCTCTTTTGCGGGAAAAAAGGACGTAAATTTTGTTTGGGTACAAAGTTGCACGACCTCGCAATTGTCAGTTAAAGTGACACAGTGCAGTATCCCAAAAAATGGCCTGGTCATTAAGGGGGAAAATCTTCCGGTCTGTAAGTGGTTAACCCCTTGCCTACCGGGCACGTTCACCCCCTTCCTGCCCAGGCCAATTTTCAGCTTTCAGAGCAATCACTTTGAATGACAATTACGTGGTCATTCTACACTGTAACCAGGCCCGGACTGGCCACAGGGCATACTGGGAATTTGCCTGGTGGGCCGCCTGGCCATCGGGCCGCATGTTGTAACCATGCATTCACTCCTCTCCATTCTGTTAACCTTTTTCCAAGTCCTGGGGAGCATGGCAATGCCGAGCGTTCACCGGCCGTGGCTGCCAATGACCAGTGCAAGGCCTGCCCCCATGGGTGGACTAACCATTCAGGCTCTCAGGCTGAGTGCCCGAGGGCTCCGGCCAGTAGGTGGATGGGGAAGGATGGATTTGGCCGCGGGATGGGTGGCATCAATGGGCTCCTGATCCTGATAGGACAGAGAGGGACCGAGAGAGCCCGGGGAGGAGGTGGACACTTCCTGGACTGGGTTCGTTTTATTGGATGTGATGTGGGAAGAGGGAGTGGCGAGCAGCTGAGAACCGAAGTGTGACACAGACAGGGGAGAGACCACTCTGAGAGGAGACCACTCTGAGAGGAGATCTGTGTATGTGGGTGGGGATGTACTTTATACAGTATAATGGTGGGACATAGCAGATATACTGATCAACCCACCCTCTCCTTCCCACTAACCCCCATGTCCTACACCCCCTCTCTCACTACCCCCCCACTTCCGACACCCCCCTCCCCCTCTCTCACTACCCCCCACTGCCTACACACCCTCCCCCTCTCCCACTACTCCCACTTCCTACACCCCCTCCCCCCTCTCTCATGACCCCCCACTGCATACACCTTCCTCCCCCTCTCCCACTACCCACCATTTCCTACACCCCCTCTCTCACGGCCCCCTCTTCCTACACCCCTCTCCTCTCTTACTACCCCCTCTTCCTACACCCCCTCCTTCTCTCTCACTACCCCCCACTGCCTACACCCCCTCTCCCCTCTCTCACTACCCCCTCTTCCTGCGATATATATATATAATTTTTTTTTAATTGTCTGTCTTTGTTTATACCCCAAAAAAGGGATGCAGAGGTGATCAAATACCTCCAAAAAAAGCCTTATTTGTGGGAAAAAGAGGACATTGATTTTATTTGGGTACAGCGTTGAGTGTGGGTGGGGACATAGGGGGCCCATGATCTCTTATTGCCCCGGGTCAGTCAGTCAGTGTCTGGTATGGGCTGCTCAATCTAAAATGCCTGGGCCTATTATTTGTCCCAGTCTGGGCCTGACTGTAACCATGTGAAATTTTCTTCACACAAATAGAGCTTTCTTTTGGTGGTATTTAATCACTGTTGTTTTTTATTTTACAATTTTGAAAAAAAGTCTTTGTTTCTGTCAGTGAATTTGTAAATAAATAATTTCTCTCTTTCACTGATGAGGCTGCACTGATTAGGCGACACTTATGGGCATTGGTGGGTGGCAATGATGGGCTGCACTGATAGCCAGCACTGACTGGAATCACTAATGGGCACTGAGTGTCCTGGTTATATGTCTCTAAGTCCCCTGTGAGGAGAGGCCACTGATCACCTCTCCTCTCCTCACCCTCTGTAAGTGTGAGGCAATGAGAGCTGATTACCAGCATTTCCATATTTACATGTGACCTGACGTGATTGGACACAGCCAATCACATGGTTAAAGAGCTTCGTCTCTTTACAACGATTGAGGTTGTGCCGTGCCCTAGCAACAAATTGCAGCAGTGGGGGGGGGGTGCACGAGAGCCACCATTCTGGGCACCGTCATATGCCATCCTCCCAGAATGTCCTCATTTGACGGTGGGTGGGCAGAAAGCGGCTAAAGTCGTACTGAAAGCTGAGACTTTTTCATGGATATAATAATTTTATATATAATGCACAATACTAGTAAACTTTTATTTTATGTAATAATAATGCCTTCTATCACCTCCAGTCTATCAGCCTCCACCTTCTCTTTTTTTAACTTGTCATACTTACCTGCTCTGTGTAATGGTTTTTCACAGAGCAGCCCCGATTCTCTTCTTCTGGATCCCCCCTGTCACGTCTGGCTCCTAGTGCTTTCAGAGTTCTCCTATAGGAAGCCACAAAGTATAGTATAGAGTTCCCCTATAGGAAGGTACAAAGTATAGTATAGAGTTCCCCTAGAGGAAGCCACAAAGTATAGTATAGAATTCCCCTATAGGAAGCCACAAAGTATAGTACAGAGTTCCCCTATAGGAAGCCACAAAGTATAGTATAGACTTCCCCTATAGGAAGCCACAAAGTATAGTACAGAGTTTCCCTATAGGAAGCCACAAAGTATAGTATAGAATTCCCATATAGGAAGGTACAAAGTATAGTATAAAGTTCTCCTATAGGAAGGTACAAAGTATATTATAGAGTTGCCCTATAGGAAGGTACAAAGTATAGTATAGAGTTCTCCTATAGGAACCTACAAAGTATAGTATAGAGTTCCCCTATAGGAAGCTACAAAGTATAGTATAGAATTTCCCTATAGGAAGACACAAAGGGGGTTATTTACCAAAGGCAAATACACTTTGCACTGCAAGTGAACTTGGAAGTGCAGTCGCTCTAAATCTAAGGGGTAGATCTGAAATGAGTGGAAGCTCTGCTGATTTTATCATCCAATCAAGCAAGCTAAAATGCTGTTTTTTATTTTCCTTGCATGTCCCCCTCAGATCTACAGTGACTTTATTTCCAAGTACACTTGCAGTGCAAAGTGAATTTGCCTTTCGTAAATAACCCCCAAAGTATAGTATAGAGTTCTCCTACAGGAAGCCACAAAGTATAGTATCAAGTTCCCCTATAGGAAGATACAAAGTATAGTATCAAGTTCCCCTATAGGAAGGTACAACGTATAGTATAGAGTTCCCCTATAGGAAGGTACAAAGTATAGTATAGAGTTCCCCTATAGGAAGGTACAAAGTATAGTATAGAGTTCCCCTATAGGAAGGTACAAAGTATAGTATAGAGTTCCCCTATAGGAAGGTACAAAATATAGTATAGAGTTTTCCTATAGGAAGGTGCAAAGTTTAGTATAGAGTTCCCCTATAGGTAGCTTCAAAGTATAGTATAGAGTTCCCCTATAGAAAGCCTCAAAGTAAAGTATAGAGTTCCCCTATAGGAAGCCTCAAAGTATAGTATCGAGTTCCCCTATAGGAAGGTACAAAAGTATAGTATTGAGTTTCCCTACAGGAGAACACAACATATAGCACAGTGTTCCCCTATAGGAAGTTGCAAAGTATAGTATAGAGTTCTGTGACGGATCTCAGATACCACTGCTGGGCATCTTCACCAGATCTGTGTCTCCTGTCCTCCAAA
Organism: Lithobates pipiens; assembly: GCF_037356315.1. Taxonomy (NCBI): domain Eukaryota; kingdom Metazoa; phylum Chordata; class Amphibia; order Anura; family Ranidae; genus Lithobates; species Lithobates pipiens. Next base: position 645,664,283 of record NW_027507758.1, read on the forward strand.
CGCATCCACAGCCTGCAGACTCGCCACAACCAGCCCTTAACCCCTCAATCACGAGACAAGCCACACAGGTGTTGAGGGTTAAACATCCAGAGCCTAAACTGTTTATTAAGTCCCAAAACATACACTTTTAACATAGCTAGGGACACTCCCCTTAGCCTGGTCATGGGGGGTAGTGGACAAGGAAGAACCAATGGAAACTCAACACTTGTATATTCAAACAACTACAGTTGAAGCACATGAAGGGATTATGACAAGCAGGCAGCCCCTCCTTACACATCCCCTGCTGGGATGTGTCTCCAGACCAGACCTTTTGTCTACATGCCATGACCCAACACAATTAAACACAGCAACAAGAGGGGGGATGGGGGAGAAGGGATGTAGCATTACATTACATTATCTCAATGCCACTTTGTCCCCAAGTCTTGTAGCCCCATGCTTTGGATATACCACCATCTTGTATGTCTTTATCAGCTAAAAGTACATTGTTTGTGGAATAAAAGTATATATTTAGCCCAGCCGGGCCAATAGGTTTAGGTAGCCAGCAATGGCTCCACAAGCCCAGCCACGGATACCGTGTTCACCCGGTTCCCATGAACTAGCGTCTCTGGACACAAATGTCTGGAGGTGGCATCTTCTCCAGGTGGTGGGAGACGGCAAGTAGCCCTCCAAATCTCATGTTCTCTGATGGGCCATAGTCTGTGGGTAGGAGGCGAGCCCACAGCCCCTTCCAAAACACACAGTGACAGTTTGTTCTGTCACATTTCTCCCCTTTTAAAAACAGACTAAGCAGGTCTCTGACCCTCAATTGGTCTGGACCTGCGTTAGTCACAAATTCCCAACCCAGGCAAATGGGAAAAGGAAAAATATGACTGTTGCTGGGGAGCAAAACCACACATACAGTCTCCCTTGAACAAAAAAAGCTGCTTCAGAGCAGGACCGGCTGTCTGCACTCCCATGGTCCGGGGCCTGGTTGCAGGTATTGGGGGAGCTGAATAATCCTCTGCCCCAATGCCAGCACTTCAGCTGGTAGGGAGCTTAGGCTGGTAGTGCTAAGTCCTTGGGGAGGAAAAGGTACTTGATTTTCTCCTGTTGTATTTACCAGCTGCTGGGGAGGTATCTTGCAGGGATTATCTCCCAGACTCTCTTTTTCTGATGCTGTGCAGAGACCAACAGCACTCTGCCTTGTAGCCAGCACTTCTGCTGGGCGGACATATACAAAGGTAGAGTTCAGCCGCTGGAGAGGGGGAAGGGTATTTTGCCCTCCCGGTTCTGTGACCAGCCGCTGGGGCGACTTCTGACAGGGGCTGTCTCCCAAACCCTCCAAAAGCATACTGAGGGCTGGGCAGGGGCCAGCTGCACTATGACCCATAGCCAGTGCTTCTGCTGGGGGGCTAAACACTGGGGTAGTGTCCAAGTGAGGTAGAATGGCCTTCTCGACTCTGCTGCTGGAGAAACAGCTCCCGAATGTCATCACTCTGACTCTCTGGATCCAATTCTGAGGGTGGGCAGAGGCCAGTGTGCTCTGCTCCGTCGCCAGCGGTTCTGCTGGGGTTATAAACACTAGGGTAGGGTCCAAGTGCTTGGGAGGGAGAATTGCTTTCTCCACTCCCGGTGGGAATATCTGCTGCTGGGAAAACAGCTCACTGAGGTCATCCCTCGGTCTCCCTGGATCTAACTCTGAGGGTGGGCAGAGGCCAGTGCCGCTCTTCTTCATAGCCAGCTCTTCTGCTGGAACATCGGATGCGATACTCTGGACTTGCTGCTGATCACCATCTACCAGCCTTCCTGCGCCTGTCTCAACTCCCCCTTACGATGCATTTCGGCATTCTAACACTTGTAGTGCCCTCTGTATCATTGCCGCTTCTTCAATTGCGGTTAGGACAGGAAAACGTAGGGACACCCCTGGCCCTATTTGCTCCGCATCTTCGTGACTGTCCGCTATTTCTCCCGGACAGTCCCAGGCAACGGGAGCCATGCCAGGCTGCTGATCACCATCAAACAGCCACTTGTAGGCAATCTTGAGCTCCCATTCCTGCTCAACCAGGAACTCCAATTCCTCCAGGTCACATGCCTCTTCTGGGAGGTCTAGAACCTCATCTCAGAAGTCCAGGATGTCTTCCAGCCACCACTCCTCGATGCTCCCAAAGTCTGGGTCTCCGTACATTTTTGATGGAGCAGCCCTACGCCGCCGCAGCCAATGCCTTCTGGGGCTCTATAGCTGATGTCCAGCCTCATCTCCTCCCAAACCAAACTTTCGAGCTCCGCCTTCCACTTATCTTGCGGTTTTTCCCTCAGTAACACCTCTCATGCACGGTACTGCGTCCAGTACATCTCTGTGGAGGAGGGAAGGATCTTCCCCTGATGGTGCCACTCATGGCTTGGTGTCTCTTGCCAGAGTTGCCGGCAGATCACATCCTCCCAGCCGAGCATGGTGTGCTCTGTCGCTGGTCCCCGATGTTGTTTCCGCATGCCTTGCAGCCTCCTCCCGAACTCTGCTCTCATGTTGGCTGGTCCTTGTATCGCTCCTCGGCGGCTGCCTGGATCTTGAATCCTGGTGGTGATTTGGATGTCCTGGACTGCAGGAGACATCCCACTGCTTGCCACCACTGTGACGTATCTCAGATACCACTGCTGGGCATCTCCGCCAGATCTGTGTCTCCTGTCCTCCAAACGCATCCGCAGCCTGCAGACTCGACATAACCAGCCCTTAACCCTGCAAACACGAGACAAGCCACACAGGTGTTGATGGTTAAACATCCAGAGCATAAACTGTTTATTAGGTCCCAAACATACACTTATAACATAGCTAGGGTCACTCCCCTTAGCCTGGTCATAGGGGGGTAGGGGACAAGGACGAACCAATGGAAACTCAACACTTGTATATTCAAACAACTACAGTTGAAGCACATGAAGGGATTATGACAAGCAGACAGCCCCTCCTTACACATCCCCTGCTGGGATGTGTCTCCAGACCTTTTGTCTACATGCCATGACCCAGCACAATTAAACACAGCAACAAGAGGGGGTGGGGGAGAAGGGATGTAGCATTACATTACATTATCTCAATGCCACTTTGTCCCCAAGTCTTGTAGCCCCATGCTTTGGATATACCACCATCTTGTATGTCTTTATCAGCTAAAAGTACATTGTTTGTGGAATAAAAGTATATATTTAGCCCAGCCGGGCCAATAGGTTTAGGTAGCCAGGAATGACTTCACATGCCCAGCCACAGATACCGCGTTCACCCGGTTCCGATGAACTGGCGACTCTGGACACACATGTCTGGTGGTGGCATCTTCTCCAGGTGGTGGGAGATGGCAAGTAGCGCTCCAAATATCATGTTCTCTGATGGGCCATAGTCTGTGGGTAGGAGGCGAGCCTACAGCCCCTTCTAAAACACACAGTGACAGTTTGTTCTGTCGCAAGTTACCCTATAGGAAGTCACAAAGTATAGTATAGAGTTCCCCTATAAGAAGGTATAAAGTATAGTATAGAGTTTCCCTATAGGAAAACACAAAGTATAGCATAGTGTTCCCCTATGGAAGCGTCAAAGTATAGTATAGAGTTCTCCTATAGAATGCGACAAAGTATATTATAGAGTTCTCCTATAGGAAGATATAAAGTGTAGTATAGAGTTCCCCTATAGGAAGACACGAAGTATAGTATAGAGTTCCCCTATAGGAAGATAAAAAAAAACTTCTGTCTTTAAAATCCCTTGCTTCCTTCTCTTGCCCAGGACTACATGTCCAATGAGCCATTGCTCCTCACACATTCAAGTTCTCAGGCATTTACTGACATGTATGTGTAGCACTAACCCCCAAAGGAGCTGCTGGTTTTATTTGGGCTTACAGTTACCTCACCTGCTGGTGTCTCCGTCCTAAGGGTCCCGTGGAAAGTGACCCAAAGTATGTGAATTTCCAATACTTAGTCCTTTTTATGGTTATTCATTCAAAAATAAAAGCAAAGTCTCTCAATAAATAGGGTCAAAGGGTTAGGAGTGAGTTCAGGCACTTTGTAATTGCGGGGTAAAGATAGTAGAAGAATCCAGAGGATAAAACAGTTCCACAGACTGGATTCAGCAGCCCCTGGATAAGCCCTTCTCACTTGGCCTAGCATCCGGTAGGGTGCTCGGTAAAGTCTCTGCCACTGACTTGTTAATTAAACTTGAGCATTATTGAGAGGTTTTGAGAAACATAAAGAACTGCCATACAGTACCAGTCTCTTTCAGCTGGTCCGGCGATACTGTATAGGTGTTGATCCGGGTTGCATCCTCTAACTGAGTTTCTAGGATTCTCCAGAGATACCAGGCTTGCGCTCGGTCCTCTCTTGGTGAAAGTCCTCCCCTGAATCCTCCAGTTTCTGGGCCTCTCTTACAGGTGAGACAGCATCGGACCATCCCTGGATCAGTAGGCCCCAAGACTGTTCTGGGCCTACTCCATAAGTTGCGTAGCCTCGAGTCAGCTGGCCCCGATACACAGGATACATGGGCAGGGCACCCCAGGCCAGGAGGGCCGCGAGGTTAGGATAACGGAAACCCAGGACACCTCAGAAAAAATGGTGCCTGTACCTTAAGTACCCTTTCCCAGAATGCACAGCAGGCAGACCACTCCCACCGGGATGGTTCTGAGTAAATGGGTACCCAATGCATTGAGCCTGTTGCATTTCTACACCTACCATTGGTGACAGTGACACCCACAGTCAAGGAGAAACCAGTGCACCTCAGCTGAACTGGTACAGAAACCAGAACGTTAGAATAATTAGTCTGAAGCCCAACTGTGGCTTAAGAAAACACAATTTTGAAAAACAATAGCGCCTACTAATTCGGAGCGGAGCTACATATGGATGGTGTACTGAGCTGTATTTTCTGATGTGTAAATAAATAATGCATTCTTTATGCAAGCCAATTAATCATCTAACCAACTAATCAACTGTGAAAATAGTTGACAACTGTTTCAGCCTTACATCTCTGAATCCCCTACCAGTTCAATTCTTTATTCATGGACCTTAGAGAGTGAGGAATCAACAAGAACTGTCTTTTATCCCCTTCCCGCCGAGTGTATGCAGATGTGCGTACTCGGCTTCCGGGGGTATACCGAGATGATGCCCGCACCTGCAGGCATCATCCCGGTATCGTTTTTTTCGGGCGACTGGCTTTCCAGCCATAACAACCGAAGTAGCTAAAAGCCGCTCGGCTGTTATGCCGAAGGAGCGGGAGGGGACGCCCCCCTCCAGCTGCTGTTACTGGTGCTCCCGCTCGATCGGGAGCACCGATTCACATTCCGACGCCTCCGGCTGCTGGGGAGGAACTGGAACGAAGCCGTAATCGGCTTCGTTCCAACCTCCTAACAGTAAACACGGAAGCGACGTCATGACATCACTTCCCGTTTACTCGGCTGCCAATGGTGCCGGTTTTAAAAATATATACGGTATTCAGAATCGCTGTTTTCAGCGATCTGAATACATTGAAGTGTAAAGGAGGGGTGGGGGTCTTTTACACCCCCGATCCCTCCATAAAGAGTACCTGTCACCACCTATTACTGTCACAAGGGATGTTTACATTCCTTGTGACAGCAATAAAAGTGATCAAATCTTTTTTTTTGTTAAAAAAAAAACAATTTATTCATTTTCAAATAAATAAAATATTTTTTTTTTTTTTTTTAAAGCGCCCGCCATCCCCGCTAGCTCACGAAGCAAAGAAAACGCATATGGAAGACGCGTCCACATATGTAAACGGTGTTCAAATCACACATGTGAGGTATCGCCACGATCATCAGAGTGAGAGCAATAATTCTAGCACTAGAGCTCTTCTGCAACACTAACCTGGTAACCGCAAAAAAAAAAATTAAAGCGTCTCCTATTGAGATTTTTAGGTACCGTACTTTGTCGTTAATCCACAAGTGCGTGCAATTATAAAGTGAGACATGTTTGGTATCTATTTACTCGGCGTAACATTATCTTTCACAATATGCAAAAAAATTGGGCTAATTTTACTGTTTTTTTTTTTTAATTCATGAAAGTGTCCCTTTTCCCAAAAAGATGCGTTTAAAACACCGCTGCGCAAATACCGCGTGACATAAAATATTGCAACAATCGCCGTTTTATTCTCTAGAGTCTCTGCTAAAAAAACATATATAATGTTTGAGGGTTCCAAGTAATTTTCTAGCAAAAAATATGGATTTTAACTTGTAAACACCAAATGCCAAAAATAGGCTTAGTCATGAAAGGGTTATAGGAGTGACAGTGATGAGGGGATTATAGGAAAGAGAGCCCCCACCCCCTCTATCACTCATTGCCATCTTCCCAACACAAGAAGACCTGCACTTCCTTATTTAGACCATGATTTAATCATGAATAACAGAGGAGCTGAGCCCCACCAGAGGTCAGAGAGTGAGGATGGAGGAGAAAAACCAAGATGAAGACTGGACTGATCCTGAAGACCCCCATCATTGGGTTATTGACTCCTCCCTCATTATCACTTTATGTTTAAGGTTCCAAAGTTTGAGAATGTTATCACATTATTATGAACATGTAAAAGTCTGTGCTCCAATCAAATCATCAGATATAAAATGTCCAGCTGGTAGGAAATGTAACAAAAGAGAATACATATTATGTTTATATATTGCAGTGGGTAGAGGGGAGAGAACAGAAGTCAGGACTATGTACTGTATAACATATTGTATAAGATACAATAGATAGGACTGTATAGTATTAGAATTATGTAATGTACAACATAGAGTATATAGTGCAGGGGTTAAGAGTATTTAATGTACAATATAAATTATATAGTGTAAGGGTCAGGACTCATAATATTGGTATTCAGTAATCAGTGGAAGATGAAATGATTACATGAGACAAGTTGCAGAGGTCCCACGCCGCTGCCTCCCATCTCCTGAGTAGTGATGGCCAAACGGTTCGCCCGGCGGTCGTTTCGCGGTAAATTTCGGTCGTTCGCGGTTCGCTCGCCTTTTCCCGTCGTTCGCCCCGGCGGACTTACGTGTTTAATGTGTAAAAGAACTTTGACCTATGATGACACGTCTGTCATGGGGTACATGCCAGCCAATTGAGACATGACAGCACATGGACACTTGGACATTCCCCCTAACCTATAAATACACCCGATCCGGTGGCCATTTTACATTCTTTCTTCTGTCATTATAGGGAAAGGTTCCTGTGTGGAGTAGGGTCAGATAAAACGCTAGCTATTTGGTACACAAAAGTTCTTTTCAGGACTGGTATAGGTGTTAGGTGTATATAGGTTTGCTGTGCTACTGATTGTTGCAGCAGCCTGAGTGTCTTTTGTCAGTTTAGAGAAAGGGACAGGACGGTGTGTCTGCTGCTATTTTAGGGACAGCCAGATTAGTCATCATCATCATCATCATCATCATTAGCTGTTACTATCAGGTCCACAAAAGAGCTGTTCCAGTAACCACTAATCGTTCCAGTATACTCTTTTTTGCCACTTTGTATAGGGACAGGAAGGAAGCAGTGTTGTCAGGCAGTGAGGGTCAGATTAAAGACTTGCTGTTACTATTAGTTCCACAAAGGTTCTTTTCAGGACTGGTATCAGTGGTACGGTAATAGGCTTGTACACGTATAATATTCTTTCTTCCAAATATAGAAAGGATATTATACTTGACTGCTGCCCTTCTGCTGCAGTCTGCTAAACATTCACAACTCACTTGTTCCACAAAAGTTCTTATAAGGACTGGTAACTTGGTCTAGGGTGCTACAGTACATAGGGTTGAGTGCGCCAGTGCGGTACAGTCTGCTGTTCTGTAAGGACCGCTATCGGTCCACAATACATAGGGTTGAGGTGCACCACTGCTGACTGCTGCCCTATACTGCAGCAGTCCTTCATTGGTATAGGGACTGACGTACAGTCTGCTAATCACTAACACACAACCTGCTTGGTCCACAAAAGTTCTTATAAGGACTGGTAACTTGGTCTAGGGTGCTACAGTACATAGGGTTGAGTGTGCCAGTGCGGTACAGTCTGTTGTTCTGTAAGGACCACTATCGGTCCACAATACATAGGGTTGAGGTGCACTACCTTCTTTCTTCATTTGGCTCACTTCCTTGTCCCAAAAAAGCACACTGTACTATATGCCCCTACCCTCCTCTTTGAAGAGGTTGAGCGGTGTCATATTTCTACTGGGGCTGCTTATGATATCCCTGTGCTGTGCTGACTTCCTCCTGGGGGTTCTTATTATGAGGGGATCACACCATCCCTGTGCTGTGCTGACTTCCTCCTGGGGGTTCTTATTATGAGGGGATCACACCATCCCTGTGCTGTGCTGACTTCCTCCTGGGGGTTCTTATTATGAGGGGCTTCCACCATCCCTGTGCTGTGCTGACTTCCTCCTGGGGCTGCTTACGGTGCTGCTCTCAGTGCTGTATATCACGGTGCTGGTGTGAGTGCTTAATGTCACGGTGCTGCTGTCAGTGCTGTATATCACGGTGCTGATGTCAGTGCTTAATGTCACGCTTCTGATGTCAGTACTCTCTCACGGTGTTGCTGTCAATGCTGTATGTCACGGTGCTGGTGTTAATGCTTAATGTCACGCTTCTGATGTCAGTACTTTCTATCACGGTGCTGCTGTCAGTGCTGTATATCACGGTGCTGATGTCAGTGCTTAATGTCACGCTTCTGATGTCAGTACTCTCTATCACGGTGTTGCTGTCAATGCTGTATGTCACGGTGCTGGTGTTAATGCTTTATGTCACGCTGCTGATGTCAGTGCTCTCTATCACGGTGCTGTTGTCAGATGCCTCTATCACGGTGCATGTGTCATTGCTGTATGTCACGCTGCTGGTGATCATCTCCTGCACCCTCTTCTTTGCCTACCCTGGTCCCTGACCTTCCCTCTCCTCCATTGCCTTCATGCGCTCCACAGTCCTGAATTGTCAGGACAATTTCCCAAATAAAAAAAGAATGCTTGTAGTTATCGATCCCAAATTCACCTCATAGATGTATTATGACATTGGCCATGTGGTGGGACTATGTTTTCCTTGCTAATAATTACCTAGTGGCCGCAAATTCGCCCTAAAGGTTTGAAACGTTCGCCTCCCATTGAAGTCAATGGAGCCCGCGGCGAACGTTCGGTTTCGCGAACGTTCAGCCCCGTTCGCGGTCCGCGTTCGCGAAACGTCCCGTCGGAAGTTCGTCCATCACTACTCCTGAGACTGCACTCAGTGACTTGGGTCTGAGACTATACAGACATATCCCTCCACCCGGCACAGCCAGAAGACAACAGAGCAAGTAATCCTGGGGGGATTGTTCTGTCAGAGATCTTGTCATACCCGGGTATGGGGCAGAAGACCCAAATCACATACCCCAGATGCCTAGATCTAGTAACATTTATGGTGAAAATGAACATTTTGCTGCCAGCTGAACCCCAGAATCTCTATAAATCCAGTCTAGATACATAAAGTGTGTCTGCAGCACAGAGAAGGAAGACTATCTGAGAGAAATACAGGATGGGGAACACAGCTCAGGAAAGTGACCAGGGTATTATAGGCTGATATCATCCAGTCCCCGCCCTACTCTGGACCAATCAGTGAGCAGTATGGGTGGAGGAATGGATTTAGTGTTAATGACCCACCTGTGCTGATCTCTGTAGGAGTGTCCTCCTTTATAAATGTTCCCGTTATTCCATCCTCCTTCATAGACTTCTGATCATCCCTCACATACCTCTCTTCTTCTTCTGCTTTAACCTCAAATTCTATATCGATTGGATCTCCACTCTAAATTTAAAAAAAATGAGAGAGAATATCATCTGTAAAATATAATCTTTATTATTGTGACATCACATAAAAAATCTACACATTGGTGTTGGTTTACTAAAGGCAAATCCGCTATGCACTACAAGTGCACATGGAAGTGCAGTCACTGTAGATCTGAGGGGAAGATCTGAAATGACGGGAAGCTCTACTGATTTTGATCATCCAATCATATGCAAGCAAACATGCAGTTTTCTATGTTCCCCTCAGATCTACAGCGACTGCACCTCCAAGTGCACAGTGGATTTGCCTTTAGTAAATAAACCCCCCATCTCCTCAAATCCATCCTACCTACCTTGTAACAGTGAGGGATAGTGAGATCTTCCTGTGTGGAATCCCGGGAATACAGAGGATGGGGACATCTCTCTGGTGGGTTCCTGGTATTAGGTGGCTCCATCATATCCTTGTATCCTTCTGAAAACTCCTCCATCACTCCATTCTCCTCATCCTCCTCTTTATACTCTTCTTTAACATCAATATTATCATCCCCAAGGTTTCCACTCTGAAAGATATAATAAATTATTAATTCTAACAAACATGTTGTCTATAAATCAAAACTACCAATAATTGTCAATCATCTACCTGATGATGGTGAGGGATGGTGTGACCTTCCTGTGTGGAATCCCGGGAATACAGAGGACGGGGACATCTCTCTGGTGGGTTTCTGTAGCTGGATGACTCCACCATGGTGTCCTGGTACAGATCTTTGTGTTTTTTTAGAGACTCTGAATCCTCCATTGCCCCATCCTCATCATCCTCCTCTTTTATCTGTTCTTTAACCTCAACTTTAGAATCTCTCAGATTTTCACTCTGAATATAGATTAAAAATGACATTAAAGGTAACAATGCAGATAATGTACAGATCCGAATGATACTATCAATGATTGTTCCTCATCTACCTGATGATGGTGAGGGATGGTGTGACCTTCCTGTGTGGACTCCCGGGAATACAGAGGACGGGGACATGTCTCTGGTGGGTTCCCATTAATGGATCCATCTGTAGGAAACACACACACTGACTGAATACATTGTTTCTATGTGTTTATCAGATGATGGGGGATCTAGGTGGAGCCTCCGTACTGCTCTCTCCTTTACAATAAAGTCTCCTCTTACCCGGTGATGTGAGGGGAGGCTGATTTTCCATCATGATGTCCTTGTAGAGATCCTTGTGTCCTTCTAAATACTCCCACTCCTCCATGGAGAAATAGACAGTGACATCCTGACACCTTATAGGAACCTGACACACACAATGATACAGTCACCATCCAGACACATCCTTTGTCTGTTACTGGATAATGTCCCAGAATTCCCAGCACCGCTCACCTCTCCTCCATCATCTCTCTGGTGACTTCTAGAATCTTCTTTGTATTTCTCTATTCTATCAAGGAGGGAGGTGGTGCCAATGTGATGGTCATATGATCTCCAGACTTCACAGGAGGAAAACTACATCTGAACACAAATACTACAATCAAATGACATTCCCAGAATCCTCCTCACCTAATCTTCCCATTTTCCATTTTATCAAAGCCCCACTTCAGGCTGAGGTATACATTTACCCACACAGGACCCCCACACTATGCAGGTAAAATAATTCTGGTGTCATTACAACAGTCCTGTTTTGCTTGTGAGGATGCAAAGGGTCTGCCCACATACTAAAACTATTAAATAAAAAGAAAAGTGCCAGATGGAGGGACATTGGGAGGAGGAGCTATGAGGTCAGTGTGAAGTCATAGGATTCTTCATTCCTAGGCACTAATAAAAGTGGTAGAATCTGTTAGTGTAGACTGATGAGGTGAGAAGGTGATTGGTGGTAGAAGTGACACATCTCCAAAATTAAGAGAATGTTTTCCGGTCCTATAAGTGGGGGAATGTTCTGACCCTGAAGGGGTTAATCTAGGCCTCCACACTATATATGTGTGTATCATCATCTGCTGGAGATAAAAGAAATCACAGTGACTATGGAGGAAGAGGACGGACATGATGGGGGTTACTGGGTGTAAATAGAAAATAAGATCTTATTACCTCCTCTGCTACCACTTCCAGCAATGTCTTCTCTCTACTTCCTCCCGACTCACCTCTCACCCGGAACTTCCTGTCTGTACCTGACATCACTGCCTGTCTTCCATAGAGACTTCTTGTCTGGGTAGAAGTGAGATCACCACCTTGTGGAGATCAGAGGAACTACAGCCCTGAGAAACGTCTCATGGCCTTGTGCTGTGTGTGTATGTACTGTATATCCTTATAGATGGGATCATCTTCACTCCCACTAAGGGGGATAGAAATATATATACTGCCTATTCCAGCCTTTCCGAGCCAGGGTTCCTCCAAAGCTATTGTGGAGCCACTTATTAAGAGCTCTGAGTGTGAGCACTAAGAGAGCATGGGATTGGTGTTTGGGGAAGGAGGAGTTTTGTAGTCCACTACACACAGTTTGCTGGAGCATATACTGAGATTTGGAGGAAGACGTTCTGGAGATTTTGGAGACATTTATTGGTGGTGATATCATTTATTGAAGTATAAAGGAGAAGTTGGATGGACTTTGATGTCACTTTATGGTTTGTCGATGAGGTGCAATATGTCAATGATTTATCACAGATGTTGTCACATCTTTTACTTTGATGATAAGAGGACGGAATTTATGGATATAAGGGGAGGAGTCATTGTATTTATCGCCCATTTCCCGATGCTGGACGATGCGAGAAGCTGACTCTCTATAAGAAGTCTTGTCTCTGCCAGATGGGGAAATAGCGAATGGGAAAACTAGTCGTTGAGGATTTGACTAGTAATCTCTTTCATTGTTCTCAGCTGGGGAAATATTGACTCCCCACTTCCTAGACAGAACACTGCTTGGAGGACTGGAATAGTAATCTCCTTCATTGTTCTCAGATGGGAGTTTCATTGACTTGTACACAACTTCATATTGTGTCTGTGGCCACAAAATTCTCTTTACTGAGTTTTTTTACTGACATTTTGTGCTTCCTAAACCATTTCACTGATATTGTGTGACATAAGAAAATTGGAGCTACCACCATTTTATTCTCTAATGGGGAAATGGGTGCTAATATGCTGCAGGAGATCTGCTGAGACATAGAAAGGGAAATGGGTGCTAATACACCGCAGGAGATCTTCTGAGACATTGAAAGGGAAATGGGTGCTAATAGGCTGCAAGAGATCTGCTGATACATAGAAAGGGAAATGGGTGCTAATAGGCTGCAGGAGATCTTCTGAGACATAGAAAGGGAAATGGGTGCTAATAGGCTGCAGGAGATCTACTGAGACATAGAAGGGGAAATGAGTGCTAATAGGCTGCATGAGATCTACTGAGGCATAGAAAGGAGAAACATATAGAGGATGTAGGAGATCTACAGAAGTAAAAAATAAAAGTAAATGGGTGCTAATAGGCTAACAGGAGATCTGTTAAGAAAAAAAGAGGGGGTTGAAGGGAAGCAGATCTCCTGCAGCCTATCGCCACCCATCCCCCTTTTTTCAACAGATCTCCTGCAGCCTATTAGCCTCTATTTCTCCTGCTGAGAATAAAACATTTTTTTCCTTTATTTAATTTTTTATTTACTACGTTGTGTGTTCATGTACCATCCACCAGAATATTATACCCACCCACCAGAACATGATACCCACCCACCAGAACATTATAACCACCCACCACAACATACAGGGATATACAATGTAATACTGAAATATAATCACACACATAGGTTGGACTTGATGGACTTTTTTCAACCTCACCTACTATGTAACTATGTAACTATTATAAACACCCACCAGAACATTATGGCCACCCACCAGAATATTATAATCACCCACCATTACATTATGACCACCCACCATAACATTATGACCATCCACCAGAACATTATAATCACCCACCAGAACATTATGACCATCCACCAAAACATTATAATCACCCACCAGAACATTATGATCATCCCTCTAATATTGAGTTGGTCCCCCTTTTGTTGCCATCAAGACATGGACTGTCAAAGCATCACACTACCCCCGCCACCTTGTTTTCTTCCCATATGGCATCCTGGTGCCATCTCTTTCCCAGGTAAGTGACACACACACACCCGGCCATCCACATCCCACAGAGCCCCATAGACAACAAACTGTAATGCTCAATTTATTTGCTTTCAACACATCAACTTCAGGGACAACCTGTTCACCTGCTACATAATATCATAGCTCCCAATAGTCCCTGATTTAGAACAAAGTCCCTCTTTTCTCCTCACTAGTCCCTCATTCTGGTCTTATGTATATAGATGTATATAAAATGCACTATTTATCTCCCAGTGCTAAACCTTTCATTCGATTTCTAAATTGCTGTATTTGTAAAATTCAAAAGCCAATATAAAGGCATTATAGTGGTAAAAAAAAAACACTTGTGGGTTTAATTAATATTTTTGCATTTAAGGGTGCGTGTTGGGGCAGTTTGTCCTACACCTACATACATTTGCTAATAGGTGTCCCTCGTTCTCATCTCAGAAAGTTGGGAGGTGTGTAATATATCCCACCCGCTTCCAGTTGCCATTATAATGAGATAATCAATGTTATTCATTTCACCTGTCAGTGGTCAGAATGTTATGGCTGATCGGTGGAAGGTACATACACACATAGCACAAGATTGTGTGCACACTACGAGACTTTTCTCAGGCTGCAGTTCCTCTGATCTCCACAAGATGGTGATCTCACTTATACCCAGACAGGAAGTCTCTATGGATGACAGACAGGAAGTGATGTCAGGTACACACAGGAAGTTCCAGGTGAGAGGTTAGTCGTGAGGAAGTAGAGAGAAGACATTGCTGGAAGTGACAGCAGGTGAGGTAATAAGATCTTATTTTATATTTACACCCAGTAACCCCCGTCATGTCTGTCCTCTTCCTCCATAGTCACTGTGATATCTTTTATCTCCAGCAGATGATGATACACACATATATAGTGTGGAAACCTAGATCAACCCCTTCAGGGGCAGAACATTTACTCATGTACAGGGCCAGAACATTCTTTTGGAGATAAATTCTAGTAATATAGTCCTCAAAACAAACAGTACTGACAATAAATAGACACAACAATGACCATCCTGACCATACATGGCCTACAAAGGGCAATTATTACACTACACAGGCAGCCAATGGGCAATCATTACACTATGCAGCCAACACAATGATGGAGTGCCGAGGTCAGGAGTATGGAGCATAGAGCCCCTTATATTGCTGGTCAGGAGGAAGAAATCATCCCCCAGCCTGCCATGAACAATATGTTCCATCATTGGTGTCAGAGGGAGGAAAATACTGAGGGCTCTGAGGCATGTAGAGGAGCTCAGAGGATGTGAGGGTTTTTTTAGTAAATCTGAAAGACTTTAGGGGCCTCTGAAGGGGTAATGTAGCTGAAGGACTCTGGGACCATTGAGGTGGTAGTCCGGCTGCAGAGTGGGACCCTTGAGGGGGTAGTCCGGCTGCAGAGTGGGACCCTTGAGGGGGTAGTCCGGCTGCAGAGTGGGACCCTTGAGGGGGTATTCTGGCAGCAGAGTGGGTCCCTTGAGGGGGTAGTCCGGCTGGATGGCTTTCAGGGAATAGGGGGCTGAAGAGCTCAGGGGGCTCTGAGGGACATAAGGGGGTCTGTGGGTCTGTGATGGCCCTCCCATCCCACTTATTTTTCAGACCTTCCAGAACTGGCAACCTTAACCATCTTACTGTCTCAGTGATCATGTGATTTTTTTTTCTGGAATATCAGGTAAGATGAAGACGGACATTCCTTCACTCGTTGGTGAGCACTTGTTCTTAGAGGAGTTCTGTTTCGGCCGCAAACCAGTTCAGAAAGAAAACAAACTCAATAGAGTAAAGAGGAATATCTGATCCGGCAGGCCAAGAGGGTCCCCGATCCCCCAAGATGTAACAAATTCTACACAGTCCAGACTAAATGTGTCCCCATGGGGGACAGTACTTTATTTCTTAAATGTACAGCAACCATCCTATTTCCCCTCTCACATCCACATTAGGGGTCGATCGATTATCAATGCGGCCGATATTCACTTTTTTTGAAGAATCAGTATCGCTAACATACTTACAGATATTAACGGTATTTCTTCAAGGGATTGTACTGGAGTGATGCACGAAGCTACAGGTAACCCAGTACCGTTCTTCTGCGCAGACGGTTGGCTTTCTTGTAATAACAACCAATGGCGCTAAGCAGCCGCTCGGCTGTTATTACAAGCAGCGGGAGAAGACCCCACTCTTGCCGCTCCACCCAGGTCTCCCGTCCCACCGGCTGGCCGGAGGCCTGAACAAAGCTGGAATCGGCACTGTTTGGGTCTCGGATCTCGTAACCCGAAAGCGATGTCATGATATCACTTCCCGATTACTGGCATCATCAAGGCGACAGTTTTAAAAAATAGAAAGTATTTAAAATGCCGATCTTGGAGTTTTGAATAGTTTCAAGTGCAGAGGAGGGATTTGGGGTTTTATAAAGCCCCGATCTCTCCATAAAGAGGACCTGTCACTGCCTATTACTGTCAAAACAGGAACAAAGCAGCGCCTTCTAAGTGTAGCAGTTAAGACATTTAACCACTTCCCACCCGGCCAATGCACATATACGGCCGGGTGGGAGCCGTCTACTCCTGATAGGACGTTCAGGAACGTCCATCAGGAGGAGCGGGATCGCGTGCGCGTGCCCGCGCAGCGGCGCGTTCCCGATGCGCCCGTGTCACCCGGACACGGCGCATCTCAGACCGGCAGGAGGGCTCTGTGATTGGCCCTCCTGATCACATGACGGCCGTGTCCAATCACGGCCGTCATGTGATGTAAACAAACAGCCGGTTGCTAGGCAATAGGCTCCTCCTCTCCTCACACAGAAGTCATCGCTGAGGAGAGGAGAGCCGCTGCAGCCGGCTGATGATCAGTGAGTATGAGCTGCTTTTTACAGCTTTTTACAGCTTTTTACTCACTGATCACCACTGATCACTCACTGATCACCAGTCTAGTGTACACAGTAAACACACCACACAGTAAACACATCACACAGTATAAACACAATGTCCCCACACATGTCCCCAAAACATACATGTCCCCAAAACATACATGTCCCCAAATAATAAAAACACATGTCCCTAATAATAAAAACATGTCCCCCACATATGTCCCACTAAAATCACATGTCCCAATGATTATCTGCACACATATGTACATGATCATTTGCGTACATATGTCCGTGATCACACAAACCAATTATTATACACTTAACGGATTTTTTTTTACCAAAAACATGTAGCAGAATACATTTTGGCTTAAATTTATGACAAAATTTGATTTTATTGGATTTTTTTTTTTTTTTTTTTTTCCATTCAAGATTTTTATTGAACATAAATGAATATACATATCGTTGGGGTACAACCATACAAACAAAAGGGTATAACGACGGAAGTACAAACAAGTCATACAGGTTCCAAAAATAAAGTCAATACAAAAGAGTACCTTAGCATGAATGACTGTGAGCTGCAGAAAATATAAGAAAAGGTTTACAGGAGAAGCTTTTCTTGAACAACCTTAGATAATGGTTGTAAACACATAGCAAAAGGGGATTTTCGAATTCCGTACATATGGAATCGTGAGTGAACCAAGGTTCCAATACAGAGTCTTGTTTAGAAGCAAGCATCACGAAAGTCAGCAATGTGAGTTTCGAGAGTTAGGGTGAGTAGATATTTGTCTGGAGATCATTCAATCGTCATGTGTGTCTTTTGAGTCTTATGTGCGGTAAGGGCTACTAGGTAACCAGACCAGCTGGTGTCTTAAGTTGTACCCGCTAGAGGCGTAAATGGGAATGGGAGTTGGGAGGGAATTAAGGACAGGAAGGTGGTGTGTGGGGGGAGTCTATAACAATAAACATATGAGTTTGTAATGGGATTCCCAGAAAAACAAAACAAAAAAAAAGGGGGTAGGAAAATTTAATCTTGGAGGGAGGAAGCAAATGAGGGAGGGGAAGGGGAGGAAGAGACCGGGTCCGTCCGGGGGGGGGCACGAGCCCCCAGTCTAGCCTCGGACTTTGACCAGTCTCCCCCACCCCCCCCACGTTACAGGTATGTGCACATATCATAGGGGAGGAGGAATGCGTTTGCTCAATTGGCATGAAGTTGCATGGTGCGTTTGTACTCTGGAGTCGTCTTAAAATGGGACCAGCAGGCCCACCGTGCATTATGTTTCGTAATGGTCTCCTGGGAAATAGCTATGAGTTCTTCCATTTCAGCATTTCTATTAATCCTCATAAACCATTCCTTGATTGATGGAATCGTAGAAGTGCCCCAATGAACAGGGATGCACAGCTTTGCTGCATTTAGCAGGTGCATTATTAAAGACCTAAAATAAGTGCGTCTAGATAAAGTGGTATGATGAAGTAATAGTTGAGCTGGGGAGAATTCCAGAGAGTAAGAAGTTATTGTCGAAGTTAATTTGTGAACTTCCTGCCAGAATTTTTGGAGTGTGGGGCACGACCACCATATGTGGACGTGAGAGCCCGGTTCGGTTTTGCATCACCAACATAGGTTTGAGGTGGCTGGCGCGTATTTGTTGATAAGGGTTGGGACTCTATACCAGCGATTGAGAATTTTGTAACCGTTCTCTTGTGTGGATACGTTTATCGAGCCCTTGAGAGTGTATTCAAATATTTGTTCCCATTGGTCTTCTGAGATGGAGATTGCAAGCGCCTTCTCCCAATAGTGACAGTTTTTATGTTTCCTTGGGTGATTACTAAAGAGGATCTGATAAATGTATGATACCAAGTGTCTTTGTGGTACAGACTCCGAGCATAGCGCTTCAAATGGAGTCAGCGCTCTGGTCCAATGTGATCTGTGTTGGGGGCTAGATAGGAAATGCTGAATTTGTAAGTAAGGCCATAGGGATAGTTTCTTATCCTTCATTTGTGTAGCTAGTCTTTCCCGAGACATGAGGGAGTTGCCCTGGAAAAAGTGCTGAACTCTCATGTGAGTGTGTGGCCACCCAGAGGCCAGAAATTTCGGGGACATTCCCGGGGGGAAATCCGGGTTGGCTCGGATTGGTGTCATAGGTCCCGGTATTGTGGCTAGGTGTGATGTGGAACATGCTTTGTGGAAGCAACGCAGAGCGGGGCCTACAAGAATATGTGTGGAGGCTGTGGGCGGGATACGATTGGCTGGTAGCCATGGGGCTGTCGCTAGGGGCATTCCCGCTAGTTGGTCTTCTAAGTCTACCTATTTTTTAGTAGATGCATGGATGTTCCAATCCACTATTCTAGTGAGCAGGCATGCCCTGTAGTAAGTTGGCAAGTCGGGAAGACCTATGCCCCCTCTAGACATGGGGGTTGCCAGGAGTTCAAATTTAATGCGGGGGCGTTTGTTGCGCCAGAGAAATTTGAAGCACAGGGTTTTCAGCGTAGTAAAGAAGGCTGGTGGAATATGGATTGGAACTGCCTGCATGACGTATAAAAGTCTGGGCAAAATATTCATTTTAAGCACTGCAGCCCTACCGAACCAGGAAAATGAAGGGTTGTCCCAGTTAAGTAAGTCCCTCTTAATTGTACGTAGCAATGGCAAAAAATTTAGAGAGTACAGGTCAGTCAGTTGTGTTGGGAGTTGAATCCCAAGATATGATATGGCCTTGGCTTTCTATGAGAAGGGAAAGTTAGCTTGGCACAAGGCTACTGTCTCCGTTGGTAAAGATACATTTAGGGCATGTGATTTATCAAAGTTTATTTTAAGATTGGAAATTGCTTGGAAGTCCCTAAAATCCATCAAGAGGTTGGGGAGGGAAATATGGGGTTCCGAGAGGGAAAGTAAGATGTCGTCCGCGAAAGCAGACACTTTGAATTCGCCTTTCGGGGTAACAATACCTTTAATGTCAGGGTTGCTACGGAGACGGTTGAGAAACGGCTCTAGTGTGAGTACATATATGAGTGGTGATAGGGGGCATCCTTGGCGCGTCCCATTCCTGACCGGGAAGGCATTCGACAGGTGGCCGTTGGCTTTCACTTGTGCTGTGGGATGATCGTAGAGTGTGAGAATCATTTTGAGCATCTTTTCCCCTAGACCTATCGATCTAAGGGTCTCAGACATGTAATCCCAGGCCACTCTGTCGAATGCCTTCTCCGCGTCTAGTGATAAGAAGCCTTTCTGATCGGAAGATTGTAGGTAGGAATGGATATTAATGACTTTGATAGTGTTATCTCTGGCTTCCCGGCCAGGAATGAAGCCTACCTGATCAGGGGAGATGAGATGCGGGATCAGCGGGAGAAGGCGATTGGATAGAATTTTGGCCAGAATCTTTGTGTCCACATTAAGGAGCGAAATTGGGCGGTAGTTCGTAACTAAAGTATGGTCTTTCCCATCCTTCGGAAGCACAGTTATGTGTGCCTCCAAAAGACGATGTGAGGGGGTTTCTCCTAATGTAATTGAATTTAGTGTGGTTAAGAGAGGGCCACTGAGGTTGTTCAGGAAGGTTTTGTAGTATATGGTGGTGAACCCGTCTGGGCCTGGGCTTTTGCCATTTTTCATTTGCTTAAGGGCTTGGATAAGTTCCTCCCCGGAAATTGGTTTTTCCAAAGAGGTGGCTGTTTCTTGGGACATTGGAGTGGGTGCGTACTGGGATAGGAAGTCCCGAATAGCAGATGTCCTTTGTTCCTGAGGAGTCTGTTGGGGGTTCTGGTGGGCTATGTTGTAAAGGGTACGGTAATATCGTTCGAAGCATGCTGCTATATCTCTGTTATTGGTCGCTAGAGACCCATCAGGGTTCCTAATCTTTTGAATCGTTTGTGAAGCTCTCTTCCCCTGCAACGCCCTGGCTAAGAGTGTTCCATTTTTGTTACCATGTTCATAAAATAGCTAACGGGAAAGTGTAAGTTTTTTTCTTATTTTCAGATTCAATTCATCAAGCAGGAGAGCTCGTGCGTGTGTGAGATCTTGCAGTGCCAATGTAGCCTGTGTTTTTTTATGTGCTACCTCTAGCGATTTAATTTGCGCTAACAACTCTCGGATACGCGCCTGTTGCAGACGCTTACGTTTAGCTGAAAGCCTTAGGAATTCCCCCCTAACTGAACATTTGTGAGCTTCCCACTGCGTGATGGGGTGTGTGTCTGGTGTGTTATTTATGCTGAAGAATGACTCTAGGAATGATTGTATGTGATCTAGATTGGCCTGGTCTGTCAGAAGTGAAGGGTCCAGGCGCCAGATTTTGGACCTGTCCAGTGATGCCGGTAGTGTCAGTGAAATGGAAATGGGGTGATGGTCTGAGATATACATAGGTTCAATGGTGGCTTTGGTTAGTAGGTGTAGATCCTGTTGGGAGATAAATAAGTAGTCGATTCTGGAATACCTCTGGTGAGGAGGAGAGAAAAAAGTGTAATCTTTTCCATCAGGATTAAGAGTACGCCAAGAGTCGTGTAGGAGTAGGCTATGTATTTGTGATTGGATCTGACGCAAGGCTCTATAAGGGATCGAAGAGGTCCCCGTTGAAGAATCGAGTACAGGATTAAGGGGAGCATTGAAGTCCCCGCCTAGAATAGTTAGACCAGATTGAAAAGAGGCTAGAAGAGAGGTAAGTTTGCGAAAGAAAGGGACGTGTTTCACATTGGGTGCGTATACGTTGACCAGGGTAACCGGCCTATTGTGTAAATGACCCTTGACGAAGAGGTATCGGCCTTCTGGATCTGACAATGAGTCCGTAACCTCCAAGGGGCAATTTTTCGCTAACAATATCGATACACCTTTCGACTTAGCTAGGGGGTTCGTTGCGTGGAATGCCGTAGGATACTGATAATTCTCTAATTTTGGTATGTTATTAGATCTGAAGTGCGTTTCTTGTAGTAGAATTACGTCAGCCTTGTTGCTTTTCATCATCGTGAGAACCTGCGATCGTTTTTCTGGGGTGTTTAGCCCCTTTGCATTAAGGGAGATTATTTTAAACGTGAGAGGATTCTGGGAGTTGATGGGAGACATGATGTCGAGTACGGTCAGATGTAGATAGGATAGATTATTGGTAAATACCGTGCCCGAGCGTCAAAAAAAAAAAAAAAAGGGGGGGGGGGGAACCCCACAGAAGAGGGAAACTCCCTGGGAGGGGGGGTGGGGACGAAGGGAGTGTTAAACCGGTGGAAGAAATAGGCCTGCTATTCTTCCCGAAACAGTCTAGGGTTACCGGATGAATACAGCAGAGATACCGAGTCTGCTGTGTGGGGGTTGCTAGGATCGGTCGTGTCAAGCCTCGACCCGTCTCAGAGGACCAATGTGTGTATGTCAGAGGATGGTCTAAGTGTGATGTGGGGTGTGTGGAAAGGGAGTCATTCAGTGTATCAGCAGGGCACCCTGATAGAGTATCAGAGCATGTCAGAATCATTGTCGAGGTGAGGAACCATTTTATCGTGACTATCTATGTGCAAAAACACAAACATATGCGTGTGACAAGGAAACCTAAGATGATAGTAAAAAAAAAAGGGCGGCCCGGAATTATAGATCATGAGAGCAGCCGCAACAAGTAATGGAAATCTCAACCAGAAATAAACAAATAAACCAAGAGAGAGAGAGCACATACATGTAAATGAAACAAATTAAGCTATGGATCTGCACAGGCGAGGTAAATACCCACACGGGTCACCACAATAGGGGAATTGGGAGCATGGCCCAGAAGTATCTCATTAGTGTGCACTTCCTCGGAATTTGGAAAAGGTGATGCACAGGTAAATGTGAGGATGCGTGCAGAGGTCAGAAACCTTAAGTGACGCGTCCAAGGTGTGAGTCTAAAATAAGGTTGGAACAGCCACTCTCTGCGATATAAGACAATATGTTCCCTAAGGGAATAGAATATGCATGCATGTGGTCTCTCAGCGGTCTGCCAATACACATATGCGGGTATACAAAGATCTGCAGGACAAGAGGGGGTACAGCAACCAAGACTATCTCTAGTGACTGTTACAGAGGCAAGAAGAGGCTCTTGCTTAGTGCTTGGGCATGGGTGCGGGTGGGAAACCCCCCTCCTTGGTTGGGATGTGGGAAGGCCCCGATGGGGACCAGAAAAGCCTCCGCTAAGACTCTCAACCCCCCCCCAGGGGGTATTAGGAAGGGCAATGCTGGACCCCCCCCCTGTCCTGCGCAATCAGGGAAATACACAAATAAGTATAAGCACATATATATTTAGTGAACTGAACATGTCTCCACTTGCAGTATGTAGCAAAGCTAATCAAATATTCTAGCGGCAAACTCAGTTATTGTCCCATACCCCATCTCGGTGCAGTTGAATCCGGTACCATCCAGAAGCGTTGACAGATTGGTGGAAGTCCTGCTGCTTTATATCTGTGGGGTGTGTTGAGATGCTGAGACGTACTTAGACCTTAGGGAAACATGTCCTTCTGTATGAATGGGGTAGAGATGAGACTCCTCCGATTCCAGAGATCTGGTGCACGGACGAGTGTTTCCATACATGGAGTAGCTTACCCAAGAGGTCGAAAGTAAGAGAACATGTGGGCGGAGTCACCCCATCTCTAAGTCAGCCCAATACGAGGTATGATACCCCCTTTGTGGACAAGATACTTTTTGGAAGAGAGCTATTGAATTGCCATCACAAGTACATAGATGAATAAAATAAAAAGCCAAATCGTAGAGTCTTGTGCGCCTAATACATAGATTCGAGAATAATTCCCAAACATCAGGCAGTATCCTTGCTGGCTGGATGCGATATCAGTAAAGGACATGAGAGCCTGGATAAACAAATACTCCCGTGGGTGCAGGCCGTAAGGTGAAAGAATCACAGAGAGCGGAGGTAACCGAAGATATTCAAGTAGCCAGAAACTGATACGAAGTACGGAAGGAATACTTCTAACCGATAGCTATTTTACTATAGAGTGGTAAACTTACAGTTTGTGGCAACGCATAAAGGGGCGAAGGAAGTCTGTGGATCCATAGCTGTCAGCAGTAGGAGTATGCCCCCTCAGGCCTCCTGCCGAGGCCGTCTGTGAACTGGCGATGCTGAAGGGCTACCGTTTGCCCGGGGAGACCTCGCCTGAGGTGGAGGTGAGGACGGAGGTGACCTCTGGCGACGATGGCGCTGCGCGTTCCATTCCATGGCATCCTCTCCCTGGTCAGCGATCCGGGGGGTTATTGGATTTTTATTGAAGTAGAAAAAAGAAAATATTGTTTTTTTTTTCCCAAATTTCCGCTTTTTTGCGCTTATATCGCAAAAAATAAAAAACGGAGTCGTGAATAAATACCACCAAAATAAAGCTCTATTTGTGCGAACAAAATGATAAAAATTTCATTTGGGTACAGTGTAGCACGACCGTGCAATTGTCACTGAAAGCGCTAGAGCGCTGAAAGCTGAAAATTGGGCTGGGAAGGAAGGGGGCGAAAGTGCCCTGTATTGAAGTGGTTAATGAATTAAAATCATAATGGCAACACTGATAAACCAGCGATATAAAAACACATAGATATCAGTGTCATCCGCGCCGTCCCGGGAACTGCCTGGTGTCGCTGGCTGGAATGTCCGTGTGTCTGTCCTTTATCCAGTCACATTGGTGGAGCCCAGCGCTCCTGGAATGCTGGGACAGGGATCGGCAATGCACAGGAACACGGCAGGGTGTCGTCACTTCCGGGTATAGGGTCAGCGGGGAGGTGCGAGTGTTCGGATCATGCACGCTCCTTCCTCAGGCTCTGCTGGGGGCCATCTTTGAAGACGTTTTTTTTATATATACACATAGACTGAGTACTAAGTGACTGGCTAAACGGATAACCATGGGAACATGTAAACATTGAGGAAAATTACAATTCCACCAACTGAACATACTATTTTTACACTCTTAAACAATTTTACGTGATTATGACTAAAATTACCAATAAACTTAAAGGTGAAATTAATACTTTTATAAAAATATTTAAAATTATACTTTTAATAAAATTCATAAATGAATAAACTTAAACTAAAACACTAAATACTTATCTACATCGACATATTTGGCAGAACAACCCCTACGCCTCCCATTTAGTATCCTATGGACGCTATATTGTTGACGTTGTCATTATCTAGGCCAGATACTCTAATCTCTGGATTTCTACAACATTTCAAAACCAACACTATGGGCTTGTCATTCTCCGCAGTATCTGATGACAATAAGCTTGTGTTTTTGGATCTAGAATTGTTCCATCATGACAACAGTATTTGTGGTCAGAATTTCACAAAACCCACCTCCGGCAACTCCTATTTGCACTATCGTCACCATCCACGTTGGGTGAACAACATCCCGAAGAGCCAGTTCTGCCGTTTTAAGCATAACTGTACTCGTACACAGGACTACAATACCCATGGTCAGATACTCAAGACCAAATTTTAAGAAAAAGTTTACCCCGATGATATTGTTGAAGAATCTTTTCAACACACATCTTCATACAGACATAAAAAGTGACAGAAAGGCTAAAACAGAGGACAGTACACAACCAGTGCAGTTTGTCACACGGTTCCATACTCTATTTACGAAGATGGAAAGGATCCTCTCTAAACATTGGTCCATATTGAGCGAGGATCCCCATATAAAATCCACACTAACCAATCAACCTCTAGTAATTTATAGAACAGCAAAAAACATCAAGACCCAAATAGATACAAGTAAAATAAAACCACCACGACCGATCGCTAATGCTTCCCTGACATTCTTTAACATCAAGGGAACGTATCAGTGCAAAAAAAAACTCAATGTCTCCCATGTAAACACGTGACACATAGACAACAAGATTTCACATGTAAAGGAAAGCAGTACACCATACCGGATTTCTTTACATGCTCATCTGAGTACGTTGTATACTGCTTGGCATGCCCATGTGGCCTACTCTATGTAGGCTGCACCATCCATACTCTCTCTCCACAAAACGTTTAGTGAACACCGTAACTTTGTTGAGAAGGGTGTGGATAAATATAGAGTCCCGAGACACTTTAAAGAGTTTCACAAGAAGTCATCTTTAGAGCTTCACCTTTGGGTCATAGAGGCCAAATCCAACCATTTTCCCAAAGCAGAACGCTATAAACGGCTATGTGAGCGGGAAAATTACTGGATTTATACTTTGGATAGTCTATCACCCGGGGGCCTTAATGAGGGCATTGAAATTAATATTCTACTATGACCAGATCTGTCCTCGTTGGTCCATGTTGTATGTGTGTATGTATGCACTTGTGTGTATATGTATATGTACACACATATGCATAGATAGGATGTTTACATTCAGTATAGACCCCAGATCTCTACATAAAAAGAAAACCTGTCACCCAGTATTACTGTCACATGGGATATTTACAGTCATTATAGACCCCAGATCTCTCCATAAAGAGGAACTGCCACCTCCTATTACTGTCACATGGGATGTTTACATTCATTATAGACTCCAGATCTCTCCATAAAGAGGACCCGTCACCTCCTATTACTGTCAAATGGAATATTTACATTCATTATAGGCCCCAGATCTCTCCATAAAGAGGACCTCCTATTACAGTGACATTGTATTTTTACATCCTTTGTGACAGCAATAAAAGTGCTAAAAAATAAAAGGACAGTGTAAAAATAAAAACGTTAAATCTGCAGAATAATGGCACCGGTTATCAACTATTGGCCTCAAATGCAGCTGAAAAATTGGTATCGGTATCGGCCCTGAAAAAATTATATCCGTTGAACCCTAATCCACATCCTATTATTGTTCGACCAATACCATCCAAATAATTCTTATTTTTATTTCCTAAAGTTATCCGTCTTCAAGGAGACCTGTATAGATCAAATGACGGAACCAATGAGGATGGAGGAGGACCGGAGTCACATGACTGAGAAGATACTAAACCTCACCCTGGAGATCATCTACCTGCTGACCAGAGAGGTGAGGAGGATTCTGGGAGGTCACATGACATCACTGTTATCGCTATTAATAAAACACAGACCTGTCCGGAGAGGTGAGGAGGATTCTGGGAGGTCACATGACATCACTCTTATCTCTATTAATAAAACACAGACCTGACCGGAGAGGTGAGGAGGATTCTGGGATTCTAACATGATGTTCCTATTGGTTCCTCAATACAGAGATTTCCTCTTGTGAAGTCCAGTGATCATATGACCATCACAGTGCCTCCATGTGACTCCCTAAAACCTGAGAGACACAACATGGAGAAGATTCTAGAAGTCACCAAGAAGATGATGGAGCTGCTGACAGGAGAGGTGAGGAGGATTCTGGGAATTCTGGGACATTATCCAGTAACAGACAAGGGATGTGTCTGGATAGTGACTGCATCATTGTGTGTGTCAGGTTCCTATAAGGTGTCAGGATGTCACTGTCTATTTCTCCATGGAGGAGTGGGAGTATTTAGAAGGACACAAGGATCTCTACAAGGACGTCATGATGGACAATCAGCCGCCCCTCACATCACCGGGTAAGAGGAGACTTTATTGTAAAGGAGAGAGCAGTACGGAGGCTCCACCTAGATCCCCCATCATCTGATAAACACATAGAAACAATGTATTCAGTCAGTGTGTGTGTTTCCTACAGATGGATCCAGTAATGGGAACCCACCAGAGAGATGTCCCCATCCTCTGTATTCCCGGGATTCCACACAGGAAGATTACACCATCCCCCACTGTTACAAGGTTGGTGAGATGGATCATCTAGAACATGAACTTGAGGAGACGGGGGTTTATTTACTAAAGGCAAATCCACTGTGCAATTGGAAGTGCAGTTGTTGTAGATCTGAGGGGAACATAAGAAACATCATTCTTGCTTGCACATGATTGGATGATAGAAATCAGCAGAGCTTCCCCTCATTTCAGATCTTCCCCTCAGAGCTACAGCAACTGCACATCCATGTGCACTTGTAGTGTGTAGTGGATTTGCCTTTAGTAAATCAACACCAATGTGTGTATTTTCTATGTGATGTCACAATTATAAATCTTCTATCTTACGGATGATATTCTCTCTCATTTTCTTGGTTTAGAGTGGAGATCCAATGGATATAGAATTTGAGGTGAAATCAGAAGAAGAAGAGAGGTATGTGAGGGATGATCAGCAGTCTATGGAGGAGGATGGAATAACGGGGACATTTATAGAGGAGGACACTCCTACAGAGATCAGCACAGGTGGGTCATTAACACTAAATACATTCCTCCACCCATACTGCTCACTGATTGGTCCAGAGTAGGGCGGGGGCTGGGTGATATTAGCCTGTAATCCCCTGGTCACTTTCCTGAGCTGTGTTCCCCGTCCTGTATTCCTGGATTTCTCTCCGATAATCTTCCTTCTCTGTGCTGCCGACACAATTTATGTCTCTAGACTGGATATATGGAGATTCTGGGGATCAGCTGGCAGCAAAATGTTCATTTTCCCCATAGATGTTACTAGATCTAGGCACCTGGGGTATGTGATTTGGGTCTTCTGCCCCATACCCGGGTGTGACAAGATCTCTGGCAGAACAATCCCCCCAGGATTACTTGTTGTGTTGTCTGCTGGCTGTGCCGGGTGGAGGGTCTGTATAGTCTCAGACCCAAGTCACTGAGTGCAGTCTCAGGAGATGGGAGGCAGCGGTGTGGGATCTCTGCAACTTGTCTCATGTAGACATTTCATCTTCCACTGATCACTGAATACCAATATTATGAGTCCTGACCCTTACACTGTATACTTTATATTCTACATTACATACTCCTGAACCCTGCACTATATACTCTATGTTGTACATTACATCATTCTGATACTATATAGTCCTATCTGTTGTATCTTATACAATATGTTGTACATTACATAGTCCTGACTTCTGCTCTCTCCCCTCCCCCCACTGCTATATATACACATAATATGTATTCTCTTTTGTTACACCCATTTCCTACCAGCTGGACATTTTATATCTGATGATGTGATTGGAGGACAGACTTTTACATGGTTATAATAATGTGATAACATCCTCAGACTTTGGAACCTTAAACAGAAAGTGATAATGGGGGAGGAGTCAATAACCCAATGATGGGGTCTTCAGGATCAGTCCAGTCTTCATCTTGGTTGTTCTCCCCCCATCCTCACTCTCTGACCTCTGGTGGGGCTCAGCCCCGCTGTTATTCATGACTAAATCATGGACTAAATAAGGAAGTGCAGGACTTCTTGTGTTGGGAAGATGGCAATGAGTGATAGAGGGGGAGGGGACACTCGTCCTATAATCCCCTCATCACTGTCACTCCTATAAAAGACAGTTCTCGTTGTTTCTTCACTCTCTGACTAAGGTCCATGAATAAAGAAATGATCTGGTAGGAGATCAGAGGACCCATTTACTAGTTACCTTGAGGGGAGAATTGTAAGATCCTCAGAGACAAAGCTGTCTGATGTAGGCAGAGTCCTGGTTTAGGGGAACCAATCAGCTGATGTCTAGTAATAATCTTTGTATTTGTATTTTAGTAGATGGACGGGAGATGAGGAAAACCTCAGAGGATTGTCTCACTTTGTCTCCAGACTGTAAAGTAGAAGATGAGGACATCACACAGTATAGTCCAGGAGAAAACCCGACTACCTCAAATGTCCATCCGGCACCACACAGTGTAGATGGACCATCATATTCCTCTTATCCTGAGGAACCTCAGACTGTGCGGGACGGGGCCATCCTTCCAACAGAGAAGAGCTTTTCCTGTACTGAGTGCAAGAAGTGTTTCCATTCTAAATACCATCTTATTGTGCATATAAGATCTCACACAGGGGAGAAGCCATATTCCTGTCCTGAGTGCGGGAAATGTTTTTCAGTGAAATCCAGTCTTTCCAAACATCAGAGATCTCACACGGGGGAGAAGCCGTATTCCTGTCCTGAGTGCGGAAAATGTTTTCCAATGAAGTCCAGTCTTTCCAAACATCAGAGATCTCACACGGGGGAGAAGCCGTATTCCTGTCCTGAGTGTGGGAAATGTTTTTCAGTGATGTCCAATCTTTACACACATCAGAGATCTCACACGGGGGATAAGCCGTATTCCTGTCCTGAGTGTGGGAAATGTTTTTCAGTGATGTCCAATCTTTACACACATCAGAGATCTCACACGGGGGAGAAGCCGTATTCCTGTCCTGAGTGCGGGAAATGTTTTTCACAGAAGTCCAGTCTTTCCACACATCAGAGATCTCACACGAGGGAGAAGCCGCATTTCTGTCCTGAGTGTGGGAAATGTTTTTCACAGAAATCCAATCTTTACACACATCAGAGATCTCACATGGGGGAGAAGCCGTTTTCCTGTCCTGAGTGAGGGAATTGTTCCTCACTGAAGTCCTGTCTTCCTGTACATCAGGGATCCCACACAACCCTCGAGGTGTATTAGTGCCTTGAGTGTGGGGAATGTCTTCTATATGAATGTTGCTGGACATCACAGCTCTCATGTGGGGAAGAAACACACCCTGATATACACCTCAGATATACTCTATGGCTGATCTTCATCGTGTAAGAAATAGTTGATAGGGAGATCAGAGATCACCAAAGACATGGATGAAGTGTAAAAATACGATGGATACAATACAATATTTTATGATAAAAGAGATGAAGTTCGATGGCACAAAGGCCTCGGAATACACAAAGGGGCAGTGACTCCAATCATCAGTAACATGCGATTGTAGAAACAATATTCAGCATAATAAAGACATGTGAAATGTGTTGATATTCGGAGACTGTGACGGGGCGTCTTGTCTCTATGGACAACATGTCAAAGCTGGTCATGGAAAGTCCAGTAATAATTGTAGGAAGTGTGTACTGAGATGTAGTCTTGGAAGAAAAGAGAGGCGGCAGAACAAGCCCCGGAATCTAAAGTATCCCTCATATTTTATTTCATACAATGATTTCCTATTACCATTGGTTCCATCTAGTGGCAATAATGGGGTATTGCTCTAATTTTCCGGATGGAGGTATTTCAGAAAATAAATACTTATTCCAGTCTCTAGATGGAGCTGACGATCATAGGAAATCACATCAATACAATTATATCATACATTTATAACATCTGGGACAATGCTTGTCATGCTCTTCCAACACATTTTCTATTTATAGTCCTCTTAGTTTCCTTCATCAGGAATGATTTCATACTAATACCTGAGATCATACACTTATTAGTACAGTACACACTGAAGGACATAAGTTAGAGAGCATGTAACCCCAACATGTCATGTTCCTGATATGTGCCTGCTGTCCCATGTACTGGTATGAAGAACTCTCCTCTTCTCTTCGTATTGATTCCTTTGTGTGAAATCTCTGGTGATCCTGCCACTCCCTCTGCTTTCCTATTAAAAACTGATCTCACTAGACATGAGCACAGTGTGGTTAGTGTGCGGGCTGTACTGAGAACTCAGCCTGCTCTCCTCCAAAGATTAGACTTCTGCTGGCACATCTCATCTACTGGGAAGACCAGTGTACTGCTTTTTATCTCTCCCAGCTCTCTATGCAGTTGATAATAGAGGGTATGTTATTACTTATAAAAAAGAGGAAAAGGGTATATAAAATATTTGTGTTTGCCGGTGTGTGCAGCAACTTTTTTTATTAATACATTTTAGTAGAATTTTTAAGTGTGATCTCTGGTGTTAGAATTATTCCTCTCACTCCGACATTCGTGGTGATCCCTCACATGTGTGGTGCAATCACGCTCTACATACACATATACACAGTATGGGTGCGTTTACAGGTGTGTGCGGGGCAATGGGGGTCACTTTTCATTTTTTTAATATACATTTTGTCTTTTTTTTTTACTTGTTTAATTTTTTAAATAATTTTTTTATAATTCATATTTTTTAAATTGTTTATTATTATTTTTTATTTAACTGTATTTCTATCACACGTGGATAACAAACCCCCCATGTGATATCATTGGGCAGGTGACAGGTCCTTTTAATGAGACATGGGGGGTGTCTCATTAAACCTCTACCCTCCAATGCACAGATGGCACTCAGTTAGATGTTTCCTTGGTTGTATCATCTGGGGAATGAGGAAACAATGAGGACTGCCGGCTTCATTCAAAGGAGATCGGGGGATGGACGTTTACCAGTCTCCTCTCTCTTGGCTTCCTTCCTGGATGTGGTCTCAGGTTCCCAGGATGAGCAGGAGAGCCCAGGAACCACACTTGGTGGGGGGGACTGGGCCATCTGCAGTGTAAATGGGATCAGGCAGATCTACAGCCCCCCGGATCACTCTTAAGGCCCATACACAGGATCTGATTTTTTGACAACAAACATGCAAATTAGCTATTTTAAGGCAACATCCGACCGTGTGTACGCCCCTTCGGAAAAAAAAT
The DNA here is from genome assembly GCF_037356315.1 of Lithobates pipiens. Lineage (NCBI taxonomy): Eukaryota > Metazoa > Chordata > Amphibia > Anura > Ranidae > Lithobates > Lithobates pipiens. The sequence continues at coordinate 645,696,341 of NW_027507758.1, forward strand.
GACAGTTTTCTTCGGACAAATGTCCGCTCTGCAAACAGACAAACTTTTCGGCAACAAAAGTCCGATGGAGCAAAATCTGATGGTGTGTACAGAAATCCATCGGACTTAAGTCCAAAGTACAAACACGCATGCTCAGAACCAATGCAAAAGATCAGACAACAATACAGAAGTTGACCAAAGGGTGGCGGTAAAGAGCAGAAAAACTATGTGATTTGGTGAAAGTTGGCTGAAAATGTCCTGCCGTGTGTATGCAATACAAGTTCACGGCCAACGCCCTTTGGACAGAAATCCACAGAAAAGTTTGTTTGAAGTCTGATTGTGTGTATGAGGCTTAACTGTGCAACCGGGAGCCGGATGAGCCTCTGCTCCAGAGTGATGGCTTGCCACATGCAGGTATCCTGCCTGCTGATATAAGGGGACAGCAAAGCCAGCAGACGGTGAAAAACGGGGTCCGTCATCCGGAGATAATTCCTGAAATCATCAGCATTATTCTCCCGGGTGTCATGGAGCAAAGGCATGTGCACGAACTGGTCACGCTGGAGCAACCAATTCTTGGTCCACAAACTCCTCCTCACCCTGTTCATGGACTAGACTTGTGTTAAAGCTAAAAGCCCAACACCAAGCCCCTGCAAAGCACGAACTCTACGACGAGTGTGTACGCAAAACATGGCTTGAAAACGGTCGACTGGTCAGAACGGACAACAGAAAGCACCGATAAACAGCAAGGTCTGAAAGAACGAACTGAAAACCAGAAACAAGCAGACAATAAGCAATGAAAATCAAAGCGTACTATACCAAGATATAGTCCACAATGAGCATCAAATGCTAACTGACTACACGCACTGATAAGCAGATACGCACCGACAAGCACAAACTGCAGAGCAGTAACGATCTGAAGCACAAATCTGAAAAGCGCAAATCATCTCTACTAACACGCGATAAACACGAGATCAGCAGAAGGAGCCCAAAGGGTGCCGGACGTGGTGCTGAACTTCCCTTTTTCTAGTCCCGTCGTACGCGGCTTACGTCACCACGTTCTTGCCAACTGGAAATTCCGACAACTTAGTCCGACCGTGTGTATGCAACACTACTTCCGGACTTAATCCGTCGGAATCTATCCGACGAATTTCGTTGTTGGAATGTCCGCCCGTGTGTACAAGGGCTTAAAATTGGATTAGCTACATGTGTTGAACCATAGATTCATTCTAAATTTATCTTGATTTAAAAATGAGTCTTGGTTTATCTACCAAGTTTGTATATGGTTAACAAAATTGTCCATATACTGTAAAAGAGATTTAAGCTTGAAGGTCTTTGTTTTGAGAAGAACTCACGTGTTAAATTCAACAACTAGTGTGTTTTCATAAGTCTATAGAGCAGGCATGCCCAACCTTTTGAAGAGCGAGGGCCACTTAAGTGACTTGGTAACCGATCACGGGCCACAATGAGCAGAGCAGGTGGATGGCATGTGCAAATGCAGAGCAGACACGGACGCAGCCCACAATACTTTTTAGCACAAGTCGGTTTATGTCTGCCACTACTTAGAGGTGAATGGAGTGTCCAATTGGTTGGTCTGTTGGACTGACCATGTGAAAGGGGTCCAAGACTGCTTTCACATTGATGTGCTGCGGTTTACCCACACCACGTGTGCAACGCAATGTGCCTTTGGCTTTTCTGAAGTTTGCAATAGACTTCTATTATATTCTGCAGGTTTGGTGCACTTTCTGTAAGCTCTCCAAACTCGCAAGTAATAATAGAAGTCTATGGCTCAGTGCAGGTAACCTGCAGGTAAAAGCTCTGCACCTGCGGATCAGTTTGAAAGCAGCCCAGTAACCACTGCAGAAAAGTTATGCCCATATATACACTGTGATTTTAGTAATAAACTGACTTTTAATAACAGTATTCTTTCTATTCTATCCCAGAGCAGGAGGTTGCAGGCCACATCAGAGGGCTCCGCCACTGGTTGGGAACCCCTGCTATAGAGCCACAGAAAGCTATTTACTAAGCCATCATGAAGTTTGAAACATGATATTTTGTAATAAGAGCTTATAGTAAAATTGCTCATCATCTGTATCACCAATATATTTGAAGCTATATCTTTTTGTATTATCACCAATTATATTTGATATTATTTTACACTGAAGTTTTAGTTAATAAATATATATATATTTTAGCACATCACTGTATTCATTCTTGTCTTCAAACTAGCATGGATAAACCAATTTTTATTTTTTTGGTTGATTTGTGTAAAGATGTGAAAATATCCTTAACTATAGATTTTTGCATAATTCCATAAATACAATACTGTTAATATTTATTTCAGTATAAATATCTGACAATATTTATTAAAATTGGCTCTTTACGATGCTTTTGTGTTGTACAAAACAACAGGAACAAGTGGATCCTTCTTAAAGTTTCAGGAAGTGATTGTTATATCCCTTTTGTATCCAGAAGGTGCTGTGGCCGAAATCCAGATGCAGTGACCCAGCTGTATGAGAGGCATTTTCTTGATGTCTTTCCCGGTACCCTGACCCAAAGAGCACCAAAAAAAATATGTTGTGTCTGTAGCAGATGCAAAATTAGGTGTGACACCCATTATTTCTGTTCCTCCTGTCCTGGGCAAACTGGTCTCTGTATCCAGGACTGCTTCCGTCGTTACCACACAGTAGTGAAGTATTAGTATAGGATAAAATATTAAAAAAGGGGGAAGCTGGCAACAGGATTATACAAATAATAATGGAAACCATAATATTAAAATATAATAATGTTTATTGGAAACATGATTAAAATCAATAATAGGACATAACAATTTGTTGGGTTATGTTGAACATCTCCATTATGGGGATCATATATAGAGGGTTCCAGTTGAGCAGAGATTGAGTCGTCGTTTATTATCCCAACATGTTTTGTCTTGTGGCTTCATCAGGGCATATATAAATCAGCCAATAATTGCCAGGAGGACAACTCATAGACCAGAAAGAGGGTCATCCACTGTTGTAATTATGATGAAGAAATAATACATTTTATAATCTACTGGCAGAGATGTTAAAATTCAAGTAGGCCTCAAAACAGATGAACCACAGTGTAGATGGACCATCGTATTCCTCTTATCCTGAGGAACCTCAGACTGTGCGGGATGGTGCCGTCCTTCAAACAGAGAAGAGCTTTTCCTGTACTGAGTGTGAGAAGTGTTTCTATTGTAAATCCCATCTTATTGTGCATGTAAGATTTCACACAGAGGAGAGAAGCTGTATTCCTGTCCTGAGTGCGGGAAATGTTTTTCAAAGACATGCAATCTTTCTATACATCAGAGATCTCACACAGGGGAGAGGCCATATTCCTGTCCTGAGCACGGGAAATGTTTTTCACAGACGTTCAATCTTTACAAACATCAGAGATCTCACACAGAAGAGAAGCCATATTCCTGTCCTGAGTGCGGGAAATGTTTTTCAGTTAAGACCGATCTTTACACACATCAGAGATCTCACACGGGGGAGAAGCCGTATTCCTGTCCTGAGTGAGGGAATTGTTCCTCACTGAAGTCCTGTCTTCCTGTACATCAGGGATCCCACACAACCCTCGAGGTGTATTAGTGCCTTGAGTGTGGGAAATGTCTTCTATATGAATGTTGCTGGACATCACAGCTCTCATGTGGGGAAGAAGCACACCCTGATATACACCTCAGATATACTCCATGGCTGATCTCCATCATGTAAGAAACAGTTGATAAGGAGATCAGAGATCACCAAAGACATGGATGAAGTGTTGTACCGTGTTGGTCATTGATAGCAGGAGAAAAATAAAAAATGGAGTCATTACCTTTCATTGGCTGAGTACATTTTGTGGTGGAAGGTTTCACAAACACTTATGCCGCGTACACACGATCTGACTATCCGCCAGACTTTCCGAACGAGCGGACCTGCCCACACACGACCGGACTTTGCCGGTGGGCTAGGTCTGGCGGACAACCCACCGGACTATGGTGGGAGTCAGCCAGACTTTTGCTATGAACGGACTTGCCCACACACAGAAGAAAGTCTGTTAATTTTGAACGCGGCTCCAGGTAGACGGGACTAGTGAAGGAAGTGAATGTCGCCACCTTTATCGGCGAAATTGACACATCGCTAGCCCCGTCGCCTGGTATGGATTTGAAGGGGAACCCCTATGCCGAAAAAACGGTGTGGGGGTCCCCCCAAAGTCCATAGCAGATCCTTATCCGAGCACGCAGCCTGGCCGGTCAGGAAAGGGGGTGGGGATGAGTGGGCGGCCCCTCTCCTGAGCCGTACCAGACCACGTGCCCTCAACATGGGGGGTGGCCACCCCAAAGCACCTTGTCCCCATGTTGATGAGGACAAGGACTTCTTTCTGACAACCCTGGCCATTGGTTGTTGGGGTCTGCGGGTGGGGGGCTTATTGGAAACCGGGAGCCCCCTTTAATAAGGGGGCCCCCAGATACTAGCTCCCACCCTATGTGAATGAGTATGGGGTACATTGTACCGCTACTCATTCACCTGGCGAAAAAAGTGTAAATAAAAAACAACACAAGTTTTTTAAATAATTTATTAGACAGCTCTAGGGGTCTTCTTCCGTCTTGGGGGATCTTCTCGCCGGACTCCTCCACTATGTTCTGCTAGCTCTTTTAATAACGGAGGAGCCGTCATCTGGGGGTCTTTTTCTGATTTCGGGGTCTTGTCCCGCTCTTTGGTTCTTCTTGCTGGGCCTCCGCTATCTTCTTATAGCTCTTTTGCTAGCGTTGGACCGTTCTTCTCCTCCGCAATGGCAGGGACGCGTTGTGCGGCGACTTATATAGGGACAAGGGGTGGGGTCACCGGGTAATGTCACATGGTGACCCCTCCCCCTATGATGTCACAGTCCTCGAGGATGCTGGTGACCCCGCCCCTTGTCCCTATATAAGTCGCCACACAATGTGTCCCTGCCATTGCGGCTAGAGAGAGCGTTGTGTCAACATCACAAGGAAGAAGAAGAAGAGAAGGAGGCGGCGACAGTAGACCAGGCCAACGCTAGTAAAAGAGCTATAAGAATATAGCGGAGGCCCGGCAAGAAGAACTGAAGAGCGGGACAAGACCCCGAAGTCGGAAGAAGACACCCGGACAGCGGCGAGCTAGCAGAAGATAGTGGAGGAGTCTAGCGAGAAGACCCCCCAAGTCAGAAGAAGACCCCTGGAGCTGTCTAATAAATTATTTTAAAAATGTGTGTTTTTTTATTTACCCTTTTTTTCGCCAGGTATCATACCCCATACTCATTCACATAGGGTCGGGGACCCGTATCTGGGGGCTCCTGGATTCTGATAAGCCCCCCGCCCGCAGACCCCGACATCCAACGGACATGGGGACAAGGGGCTTTGGGGTGGGGGCCGCAGGGCCCCATTCCCCAATGCACTACCCCATGTAGAGGGCACGCAGCCTGGTATGGCTCAGGAGGGGGGCGCCCGCTCGTCCCCACCCGCTTTCCTGACTGGCCGGGCTGCGTGCTCGGATAAGGGTTTTGCTATGGACTTTGGGGGGACCCCCACGCTGTTTTTTTGGCGTAGGGATTCCCCTTTAAATCCATACCAGGTGACGGGGCTAGCGAGGTGTCGATCTCTCCAATGGAGGTCCCGGCTACCTGGAGCCACGTTCAAAGTGAACAGACTTTTCTCCATGTGGAGAAGTCCGTTCATTTCAAAAGTCCGGCGGACTAGCACACAGACGGCGGATTGTCAGTCCGGCGGACAATTTTGAGTCAAAACTTCTTTCTAAGCCTGCCGGACTTTTGGAAAGAAAAAGTCTACGAGAGCCTACACACGGGCGGATTGTCCGGCGGACTCTGGTCCACCGGACCAAGTCCGCCGGATAGTCCAATCGTGTGTACACGCTATTAGAGGTCTGTTTTTAAAATAACTTTTGGACAAATGTGAGAAGCGATCAATCCAGTCTTGACAAATGTTGGTTGTATTTTCCTTCATACAGTACTTTCCTAGGATCTTTTTCTCTCTCTAGTGCCCATAGTGCAGTATTGTACTATTCTTTCTTTTTTTAGGCATTTCAGGAAAAATTTCACATTATGGCCCCTCGATGGATCTGATGATCATAGGAATCACGGTATTAACTTAAATATGGCAAGAAATGTGTGATACTTGGTGGGCAAATCCATGTCACATTCTTTCAGAGTTTGTTTTATAAATAGACCCTTTAATTTCCTTTGTTAGACATGGTTACATGAGTACAGTACATATCTAAGAATGTAAATTCATTAAACCAACCATTGATTTATAACAAAAGAAACTCTAGTGGATGAATTCATATTTTCTATTTTAAATCAATGTCAAACTTTTGACCAGCACAGCAAATCGCCTAATAACATTTGTTTTTTACCCCCATTCACACAGAAAGAATGTACATGTATTTTCATTGGGTGAATTATTATGTAAATTATTTATGAATAGACCCCTAAATGTCAGGAGACATTTATATAAAGATGGGGAGTATGTAGCAGATAAATGAATAGACCTCCTAGCAATGTTATTACCAGGCTGCAGCTAGGGGAAGCTCTAATGTTTAGACCACAGCAGAGTGATCCCATCTAGCTCACATTAACCCTTTCACTGCCAAAGCTGGTTTTCCATTATTTTTGCACACATGGTAATATGGAGATTTTGGGCCTGAAGATTAGATAAAACCCCCAAACATATATTTTCTGAAAGCTGAGGCCCTGGAGAATAATATGGTGGTAATTGTTAAGGTGTTCCTCATACTCAAATTTTACCTTCATACCCAGGTTTATTTTCTACTTTCTATGGTGTGATCTTTTCTACAACATTTTGTTATAATAATGAGGTGGTCAGAGACTGCAGACATAGTACAGGAGATGGTCAGAGACTACAGACATAGTACAGGAGACGGTCAGAGACTGCAGACATAGTACAGGAGACGGTCAGAGACTGCAGAGATAGTACAGGAGACAATCAGAGACTGCATACATAGTACAGGAGACAGTCAGAGACTGCAGACATTATACAGGAGATGGTCAGAGACTGCAGACATTATACAGGAGATGGTCAGAGACTGCAGACTGTTGTGTGTTGCTGCTTTGAGGGAGAGAGAATTATCTAGGAGTCCAGATTCAGAAATGTATTCTAATAACCCAGCGATCTACACAGATTTACCTGGTTGGGTTGCAGTGCACAGTCTTTTTACACTGCCATGAGCACAGTGCCAGAGAAAATCTAACTTTTAATCCACAAGCTCAGTGCACCAGCACTGCATATGTTACTGTGACATACACCCTGTACATACTCTGGGTATATTCTGCTATTGCAAAAACACCCATTTAGTGCAACAGAAAAAAAAAAACTTTGCAGTGTTTTCTGCATATGTGGAGGTGTTTGTTAGCACAATAGAACAAAAATATATAAATTGTGTATTTAAAAAAATTTTTTTTAGGGCAAAAACATTTTTTTTGAATAGCATTTTCGCCATTTCTGCAGCTCTAAGATACACGTTTACATACTCTGGGTGTATTCTGCTATAGCAAAAACACCCATTTAGGGCAAGATCCTAAGTTTGGAAAATATGAGGAGAACGTCAAAGAAGGGACGTGGCTCCGGCTGTGGTGATGCTGGTGGAGCTCCTGTTGCAGGGAGAGGACATGGTCGATCTGTGCCAGCTACATGCACAAGTTAAAGTTTTCCTCAGGTGTGAGTAGACGACAGAGCCTGCAGTGGTATTTGGTTGGGCCTAATGCGGCTGTATGAATGTTGAGGCCAGGACAAGTACAGGCGATAGTAGATTGGGTTGCTGACAGTGCCTCCGGTTCCTTGACATTTTCTGCTACCCAGTCTCCTGATGAAAGATCAGACTTGGCACCTGCAGCCGATGTCCATCAGTCTTTCACATCACCCACTTGCAAATCAGCCAAGCAGTCTGAGCCCCAAATCATGCAGCAGTCTCTTCTGCTTTTTGATGACTCTGTTAGCAGGGTTTCCCAGGGCCATCCACCTAGCCCTGACCCAGAAGTGGAAGAGATTGAGTGCACTGATGCCCAACCACTTATGTTTGAAGATGAATACATGGGAGGACCATCGCAGCATGTCTCGGATGATGACAAAACACAGGTGCCAACTGCTGCTCCTTTCGCAATTGTGCAGACCGACAAGGAGGGCAGGGGTGAAGACTGGGTGGAATATGGTATGGAGGACGATGAAGTCCTGGACCCCACATAGAATCAACGTCATGCAGGTGACCAGTGTAGTTCGGAGGAAGAGGTGGTGGTCACACAGAGCCACCAGCACAGCAAAAGAGGGAGCAGGGTGCAAAAGCGGAGCGTCCGTCCCCAAGACAGTACGCCTGCTACTGCCCAACACAGCAAGGGACCGAGCACACCAAAGCCAGGTCCAAGGAGTTCCCTAGCGTGGCAGTTCAGACAATGTGCTGATGACAAGACACGAGTGGTTTGCAGGCTGTGCAATCAGAGCCTGAAGAGAGGCATAAACGTTCTCAACCTGAGCACAACCTGCATGACCAGGCATCTAAGTGCAAAGCACGAGCTGCAGTGGACTAGACACCTCAAAAACCAAGAAAGGTCTCTGGCTCCTCCTGCTTCCTCTTCTGCTGCAGTCTTGGCCTCTTCACCCATCTCTGTAGTGACAGTGGCACATGCCAACCCGAAAACATCTCCATAATGTCCCATGGAAGCGGAAGAGGAAGTACCTCCCTAGCCACCCACGATCCCTGGCCCTTAATGCCAGCATTTCAAAATTCCTCGCCTTTGAAATACTGTCATTCCGTCTGTTGGAGACGCAGACTTTTTTTTTTTACATTAAACAGGTAATGTTTATTGAACATTATTGCAGAGATTACAATCACAGTGGCATACACCGAACAAGCAAAAGATGTTGTGTTATAACCATAACAGTAAATAAAGAAACATTCCTCCATTGCAGTAGCCAGTATGTATCACAGCCAAGGAAAGTCATAACACCGACATGTCATTTACTTCAACATTACATCAAAGTTCCTAATTACACGTGGCAGCCTCTTGCAACCATCTATCCCAAATTTTATGATATTTAGCTGGGCATCCCCTATTTTTATATATAAATTTTTTATAGGGGAGCGTGAAATTAACTTCTCGTTTCCAGTCCTCAACCCTGGGTGGAAGGGGTCTCATCCACTGTCTAGCTATCACTTTTCGAGCAGAAAACAAGGTTTCCTGCAGGAAAGTTTTGGTAAATTTATCCAATACTTCAGGAAATATCCCTAGGAGACAGGGTTTGGGGTCGAGGGCCAAGGGTGAGCCCATAACATCATGCAGAAATGATACTACTTGTTTCCAAAGTTCCTGCAGTTTGGGGCAAGACCAGATAAGATGGAAGAACGTCCCAGTCTCAAAAGTACATATCAGGCATATCACAGATTGATTCGTATTATATTTGGCGGTCCTAAGGGGGGTGAGGTATGCTCTATGTAAATTTGAGAAAGCCTGTCTTGGAGCCTAGGGGACACCAGCTTGCACGTCTCCAGAGCCTCCTCCCATTCCTCGTCTGTCAGCTCACCTTCATCGCCCTCCCAGCGGGACTTTAGAGCATACGCTAGTCTCGCCGAGATGGGGGCCGCAAGCATACCATAGAAGCACGAGATAAGCTTTTTGGGATCAGTATCCTTCACTATGGCGACAATAGGGTTGGGAGCAGGCTGAGGCAATGACTGCGGAAATTGTGCCCTAAGTGCATGCTGAACCTGTAGGTACTGAAATAGCATAGTGTTTGGAATACCAAATTCCTCCTGCAGCGCCTGAAACGTTTTAATAGTGCCATGATGAATCAGGTGATGCATGTAGTATATTCCCCTCGATACCCATAACTGAACACCCTGGATCTTTTGAAGTTCCGGCAAATGTTTGTTATGTCAAAGTGGGGTATAGTCATTTGGTGACATAACATTCAATTTAGTGGATGCCAGATCCCAAATCCTTCTGTAGTGAAAAAGCATGGAGTGTTTACCTGGCTCTATTGTAGAGCTCCCAACCCCCGTCGAGATAGCAGCTATCGGATCATCTGCAATTTGTGCCCAGGTGGGGCAGAGAAGGGTAAGAAAATGTTGTTTATCAGTCTTGTCCACATGAAAAAGTTGAGACAGTTGTGAGGCAACATAGTAGTGATTTAGATCTGGAAGAGCCATGCCCCCCATATCAGTCGGGCTTTTCAAAGCCTGCCAAGCAAGCTTGTGCCTATTATTCCCCCATACAAAGGGCCTAAGAAGACTTTCAAGGGATTTAAAATATTTCAGCGGTAAGTATACCGGGACGTGCCACAGCACATACAGTATTTTAGGTAATAAAACCATTTTAATCAGATTAACGCGCCCCCAAACCCCAAGGGGGAGGCGAGACCAGGCTTGAATCTTGGTGCGCACTAGGGAGAATAACGGTTCTATATTCAGCGCAATATAATCCGCCGGAGTCCTAGAGACATATACACCCAGATACTTAATAGTTCCAACTCGCTGAAGAGGCAGACTGGCCTGAGATTCTGATTGTGGAAAACTGTCAATAGGTAAGATTTGTGATTTTTCCCAGTTTATACGAAGACCGGAAAAGCTACCAAACCACTCTATCATGTGCAGGGCCTTTGCGAGGGAAGGGCCAGAGTCTGCCAAGTATAACAGCGTGTCATCAGCGTATTGACTGATTTTTTCCGTCAGTGGACCCACCGGCAGCCCCCTGATCTCAGGGTCTGTACGGATCGACACCGCTAAAAGGTTCTGCAGCCAAGGCATAAAGTAGTGGGGACAGTGGGCACCCCTGCCTGGTGCCCCTACTGAGGCCAAACGCCCGGGAGGACCACCCATTTGCCACCACCTTGGCCGTTGGGTGATGATACAGCAGCCTCACCCACCGGATTAAGTTAGGGCCAAAGCCGTATCCTTCTAGACACCTCCACAAATACCCCCATTCCACAGAGTCAAATGCCTTAGCCGTGTCAAGTGACACTACCACACGCTCACCCACCGCCTCATGTGTTGCCTGTAGATTAATATAGAGCCTGCGTAGATTGAACGATGTATTCCGACCCGGCATAAAGCCCGCTTGATCAGCCTGAATCAGGGTAAGGATCACTCCGTTCAATCGAGTAGCGAGTATTTTAGCTAAAATCTTAATATCTACCTGCAATAGGGAGATTGGGCGGTAGGATTCTGGGAAACCTGGATCTTTTCCAGGCTTGGGTATCAAAACTATCGTTGCTTCCCTCATGGATGGAGGCAGTGTCAGTGTATCAAAAAGACTCCCGTAGAGGGCGAGAAGCCGAGTCGCCAGTATGTCTTGGTAACGGGAATAAAATTCAATGGGAAGACCATCTGACCCCGGTGACTTGGATCTTGCAAATTCCGCAATAGCACACACTATTTCATCGGTGGTCAGGGGAGCCTCCAGAGCCTGCACCTGTTCCTCAGTGACTTGGGGGAGGGAAACCTGAGCTAGAAAACTGTCCATCGGAGTGGTGTCGTCGGATACTGTAGTGGTGTATAAGTCCGCAAAAAAGTCCCGATATCTAGCTGCTACCTCAGAAGGGTCCGTGATCATGGTATCTCCTTGTCCACGCAAAGAGATAACAATCGGGGGCCTCTCTTCCTTATGCACTAAATATGCTAGCAACTTACCAGCTCTTTCCCCGGATTCAAAATATTTTTGTTTGGTAAAAAAAAGTTTCTGTCGGGCCCTGTCATGGTGCAGGTGGGAAACCACTCTCGACTGTAGTCTAAGCGCATCAGCGTTTGCCGTAGACGGGTCGTCTATGTAGGTGCGTTCCATGGAGCTCAAATCTGCCTCAGCCTCAGTAAAGGCAGCAGCCGAATCAGCCTTGAGCCTATTAATGTGGGTAGTCAGTACCGATCGAGCGTGTAGTTTAAATGTATCCCACACGGCCGGAACTGAGGCCGTGTGGTCATTGTCCTCAAAAAATCTTATCCACTCCGCCTCAATAGTGTCATCTTCGGGTAATAATGTCAGCCAGAACGGATTTAACCGCCACGCCCGCGGAGGCCTACCCAGGGGTACGTCAAGCACTACAGAGTAGGGGCTGTGGTCCGAAAGCAGTCTGGGGCAAAACAATACTTCCCTGAGTCTGGGAGTGAGTTGTTGAGATATTAATATAAAGTCAATACGTGAGAGAGAACCATGTGTGGGTGAGAAGCATGAATACTCTTTCTTTTGAGGGAATTTGTGTCACCAAGTGTCCACAAGGTGAATGGTGGTTATAAGCCTGGACAGCCTAGTGGTCCCAGCCTGCCCCACCATCAACTCGGGGGGTTTGAGCCCATCCAGGGAAGGATTAAGCGTAGTGTTGAAATCCCCCAGCCAGATGACAGGAACCGCCAGATGTCTGGACATAAAAGACAGTCCCTCAACAACCAACGCCATGTTAAATGGAGGGGGGATATAAAAGGCCATAATAAGGTAGGGTTCCCCATACAATTTAGCATGTAGAAAAACAAACCTGCCCTGCGGGTCAGTAAGAATTTCGCAAAGTTCAAACTGGACAGACTTAGCTACAAGTACCGAAACCCCCCTCGAGTGAGACGTGTAGGTGGAATGAAATGCCCACCCAATCCAAGGGCGTTTAAGGGCCATCTGCAGTCCACCCTCCACATGTGTCTCAACCAGCGCCATCACCTCCGCCCTTTGCTTCTTGAGGAACGTGAAGGCTGCCGCGCGCTTAATTTTATCACGCAGGCCCCTCACGTTCCAGGTAAGAAACCGTATAGATGCCATATAAAGTCATATAAAGTAATGAGTGCAGTCAGCTTTCCCCCTAACAGCCCTCCTGTAAGCGCACCCCAATACAATTGTGCTTGATCGAGCCCAAACAGGGACTGCATAGGCAGTAGTTGTAAAAAACATTCTGCAAAAGCAACACATATTCCAATTACGCACTCCAGCTTATTTATAGTAATCTTCTGCAGGTAAACCCAAACCAATCCACCCCCCTCCCCCCACCCTACCCTGCACCAACCCCAACTTGTGCGGGTATATGCCCTCAAAAACCAAACATGCCTGGCTGGGAAAACCAGTTCCATTAAATCAGTAAGAAAACCTAGAACAATAAGTCTGAAAGAGGGTCGTGGCCACCGGTACCAGAAGGCCAGGTAAAGTAGAGCACCCTGCATAACAGCACACAGCGGTGACCCGTGTATAGAGGCAAAAGTGTCAATTGCTGTCCAGTCCCAGTGACCAACTCCCTCATGACAATAAGAAGTCCCAGCAGACAATAGAGCAGTTTTCCGCTGCACCGTGCGATTAGTCCATAGGACCAACATGTCTCCCCTTGCTCCGGGAGAAAAAAAGAAGAAAAAAAAAACAAAATTGTTGAAATAAAACAAACAGGTATGTATTGCAGAAAAAGTCCCTCAACAGGAACACAAAGAAAAAAGGGAAAAAATTGTTCCATGAACGTTGACACCATCAGCAGGCGTAAAAGTCCCAGAATCGGAAAGTCCAGCATATCTCAAAGTAGAAAGGGCATAAAGTAACGGACGCCACAGATGCAAGCATCCTAGCGACAATAGAGCAGCAAAAAGAGATCAGGTAACATGCCATAGTTCCAGGACACCAGGGGAAAAGTAAAAAAGTGTTTAGCTCACCCGTCTCACAGGTTCTCAGGCAGCTCTATCTTGAGGCGCTCTGCGTTCCAGCCATGCTATGACCTCCCTGGGTTGTTCAAAGAAGAGTGCCTGGTCTCCTGCCTCCACCCTGAGGCGTGCTGGGAATAGCATAGAGTATTTCACTTGTTGTGCACGTAGTAATCTTTTGGCCTCCAGGAAACTCTGTCGGCGTTTCTGGACGTCCGCAGAAAAATCAGGAAAGATTGCAACTTTAGTATTGCCTACAGGAATGTTACCCTTTTCCCGAGCCATGCGCAGGGCAGCATCCCTATCCTTATAGTTCAGGAGCTTTGCAATAAAGGTGCGCGGAGGTGCACCCTGAGGTGGAGGCCTGGCAGGCATACGATGCGCGCGCTCAACCGCCAGCATGGGGGAAAAAGACTCTCGGCCATAGGTATTTATCAGCAATTGTTCCAGAAAAGTTGTGGGGTCTTTACCTTCAGCCCCTTCCGGAAGACCAATCAATCGGATGTTGCATCTGCGTATGCGGTTTTCCATTTCGTCCTGCTTAGCAAGCAGGAGGTCTATTTGCTTCTGCATGTGGTCAGTATCATTTTGCAGTGGCGGGAGAGCGTCTTCCACATTGCTAATACGGGTCTCAGTTTCCCTCACCCGGTCACACAGTTTCTGAAAGTCCTGCCTTATTAAAGAGATGTCCATTTGCACTTCTTCAATTTGGGATGTAAGGGACATGCGGCATAACGTAATGGCTTCAAGAAGCCTGTCCGTGTCTCCCGCGGCACGCGGCCCTCCCGGCTCCTCCGCGCCGCCATTTTCCTCCCCCTCCTCACTCACATGTCGGCGGTATTGTGACAGCCGCGCTGCCGCCGATCGCTGGGATTTCGAGGGAGACATGTGTGCCGGAATGGAGGGACGCCTTCCAGACGTGTTCAGGTAAGTATTGGTGCTGTGGTGTCACAGGATCAGCGTGGGAGACAGGATTACTCGGCGGAGCTCCGGAGACACGCGTCCTACTCCATGCAAGGTCAGGCCACGCCCCCCGGAGACGCAGACTTTTAAAAGCCTGATGGCATTGGCTGTCCCAGAGTACGTCGTGACCAGCCGTCACTACTTTTCCAGGCAAGCCATCCCTTCCCTGCACAACCAAGTGGGGGACAAAATCAGGTGTTCACTGCGCAACATCATCTGTGGCAAGGTCCACCTAACTACGGATTTGTGGACCAGTAAGCACTATGCGAGACCTGTGTGCCTTGTTGCGCTGTTTTTAGTACTCCACCAACATGGCCAGTGCCGATGATGCCATTCTCAGTGTTACTATCCCAGTTCTATGCCTCCTTGAAAAAATGCTTTGGGCGATGATGGAAGAGGATGTGGCACAGGAGGAGGAGGAAGAGGGATCATTTGCAAGGCTTTCAGGGCAGTCATTCACAAGTGGCTATGAGGGTGGGTTCCTGTACCAACAAACGCAAGGTACACAATTGTCCGGCAGCAAGGGCACAGTTCTGGAGGATAACGAGGTGGAGGATGAGGAGAAGGAGATGGAGGAGGAGGAACCATGTTCACAGCAGGGTGGCACCCAGACCAGCTCACGGCCATCACTAGTGCATGGCTGGGGGATACAGAGGACTCGGCTTGAACCTCAGATGGTGTGGCTTGAACCTGGACTCACTGCGCAGCGCTATTCATCTCAGAGATTTTCTAAATCCCCTTGTCCTACATACTGAGCAAACACAGTACAGGGCGGACACTATGCGACGGCGGACAGAATTCGACATGTCACCGGCCTTACCCAGCCATTGTTGTATTTTTGAACCAGTGTTGGCTACCTCGTATTCCTCCACCACCATTTCCACCTACACCGCCACTCAACCTTCTACTCCATATGGACCTCGTCCTCCTAGGTCAAGATTATAATTTTTTATTTTTTTATTTCAAAGTATTTTATTTTCCCACTAGCTTATCCATTAAATTGAATATTTTTTTCCAGAAAGGGTGTATTCTGGGGCATTACCACCATATGTGTGGCATCGTGCAGTTGAGTTTCTGAGGTTCTTAATCACTTCCTGTACCTCTTCTTCTGAGAGGGGGCCTCCAGCATATATATATTTATTTTTTATGTTATTTTAAGTTATTTCCCTATCCACATTTGTTTTCAGAGCACTTGCCATGCTCTTAACAACATTTTGTTGCCATTTGCAGCCCTCTAGCCCTTTCCATTACTTTTTAGAGCCATTTTGTCCTCAAAAGGTCGGGTCCCCATTGACTTCAATGGGGTTCGGGGTCAAGTTCGACCCCAAACCCAAACTTTTTTACAAAGTTCGGTCAAACCCGAACATCGAGGTATCCACTCAACTCTAGTCCTGACCCTTACACTGTATAATTTATATTGTACATTACATACTCCTGACCCCTGCACTATATACTCTATGTAGTACATTACATTATTCTGATACTATAAAATCCTAGCTGTTGTATCTTATATAATAATTTGTACATTACATAGTCCTGACTTCTTTTACACCCATTTTCTACCAGCTGGACATTTTATATCTGATAATTTGATTGGAGCACAGACTTTTCCATGTTGATAATAATGTCATAACATCCTTAAACCTTAAACAGAAAATGATAATGCCTTATATACCCCCTAACAAGCTGTCTGCGTAGAGTCCCTCATTAAGTATTCTGTTTATATCTAAAAATGTAAAATGCCAGTGGTGATCAAATACCACCAAAATAAAGCTCTAATTGTGGGAAAAAAGGGTACAACATTGCATGACCGTGCAATTCCCATTTAAAGTAGCACAGTGCCAAATTGCAAAAATGCTCTGGTCATGAAGGGGGTAAAACCTTCTGGGGCTGAAGTGGTTAAACAGAAAGTGATAATGAGGGAGGAGTCAATAACCCAATGATGGTGGTCTTCAGGATCAGTCCAGTCTTCATCTTGGTTGTTCTCCCCCCATCCTCACTCTCTGACCTCTGGTGGGGCTTAGCCCCCCTGTTATTCATGAATAAATAATGGACTAAATAAGGACGTGCAGGACTTCTTGTGTTGGGAAGATGGCAATGAGTGATAGAGGGGGAGGGGACACTCATCCTTTAATCCCCTTGTCACTGTCACTCCTATAAAAGACAGTTCTCATTGTTTCCTCACTCTCTGACTAAGGTCCATGAATAAAGAAATGAACTGGTAGGAGATTCAGAGATGTGGGGCTGAAACAACTAGTCAATTTATGAAAATAGTTGTCAACTATTTTCATAATCGATTAGTTGGTCAATCAATTTATTGGCCTGCATAGAGAATGCATTATTTCTTTACACATCAGAAAATACAGCTCAGTACACCATCCATACATGTCAGTAAATGCCTGAGAACTTGAATGTGTGAGGATCAATGCCTCATGTGACATGTAGTCCTGGGCAAGAGAAGGAAGCAAGTGATTCTAAAAGGCAGAAGTTTTTTTGTACCTTCCTATAGGGCAGGGGTGTCCAAACTTTTTTCAAAGAGGGCCGGATTTCATGAAGTGAACATGCATGAGGGCTGACCATTTTGCCTGACTTTTTTTGAACCGTTAAAATGAAATGCAAATTACATTTTTAACCAAAGTTTATTGCAAACGGCATACTTTTCATTTCGTCACATGGATGACAAATCTACACAGGTGTTAAATCACTCTGCCTTTCATATATGACACCCCCAGATCCGTCCGCATATCGCAGTGCGATCTGCACACTCACACAGGAATCGGATCGCATGGTGTGAACACCCATGCGATCCGATTCTGCTGCGGACCAAAAAAAAGGGTCCCGTGCGAGTTTGCTGCGGGAGCGATGCGAATTCAGCCATACTATCTGTATGGCTGAACTCGCATCGCTACGGAGATCGGATGTGATTTGCACTGCAGTGCGGTGCGAATCACATCCGGATCTCCCCCCGCAGCAGTGTGAACCCAGCCTTATTCTCTCTCTCTCTCTTTAATTCTCTCTCTCTTTAATTCTCTCTCTCTCTTTATTTCTCTCTCTCTTTATTTCTCTCTCTCTTTCTCTCTCTCTTTAATTCTCTTTATTTCTCTCTCTAATTCTCTTTAATTCTCTTTATTCCTCTCTCTCTTTAATATTCTCCCTCTTTAATATTCTCTCTCTTTAATTCTCTTTAATTCTCTTTATCGGTAATTATCTTTACCTTTTTTCTCCTCTGTTCTGGCTTTCAGGCAGCTGACAGCGCGTGGCGCCGCAAACAATCCGCGCCGCCAATCACAGCCACTGAGAGATCTTCAGCTGCTGCAGGGACAGCTCAGTGTCTGCTATTGGCGGCGTGTGCTGTCAGCTTCCCGGAGGCCTTGGACCGCCCCCAGCATCTGACCGTCAGTGGGAGGCGGGGATGAGAGGCGGGGTGAGAGGCACTAGCAGCCAATCACCGCCACCAATCCCCACCGGAATCACAGGCTCCGGACCTGCCGCACACGCCTCAGCTTGTTAGAGAGGCGCTTGGGGTGTGCGGAGCCAGGCGGGCCATAATGCAGGAGAGGCTGGGGGCAAGGTGGGGGCCATACAAAACCAGACCGCGGGCCGCAAATGGCCCGCGGGCCGGACTTTGGACATGACTGCTATAGGGGAACGCTATACTATACTTTGTAGCTTCCTATAGGAGAAATCTATACTATACTTTGTGGCTTCCTATAGGTGATCGCTATACTATTCTTTGTACTTTCATATCGGGGAACGCTATACTATACTTTGTACCTTCCTATAGGGGAACTCTATACTATACTTTGTGGCTTCCTATAGGGGAACGCTATACTATACTTTGTGGCTTCCTATAAGGGAACTTTATACTATACTTTATAGCTTACTATAGGGGAACTCTATACTCGCCAAACTGCTGGTTGTAAACTGAACAGTGGAGCCTTGAGTGGAGTGTGAATAAGTATTGCTTTTTGACTGCTGGTGACTGCTGGGTTGCATTTTTAGGTTCTTTTGGGGCTTTTCTTTGTAGCTTTTTAATACCCTTTTCTGACACTTTTTAAATAGTATTTTTTTCTTTACTTCCTTCAGCCTACTGATTAAGGGGAGTGGTTCATTGGGCACAGGTGCTTGAGGTCTATATAACTTTGTGCAGAACTCATTGAGAGCCTGCTTATCTGGAGTCTGTGGGAACTTTGTCTAAGTGGAACTGGTCAAAGGGGTGAGTTAAAAACCAGCTTTTAAAACAGGAGATTATAACAGGGGTCATAGTACCTTTGTAGTGTGAGTACCTGCGTGTTGTCTGAGTAGCGTGTGTATGTGTATCGTTAGTACTTGTATATTGTGGGTGTGCGCTGGTCTGCGAATACCTGTTGTTGAGTATTAGTGTCAGGAAGCTAGTTGTTATTTAATTTGGACTGGGTATAATCTCTAATCCTCATTAAATTAATAGGTACAATGACTGGCAGGTGTGGAGAGGCGACTTGGTGTACATCTTGCAGCATGTATGCGTTCCTTGATCATCTGAACGAGGGCGAATACTGCTGTGCAAAATGTAAGCACATTCTTTCCCTGGAAGCCCAGGTTCTGAATCTGCAACTGTCAGTGCTGAGAGGACCCTCCCTAAATGAGAGCCCGGAATGTACATGACACGAGCCAGCACAGAGGTGGATGGAGACAAAGAGGTGCAGGCACTAGCAGAGAGTAGATGGGTGACAGTCAGGAAGGGTAGAAGGGCAAGTGCCAGGGAGGCTGATCCAGGGCTGGAGCATCCCAATAAGTACGCTCCATTGAGTGACATTGGTGATCCCAGTCAGGGAACAGCACTGCTTGAGCTGAGGGATTCTCCTAGCTGCCAGGGGAAGAACTCCTCCAGTGAGAGTGAGGGGGGAGCGCAGTGAAAGGATAGACAGATTCTGGTGGTAGGGGACTCAATTCTTAGGAGGACAGAGAGGCCAATCTGTAACAACAACCTGAAGTGCCGAACTGTATGTTGTCTGCCGGGCGCTCGGGTTCTGCACATCACGGATCTGGTGGACAGATTACTGGGAGGGGCTGGGGAAGACCCAGCTGTCATGGTGCACGTTGGCACCAATGACAAAGTCAGAGGCAGATGGAGTGTCCTAAAGAATGATTTTAGGGACTTGGGAGCTAAATTGAGGAAAAGGACCTCCAAGGTAATATTCTCAGGAATACTACCGGTACATCGAGCCACACCAGAAAGGAAGAGGGAGATTAGGGAAGTAAACAAGTGGCTCAAGAGCTGGTGTAGTAAGGAGAGGTTTGGGTTCCTGGAGGACTGGGACGACTTCTCAGTCGATAACCGGTACTATAGAAGGGACGGACTGCACCTAAATGAGGAGGGTGCAGATTAAGGATGGCCAAAAAGTTAGAGGGGTTTTTAAACTAGGCGATGGGGGGAGGGTCCAGAGATAGAGATAGTCAGCGTGGAGCATATTCCAGAGGGTAATATTAGGGGCATTAGTGGTAGGGTAATCAAAGCATATAAACCCAAGGTAAATATAGTAGCAAGTCCTAGTTGTAATCTTGGAACACCCAAGAGGATAGTATGTGACCAGTCAAAATATATTAATGCATTAAAATGTTTGTTCACCAATGCCAGAAATCTGCCAACAAAAATAGGTGAGTTGGAAGCTCTGGTGCATCAGGAGAGCTATGATGTAATCGGTATTGCTGAAACTTGGCTTCATTCCTCACATGACTGGGCTATTAATATTCCTGGCTATGCACTCTTTCGGAAAGACAAAGTAAAAAGGAAAGGTGGAGGGGTCTGTCTGTATGTGAGAAGTGATCTCAAAGCGAGTGAGAAAGAGGACCTGGTGGATGGAGAGTGTGATGAGTCTGAAGCATTATGGATGGAACTGCATACAGATGTGCGGAGTTCAAAGTTAATCATTGGAGTTTGTTATAGACCACCCAATGTTAATGAGGAGGTGGAGACTCAGCTCCTTGCACAGATAGAAAGGGCTGCAAGGGCTGAGACAGTGATAATAATGGAGCATTTTAACTACCCAGAAATTGACGGGGGTAATGGCACTGCTGGGACAGTTAAAGGGCAAAAATTTATAAACCTATTACAGGACAATTTTATGGTCCAGTTTATTGAGGCCCCAACTAGGAATGATGCTCTGTTGGACCTGGTAATCTCAAACCATGCAGAACGTATTACTAATGTTCAGATAAAGGAACACCTGGGTAGCAGTGACCATAACATGATTTCATTTGATGTTAGCTGTAAGCAAAAATCACATACGGGAAAGATAAAAACGCTTAATTTCAAGACAGCAAATTGGGATGAGGGCTGCTGTCCAGGACCTAGACTGGGAGAGAATATTGACATCAATGGGCACAGAACAGAAATGGGAATTCTTCAAAAAGACTGTTTGTGAACTCACGGCAAAGTATATTCCCATGGGCAATACGTTTAAAAGTCTAAAAATAAAACCGATGTGGCTCACAGCCAAAGTTAAAAAAGCTATAAACTTTAAAAAAACTGCTTTTAAAAAATATAAAAATGAAGGAACGCTAGTGTAATTTAAATGTTACAAAGAATATAACAGAATATGTAAAAAGGAAATCAAGGATGCAAAAATTCAAAATGAAAGACAGATTGCAAAAGATAGTAGGACAAACCCCCAAAAATTCTTCAAATATATTAATAGTAAAAAGGTCAAGTCTGAGCATGTAGGCCCTTTACAAAATAATCTGGAGTGGGTGACTGGGGACAAAGAGAAGGCTAACTTATTAAATACTTTCTTCAGCTCTGTGTATACAAAGAAGCATGGGGGAGTTCATGTCCATAATGGGGGTGGCAGTGACGCAGCCCCAAATCCACAATGGCTCAAAAGTGATATGGTCCAGAAATATTTGGACAGAATAAAGGTGGATAAAGCACCTGGACCTGATGGCATTCACCCACGGATCCTAAAAGAAATGAGCTCTGTAATTTCAAAGCCATTGTATCTAATTTTTAGGGGCTCATTAATGACAGGAATAGTACCACTGGATTGGCGCAGGGCCAATGTGGTGCCTAACAGACAGCATGGATTCATGAAAGACAGAAGTTGTCAGACATACCTGATTTCTTTTTATGAGGAGGTAAGTAAAACCTTGGACAGAGGGGTGGCGGTGGACGTGGTATACTTGGACAGAGGGCTGGCGGTGGACGTGGTATACTTGGACAGAGGGGTGGCGGTGGATGTGGTATACTTGGACAGAGGGGTGGCGGTGGACGTGGTATACTTGGATTTTGCGAAAGCATACGATACAGTTCCGCACACGTGGCTCATGTGTACACACCAAGATTCAGTGCTGGGACCCTTACTTTTTAATATCTTTATAAATGATATTGGGTCTGGGATCAAAAGTAAAATATCCGTCTTTACAGATGACACCAAGCTATGCAGTGGAATAACCTCCTTACAGGATGTCTCCAATTTACAAGCCGACCTCAATGCTCTGTCTAATTGGACGACTATGTGGCAGATGAGGTTTAATGTTGAGAAATGTAAAGTTATGCACTTGGGGGCTAAGAATATCCATACATCATACATACTAGGGGGAGTACAACTGGGGGAATCCATAGTGGAGAAGGATCTGGGGGTTTTAGCAGATCATAAGCTCAATAATAGCATGCAATGCCAAGCTGCAGTTTCCAAAGCGAGCAAAGTCCTTTCCTGTATTAAGAGAGGTATGGACTCCAGAGAGGGAGAGATACTGTATCATTTTGCCCCTGTTCAAATCATTAGTAAGACTTTATCTGGAATATGCCGTTCAATTTTGGGCACCAGTTCTCAAAAAGGATATCGGGGAACTGAAGAAAGTGCAGAGAAGGGCAACCAAACTGATAAGAGGCATGGAGGAACTCAGCTATGAGGAAAGATTTGAGGAACTGAATTTATTCACTCTTGATAAGAGGAGATTAAGGGGGGATATGATCAACATGTACAAATATATAAGGGGTCCATATAGTGAACTTGGTGTTGAGTTATTCACTTTACAGTCAACAAAGAGGACAAGGGGGCACTCTTTACGTCTAGAGGAAAAGAGATTTCATCTCCAAATACGGAAAGGTTTCTTCACAGTAAGAGCTGTGAAAATGTGGAATAGACTCACTGCAGAGGTGGTTCTGGCCAGCTCAGTGGATTGCTTTAAGAAGGGCCTGGATTATTTCCTAAGTGTACATAATATAACTGGGTACTAACATTTATAGGTAAAGTTGATCCGGGGAAAATCTGATTGCCTCTCAGGGGATCAGGAAGGAATTTTTTCCCCTGCTTTAGCAAATTGGATCATGGCTCTGCTGGGGTTTTTTGGCTTCCTCTGGATCAACTGTGGGTATAGAATTGGGTATATGGGATTGTATGATATTATTATTATTTTTTTGTGGTTGAACTTGATGGACATGTGTCTTTTTTCAACCTGACTAACTATGTAACTATGTAAGAGGTGAGCTGACAAAAATCCAAGAGGGCGCCGCCGGAGCTGTGAGGAAAAATAATAAAACTCACACAAACCTTTCTGATAGCCATCCACCTGAAATGGAAGAGGAATTACTGTATCATCCTCATTCTAATGGCTCCTCTCATCTATCCCCAACATCCCAGGGACCCGCAAAATCGTGGATGAAGCTGGATACATCTTGCCAGGCAGCTGATACTGTGAACACAGCTCTGCATAGTGATAATGCTATGTCCTTATTACAGACATCTATAGCTGCTTTCCCAACATCAGGTCAGCCAGTACTAGATACCACAATGAAAGAAATGCTTGTGTCATTACAATCATCTGTTATATATCTAATCTATCCTCCATGATTCATAAATTCTCTCGATATGAAACATATGGATGGTAGAATGCGTTCCGTTGAAAACAAAATGGAGGAATGCACTGAAACAGTGAATGAGCTAGTGGATACATGTACAGAACAAAAAGATGATTCCATGTGGGTCAAAATGAAATTGGCAGATCTCGAGGACCGCTCACGTCGAAACAACATTAAAATGAGAGGAATACCAGAGTCAGTTCTACCTATGGACTTATGTAACTATGCAAATACACTATTTTCTACATTATTGCCAGAATTATCGCAGATTGAAATTACAATCGATCGTATTCATAGAATTCCCAAACCAAAACATCTAGAAGAATCAATTCCCAGAGATGTTATTCTGCGAATCCATTTCTATCAAGCTAAAGAGCAAATTCTCTCCAAAGCGAGGGAGCTAACTACTCTCCCACCACCATACTCAGATATACAATTATTCGCCGATCTCTCGCAATTTTTACTACAAATGAGAAGACAGCTCAAAACTGTAACAAAGGCATTATCTAATCATAAGATCACATACAAATGGAGACATCCAGCCACTATCTTGACCACTTACAACTGGAAACATTTTACTATATCTACCATTAAAGATGGCATGCAATTACTCCAAACATGGGGTATTATAGTTGATCTTCCACATAAACACCCCTGCCTTGAAGGAAAAAAACAAATTTGTTCCACTTTGGACAAAAACGTGAACAAAATAGAATTAAATACAAATGAACTACTCCTGCCCGTTAACACATATGCATTACTGACATATACGGTCTGGTTTGATGCTCAATACCTTACTACTTGAACTTCACTCCCTATCTTGGTCAGCATTCCTTTGAGTGGATTACTGCTGACTCTTGGAAAATATTTTTTTTCTTTACTATTTACAAATAGATTAATAACTTGTTTTTTCATAGGTTTAAAAAAAAAAAAAAAATCTACATTGTTGCGTGCATGATTTAATAGTAACTGTGAACTGATCATATAACAAATACTTAGATTGTTAGTTTACGTGTTATAGAAACTAGAGAATATTCTTTTAGGAATATATAGAATTATAGTAACATCTAATTTTGATATATATTAATATGTCTTTCAAAATATTGTCCCTAAATGCAAGGGGACTGAATCACCCAGCGAAACGAACCTCTATGTGGAGGTCTGCCTTATCCTTTAATTGTGACATATTATGTGTTCAATAGACACATTTTGCTAAAGAAGCATTTCCCAAATGTCAACATAAACATTTTCCTCATATTTTTCAAACAAAATTCTCCAAAAAACAAAGAGGGGTGTTAATAGCTATTAGAGATACTATTACATTTCAATTAGATAATTGTATCACTTACCCTGAAGGTCGTTATATTTTTTTGATTTGTACCATTAACAATATTCCATATACCCTTGTATCTATTTATGCTTCGAATATGAGGCAAATGCATTTCATAAAAAATAACTATAGAAGAAGAGGCGAAGAAAGTTCAAAAAGGACACCTCCTGATATGTGGAGATTTCAATTTGATTCCAAACAATGATATGGATTCTTCTGCTAAGTCCAAACGCTATGCTTCTCCCCTTGATAGGTTCATAACTTCGAACAACTTATTTGATGTGTGGAGATGTGGACATGCTAATGAAAGGAATTACACATATTTGTCACCATGGCACAATACCTACTCCAGAATTGACTTATTCTTGACAGATAAATGGCTGCTTGGCAAGATTTCATCCTCCCATATACATACGGCCACGTGGTCAGATCACGCTCCCATTAGCATGTCTATAACAACCACATCATCCCAACGAAATTCATATATATGGAGAGCTAATAACTATATTCTCCAAAATGAAAATTACTCCACAACACTCCAACAACACCTTACTGAATTATTTTCAATTAATTTGACGTCTATATCTGACCCAATGATATTATGGAATGCTCATAAAGCTGTTGTGAGAGGGGTGTTTATGCAATTAGGTTCTAAAGCTAAAAGAAAGAGAACTCAGAGAATGGATGGAGTTACTAAGGAGATAGCAAAAGCTGAGGAACACAATAAAAATGATCCTTCTCCTTTCATTAAAACACACATTTTTCAGTTACGTAATGAATTAAGAACCCTACTTCTAGAGACACATGAGAAATCCTATAAAAAATTCAGAGCTACCACTTATGCAACAGGGAACAAAGCAAGGAAAACAATGGCATTACGCATTAAAGGTTATCGATCTAAGACTAAAATCCCATTCCTCTACCATCCTCACACTAATGAAAAATTGTTTAAGCGTTCTTCAATAGCTGAAGCATTTAGCTCATATTACAATGATTTATATAACATTAAGAACGATGGTGATACCCATCAACCTTCTCAGGAGGAGATTGACACCTTATTGGAGAGTGTCAATCTTCCATCTATTTCCCCACAACAATTAGAATTTCTCAATTCTCCCTTTACTATCCCTGAAATTCTACAAACTATCCGTATTCTTCCTAACTTGAAATCGCCTGGTCCAGATGGCTTTACGGGGGAATATTTAAAAAAAATTCAAAGTACTTTAGCACCTATACTATGTGACATTTATAATTTAGCAGCCAATTCTTCATCATTTTCCAATGAAATGCTAAATGCTCTTGTTGTAACTCTTCCAAAACGAGATAAGGAACCATCTTCACCTAAAAATTTTAGACCAATTTCCTTACTCAATTTAGATGTTAAAATATATCATATATCATTTGTCACCCTCTCTTATCCATAGAGATCAATCGGGTTTCACCAAAGGAAGACAAGCATCGGATGCTACTAGAAGAATGATAAATATAATACACCATGTAGAATCGCCATCCCTGTTTCTGTCACTTGACGCTGAAAAAGGGTTGATAGAGTTCATTGGGGATACCTGTCATCAGTTCTGACTAAATTTGGCTTAACAGGTCAAATCAACAAAGCAATATTAGCCCTGTACTCTGTCCCCTCGGCTCGAGTGTATACTACGGATTCTTTATCACCTCCATTCCCAATAACAAATGGTACACGACAAGGATGCTCCTTATCCCCCCTAATTTTTAACCTTGTTATCGAACCCCTAGCTGAGAGTATTAGGTCCAACAAAAAAATTCTAGGAGTTACCATTGCTGAACAAGAACATAAAATCAACCTTTTTGCAGATGATGTTGTTCTTATGATTACTGATCCTGTGAAATCCTTACCGGAAATTCAGGAAACACTAAACATGTTCAGCAAAGTTTCTTATTACAGGCTTAACGCGAATAAATATTGTATATTGAACTTGGGGATAGATGAAAATACTACTAAACATCTTAAATTAAAATTCCCTTATACATGGACTGAAAGTACAATTAAATATTTGGGCATTCAATTATCAAATTCATGTAAAACACTGTTCCAATATAATTATATTCGACTTCGTAATGCATTACAAGAAAATCTCACTAAACTAGCATCCCATGAATTTTCATGGATGGGACATTTGGCAGCATTTAAAATGCTTCACCTTCCACAAATTTTATACTTTTTTAGAACTCTCCCGATTCCAATTCTGTTAAAATTTTTCCAATCCCTTCAGACTCTGTTTTCTAGATTCATCTGGCAGGGTAAAAAATCTAGATGTGCTCATTCAAACTTAGTGAAGTAACGTCAAGCTGGAGGAACAGGGTATGTGGATTTCCAAGATTATTATTTAGCCTCGGTTCTCACACAGTCTAAGGAATGGTTTCTATCTCCTCCATCTAAAATTTGGGGGAAGATGGAAACTGCTAAGATCCCAGGAAATAATCAATATGGATTCCTTCCATGGCACTTGGAGCCAAGATACCTTCTCGCGTCTCCCCAACAATATTAGCAACACTTAAATCCTGGGTTCGATTTCTGCATCTAACTTCCTCACACCCTCTTCCTACCAAAGTCCAAATTCTGCTAAATACTCTACATAATTTCATGAAGACAACCTCATTAACACCGTGGATAGAGAAGGGAATTAAATATCTATCTGATCTACTTGGCAATGGGGTGATCAAACCATTTCCTACACTTCAAAAGAAATTTCAATTGCCAAATTCAGATTTATTCCTCTACATCCGATCTAAGAATTGCATTTCCAAACTCCCATCATGGACCTATAATGTTCCCCAATCGGCTTGGTCCTTCCTTAAGATCCCCATACATCAACAAAAAGGGATCTCTCTTTTCTATAACCTTCTTCAACAAAAAAGTGTGTTTATAAAGACTATCCCTTTAATTAGATGGGAAGAAGACTTAGGATACACCTATACAGTTGACCAATGGGAAAAAGCATGTAGCACAACATATAAAGCCACATGCTGCTCTACATTATGGGAAGTATCCATTAAATTGACTCAATGCTGGTATCTTACTCCTGAGAAAATATCTAAATTCAACGGCACATTTGATGACAAATGTTGGAGATTGTGCGGAAAAAAAAGGTGATATGTTACATAAATTTTGTACATGCCCTAAACTTGGGAAGTATTGGGAACAAATCTTTCAAGTTATGTCTGAAATGACCAAAGCAGTCATTCCTCCAAATCCCTCACTGGCTCTATTATCCATTGATCTTGATCGATATCCTATCCAGTTTAGAAATGTGTTTACACATATTTTGCTGTCAGCCAGGATCAGTATAACGAGGAACTGGAAAAATCCTCATCCTCCTTCCATAAAAGAAGTGATAGAATCGACTCAAACTCATTACATTTATGAATCAGTTCTAGCTCTTCGGCCTCACAAAAAAGAACATACTCATAAAATATGGCAGCCATGGTTAAAATGGGCTAGTCCCCAAAACATTGCACGAGTTCTTTGTTCCTACATAACTTGAATTAAAAAAATCACTTACCCCGCTCTAATATTTTAATCTTTGTTTTGTATCTATTAAATGACAGGTTGCTATTACTGTTCTGAACACAGTTTAGCATCCATAGGGGTGTTCGGGAATATATTTAGGTTCATCATCTTTGAATTACTTGAATTGGCAGTATATAAATATATGAAGATAATATTTATATTACTTTTGTGTATTGTCTCCACAATGGATGTATTAATAACCTCCCGATCGTTACCTTTATTATCCCGATTATAATTGAGATAATTAATATGGTTTTCTATATATTATATTTTTTATTATTTTTGGATACTATTATCTATGTATCTAAATACTGTAACTGATATGTTATTTAGTCATAATTTCTGTCATTTGTCTTGATAAAAATTTTAACTTTAATAAAAACTATTGATTAAAAAAAAAAGATATGGTGAGTTTCCATGGATATGGTTCTCAACATGTTTTGCGGTCTTTATACCACTTCGTCAGGGGAATATCGGCAAGTAATTATTACAGTATTAAGCACTATGTATCAAAACAATTGAATTACATATATAAAACATTACATTCTATGGAAGAAATTAAACAAGGGGGAAAAAAAGCGAGGGGAGATGTTGCTTCCCCAGTACCCAAAGCCTCAGCCGAGGTCAGAGCACCACCAAGGTTCCCCAGCGACGGCTGCGGGAGAAGTGCAATCAATGGATGTGTATCTATATTAATTGGTTAATAAAGATGGAATAAGAAACTACAACCCAGCGACTGCAATAGAAAAGATGAAAAGGGGAAAGAAAAACGGGGGGGGGGGGGGGTTTGAAAGAGAAAAAGGAGGGAGGAGAGAGGGAAAGGGGAGGAAGGAAAACAAAGGGTCTGGTATATATTTGGGGGGTACTATACAGTTTTTCATCCTTCCTGTTGGATGGGCTACAGAAAATGTGACATTTTACAAAAGGAAAAATTAATTGGTTTAAATTTACAGAAAATGACATTTTATTGCCGGCTTCTTTTTTTTAAGCAGCACAAAGACCCTCCAAAGACCCCCAAATACACAGAAGAGCCTCAGGGGGGTCTGTGTGCCACTTTGGTAACATTTCCTTTATAAATGTCACAACAACTGCACTCTTCTAATAAAATGTTTTTAGAATTACAAAAAAATGACCTCACAGCGGGAGGAATACGTGCAACATTCATTTAACAATTTTTTTTAATATTTACAAAATCTACAAAATGGATGAGAGGTAATGACTCCATTTTTATTTTTCTCCTGCTATCATTGGCCGACACGGTACAACACTTCATCCATGTCTTTGGTGATCTCTGATCTCCTTATCAACTGTTTCTTCCATGATGAAGATCAGCCATGGAGTATATCTGAGGTGTATATCAGGGTGGGCTTCTTCCCCACATGAGAGCTGTGATGTCCAGCAACATTCATATAGAAGACATTTCCCACACTCAAGGCACTAATACACCTCGAGGGTTGTGTGGGATCCCCGATGTACCGGAAGACAGGACTTCAGTGAGGAACAATTCCCTCACTCAGGACAGGAATATGGCTTCTCCTTCGTGTGAGATCTCTGATGTTTGTTAAGATCGGACTTCTGTGAAAAACATTTCCCGCACTCAGGACAGGAATATGGCTTCTCCCCCGTGTGAGATCTCTGATGTGTGGAAAGATGGGACTTCACTGAAAAACATTTCCCACACTCAGGACAGGAATATGGCTTCTCCCCCGTGTGAGATCTCTGATGTGTGGAAAGATGGGACTTCACTGAAAAACATTTCCCGCACTCAGGACAGGAATACGGCTTCTCCCCCGTGTGAGATCTCTGATGTGTGGAAAGTTGGGACTTCACTGAAAAACATTTCCCGCACTCAGGACAGGAATACGGCTTCTCCCCCGTGTGAGATCTCTGATGTATGGAAAGACTGGACTTCTCTGAAAAACATTTCCCACACTCAGGACAGGAAAACGGCTTCTCCCCCGTGTGAGATCTCTGATGTGCGGAAAGACTGGACTTCTCTGAAAAACATTTACCGCAATCAGGACAGGAATATGGCTTCTCCGCCGTGTGAGATCTCTGATGTTTGGAAAGACGGGACTTCACTGAAAAACATTTCCCGCACTCAGGACAGGAAAACGGCTTCTCCCCCGTGTGAGATCTCTTATGTCTGTAAAGACTGGACTTCTCTGAAAAACATTTCCCGCACTCAGGACAGGAATATGGCTTCTCCCCAGTGTGAGATCTCTGATGTCTGTAAAGACTGGACTTCTCTGAAAAACATTTCCCGCACTCAGGACAGGAATATGGCTTCTCCCCCGTGTGAGATCTCTGATGTTTGGAAAGATGGGACTTCACTGAAAAACATTTTCCACACTCAGGACAGGAATACGGCTTCTCTCCTGTGTGAGATCTCTGATGTCTATTAAGTTTGGATTTAGAAGGGAAACACTTCCCGCACTCAGTACAGGAAAACCTTTTCTCTGTTGGAAGGACGGCACTGTCCCTCACAGTCTGAGTTTCCTCAGGATAAGAGGAATACGATGGTCCGGCACCGTCCCGCACAGTCTGAGGTTCCTCAGGATAAGAGGAATACAATGGTCCATCTACACTGTGTGGTGCCGGATGGACATTTGAGGTAGTCGGGTTTTCTCCTGGACTATACTGTGTGATGTCCTCATCTTCTACTTTACAGTCTGGAGACAAAGTGAGACAATCCTCTGAGGTTTTCCTCATCTCCCGTCCATCTACTAAAATAGAAATACAAAGATTATTACTAGACATGAGCTGATTGGTTCCCCTAAACCAGGACTCCGCCCACATCAGGCAGCTTTGTCTCTGAGGATCTTACAATTCTCCCCTCAAGGTAACTAGTAAATGGGTCCTCTGATCTCCTACCAGATCATTTCTTTATTCATGGACCTTAGTCAGAGAGGGAGGAAACAACGAGAACTGTCTTTTATAGGAGTGACAGTGATGAGGGGATTATAGGACGAGTGTTCTGCTTCTCGTTATTGAACTGTTGTATAACACAGACAGTCAGACAGCTTAACAATAATTCAGAAGTCAAGAAACGTGAGACATCAGATCTGTATCTATTCTTTTTTCCGAATAACTTTGTAAAACTACAACATGAGCATAAAAAACATGTGTCAGTACATTACAACATTATACAGCAGCCTCACTCTATCAGTGAAAGAACTCACAGACAATTCCACCATTACTCCAGGAATAGTTAAGATCTCTACTGCATGCAGTCTGCTTGGATCAAGGACCAATCATGAAATGAAGGAAATACAGTTCCAGGTTAAAGGTCACTACCTTTCACTGTGAAGAAAATATCACTTCCTGTCAAGCTGTGGCAAAATATTAACTAACTCTGACCACTAGATGGCAGCAACGTCAAACTAACATTGCAGTATAATCTGTAACAGCACATAGCACATATTACTATGATAAATATGGGCAGAACGACGAGTGTCCCCTCCCCCTCTGCCATCTTCCTAACACAAGAAGTCCTGCACTTCCTTATTTAGTCCATGATTTAGTCATGAATAACAGCGGGGCTGAGCCCCACCAGAGGTCAGAGAGTGAGGATGGGGGGGAGAACAACCAAGATGAAGACTGGACTGATCCTGAAGACCACCATCATTGGATTATTGACTCCTCCCACATTATCACTTTCTGTTTAAGGTTCCAAAGTTTGAGGATGTTATCACATTATTATCACCATGTAAAAGTCTGAGCTCCAATCAAATCATCAGATATAAAATGTCCAGCTGGTAGGAAATGGGTGTAACAAAAGAGAATACATATTATGTGTATATATATAGCAGTGGATACAGGGGAGAGAGCAGAAGACAGGAGTATGTAATGTACAATATAGAGTATATAGTGCAGGGGTGAGGAGTACGTAATCTACAACATAGAGTGTATAGAGTAAGATGGCCCTCAAATTTTTCATTCGCCTACTCGCATTTTGCGAGTGGAAAATTATGGCTGCCTCGGAGGAGGTGGGCGAGCACCACCAGCAGGCGGAGGTTGAACAGGAGCTGTTATACTAGCCCGGGGAAGAGAGGAGAGGAAGAGTCAAGCTGGCCTATCATCAGAGAGCGGGGATTGCCCAATGTAACAGCTTTCATTGGAATTGCTGGGTTCTCGGTGCCACTCACATCACACAGTCCCGCCTCCTCGCTGCTCACCATCACATACAGCCCGCCTCCTCGCCCAGCACCGCTCATGTCACACAGTCCCAGCCTCCTCGCCCGGCAAATTTGATAGACAGAACAATGGTCCAATGCCGGGAGGCACCGGGTGAATAGGCGGGACTGTGTGATGTGTGCGGTGAGGAGGCAGGACTGTGTGATGGTGAGCGGCACCGGGAACCCAGCAATTCAAATGAAAGCTGTTACAGTGGGCAATCCCCGCTCTCTGATCATAGGCTAGCTCAACTCTTCCTCTGCACAGGTGAGACTGTACTAATGGAAAATGATCAAGGGATTACAGGCTGATATCACCCAGCCCCCGCCCTACTCTGGACCAATCAGTGAGCAGTATGGGTGGAGGAATGTATTTAGTGTTAATGACCCACCTGTGCTGATCTCTGTAGGAGTGTCCTCCTCTATAAATGTCCCCGTTATTCCATCCTCCTTCATAGACTGCTGATCATCCCTCACATACCTCTCTTCTTCTTCTGATTTCACCTCAAATTCTATATCCATTGGATCTCCACTCTAAACCAAGAAAATGAGAGAGAATATCATCTGTAAGATAGAAGATTTATTATTGTGACATCACATAGAAAATCCACACATTGTCTCTATTATGCCACGTACACACGATCAAACAATCGGGTGGAAAAGTCCGGCAAACTCAAGTCCGCCGGACAATCCCACTGTGTGTAGCCCCTGGCAGACTTTTTTGACCCGAAAGTACGGCGGACTTAGAATGACGTGTTGCACTCCAATCTTCCCGCTGGACTTGCATTTCGGCGGACAATCCGGCCGTGTGTATGCCAGTCCGCCGTACTTTTGAAATGAATGGACTTTTCCCACCCGAAGAAAAGTCCGCTCATTTTGAGCGGGTCTCCAGGTAGGCGGGGCCCGCGAAGGAGACGTCACTGACCCCGCCACCTGGTATGGACTTAAAGGGGAACCCCAATGCTGAAAAAAAATCTGCGTGGGGGTCCCCCCCAGGTCCACATCAGACCCTTGTCCGAGCACGCTACCTGGCCGGCCAGGAAAGATGGGGCGAGCGAGCGCCCCCCCTCCTGAGCCGTACCAGGCCGCGTGCCCTCAACATGTGGGGTGCCTTGGGGAAGGGGGGCCGCGCGCCCCCCCACCCCAAAGCACCTTGTCCCCATGTTGATGAGGACAAGGGCCTCTTCCCGACAACCCTGGCTGTTGGTTGTCGGGGTCTGCGGGCAGGGGGGTTATCGGAATCCGGGAGCCCCCTTTAATAAGAGGGCCCCTGGATACCGGCCCCCCACCCTATGTGAATGAGTATGGGGTACAATGTACCCCTACCCATTCACCTGTGAAAAAAAGTACAAAAAAAACACAACACAGGGTAAAAATAGTTTATTGCACAGCTCCGGGGGTCTTGCGTCTTCGGGGGTCTTATCACCGGACTCCTCCCTATCTTCTGCTAGCTCTTATACTAGCGGAGGAGCCTGGCTTTCTTCCTCGCCGCCGGCCTCTTCTTCCGACTTTGGGGGTCTTGTCCCCCTTTTCGGTTCTTCTGTCGGGCCACCGCGCCTTCTTATAGCTCTTTTACAGGCAGTGGCCCGGTCTTCTGTCGCCGCTGTCATCGTCATCGCCGCCTTCTGTTCTTCTCTTCAGGTGTTGACCGGTATCCGGGGGCCCCCTTATTATCCCGGATTCCGATAAGCCCCCCGCCCAGAGACCCCGACAACCAACGGCCGGGGTTATCGGAAAGAGGCCCTTGTCCTCATCAACATGGGGACAAGGTGCTTTGGGATATGGGGGCCGCACGACCCCCCCTTCCCCAAGGCACCCCCCATGCTGAGGGCACGCGGCCTGGTACGGCTCAGGAGGGGGGGGGGCGCTCGCTCGTCCCCCCTTTCCTGGCCAGCCGGGTAGCGTGCTCGGACAAGGGTCTGATGTGGACCTGGGGGGGACCCCCACGTCGATTTTTTTCGGTGTTGGGGTTCCCCTTTAAGTCCATACCAGGGCCAGCAACGTGTCCTTCGTGGGCCCCGCCTACCTGGAGACATGCTCGAAATGAGCGG
The DNA here is from genome assembly GCF_037356315.1 of Lithobates pipiens. Classification (NCBI taxonomy): domain Eukaryota; kingdom Metazoa; phylum Chordata; class Amphibia; order Anura; family Ranidae; genus Lithobates; species Lithobates pipiens. Next base: position 645,730,871 of record NW_027507758.1, read on the forward strand.
ACTTTCCTCTGCGTGTGTGGGCGAATCCGTTCATTTCAAAAGTAGGGCGGATAGTACGGCAGGCTTAGTACGCCATATTAGTCCACTGAAAAAGTGCCGTGTGTGGGCAAGTAGGCCGTTCGGAAAGTCGGACGGACAGTCCGGCGGGAAGTCCGCCAGACTAAGTCCGTCGGTTAGTCGGCTACGTGTGTACGCGGCATAAGTGTGTTTGATAACCTCCATCCCACCAACCTTGCAATATTGAGGGATGGTGTGACCTTCCTGTGTGGAATCCCGGGAATACAGAGGACGGGGACATCTCTCTGGTGGGTTTCTGTAGCTGGATGACTCCACCATGGTGTCCATGTACAGATCTTTGTGTCCTTTTAGAGACTCCTCCATCACCCCATCCTCATCATCCTCCTCTTTTATCTCTTCTTTAACCTCAACTTTAGAATCTCTCAGGTTTCCACTCTGAATATATAATAAAAATGACATGAATGGTAACAATGCAGATAATGTACAGATCCTAATGATACGATCAGTTATTGTTCCTCATCTACCTGATGATGGTGGGGGATGGTGTGACCTTCCTGTGTGGAATCCCGGGAATACAGAGGACGGGGACATCTCTCTGGTGGGTTCCCATTACTGGATCCATCTGTAGGAAACACACACACTGACTGAATACATTGTTTCTATGTGTTTATCAGATGATGGGGGATCTAGGTGGAGCCTCCGTACTGCTCTCTCCTTTACAATAAAGTCTCCTCTTACCCGGTGATGTGAGGGGCGGCTGATTTTCCATCATGACGTCCTTGTAGAGATCCTTGTGTCCTTCTAAATACTCCCACTCCTCCATGGAGAAATAGACAGTGACATCCTGACACCTTATAGGAACCTGACACACACAATGATACAGTCACCATCCAGACACATCCCTTGTCTGTTACTGGATAATGTCCCAGAATTCCCAGAATCCTCCTCACCTCTCCTGTCAGCAGCTCCATCATCTTCTTGGTGACTTCTAGAATCTTCTCCATGTTGTGTCTCTCAGGGTTTAGGGAGTCACATGGAGGCACTGTAATGGTCATATGATCACCGGACTTCACAAGAGGAAATCTCTGTATTGGAGAACCAATAGGAATATCATGTTAGAATCCCAGAATCCTCCTCACCTCTCCGGTCAGGTCTGTGTTTTATTAATAGAGATAAGAGTGATGTCATGTGACCTCCCAGAATCCTCCTCACCTCTCCGGTCAGGTCTGTGTTTTATTAATAGAGATAAGAGTGATGTCATGTGACCTCCCAGAATCCTCCTCACCTCTCCGGTCAGGTCTGTGTTTTATTAATAGAGATAAGAGTGATGTCATGTGACCTCCCAGAATCCTCCTCACCTCTCCGGTCAGGTCTGTGTTTTATTAATAGAGATAAGAGTGATGTCATGTGACCTCCCAGAATCCTCCTCACCTCTCCGGTCAGGTCTGTGTTTTATTAATAGAGATAAGAGTGATGTCATGTGACCTCCCAGAATCCCCCTCACCTCTCCGGTCAGGTCTGTGTTTTATTAATAGAGATAAGAGTGATGTCATGTGACCTCCCAGAATCCTCCTCACCTCTCCGGTCAGCAGGTAGATGATCTCCAGGGTGAGGTTTAGTATCTTCTCAGTCATGTGACTCCGGTCCTCCTCCATCCTCATTGGTGCCGTCATTTGATCTATACAGGTCTCCTTGTAGACGGATAACTTTGGGAAATGAAAGTAAGAATTATTTGGATGGTGTTGGTCACACAATAATAGGATGTGGATGTGAGGGGGTAATAGGAGGGGTTCTATACATATAATAACTACCCCCCCTCCCCCCTCCTGGGACCCTCTTGTTCTGACAGATCAGAAATTCTCTTCTCTATGTTGGGTTTGTTTGGTTTCTGAACTGGTTTTGATCAGTTTTAGATCTGCAGACAAGGAATGATAAATACGATCCTTCCTTTGACTTGTTTGCTCTGAGGCAGTGCTGTGAGGACAATGTCGGGTCATCACGATGTCCAGGAAGGGGAACTTGCTGACTTTTGGCCGGAGTTGCCAGATAATTACCAGAACTCTGGCTGCAAGGCTCCAATCTCTGGCAGCCTGCTGACTGATCGGAGTGATGTCACTCTCTGCAGTAAGAGAAGGGATCGGATTGGATAGCAGGAGGATTCTGCTGGTGGAGTACAGAACTGTGGGGGAGGAGTCTGTTCTGTATTCTCCAATAGCAATTCAGTGTGGGTAGGAGGAGGACAACAGGGGGAGGGGTTTGTTCTCTTAGTCTTGGTCTATTTTGTGTTGTGGAACATTCTTCTTGACCAGTGATATGGTGAGGTGAAGCTTCCTTCACTTACTGAAGAGAAATGTCAGAGAGACAACTCATCTCCGTATACAATTTATAATTTATTAATAATTTATCAAATCATTCACTAATCAATTTATTTATCCCTATTAGTCTGTATTATTTTCCAGGATTTCTTCATGTGACACTTTGCACTGAGTCGTCTCTCTGACACAGAGCACAATTTTCTTTATGTTCCCATTTAATAAAAGTGTGCGGTACAATACGGGTGGGCACCTTATGTACCACCATTTTTGGTTCCCTTCCATCCCCCTTTTTGTTATATTCCTTCATTTGCTGGCAGGAGTTCTTTAAGAAGGTCAGAAAAGTAAGTGCAGGTGGGGTGGGAGGACCATCAGAGACCAAGAGCCCCTATGAGCCCTGAAGCCCCCTCTTACCTCAGAGCTTTACAGCCTGACTACCCCCTTCAGAGCCCCCACAGCCCATCAGCCCCACTAACCTCTCAGCCCTTGTACACACGGTCGGAGATTCCGACAACCAAATCCGTCAGATTTTGTCTGACGGATCTTGTCCAAAACTGTTGCATACACAAGGTCGGACAAAGTTGTCGGAAAATCCGATCGTTCAGAACGCGATGACGTAATTTCGTTATGACGGGACTACGTTCAGGCTAGTAGCCAATAACTTTGATGTAGGAATTTGATCTGAACATGCGTGGCACTTTGTCCGATCGGAATTCTCTACACATGATCGGAGTATGTCCGATCGGAGCATTTTGTCAGAAAATATTTCCGGCAAGTTGGAAAATTTGGTCCGACAGATATTCCGATGGAAACAGTCCAATGCAGACCACACACAGTTGGAATATCTGACAAAACGCTTGAGGCTCCCAGAATCCTTTAGTCCCAGTACCGCCTCAGAACCAGTGGCAGAACTATTACGGTCGCAAAGGTCACACCTGTGACAGTGGTGTTCCGCTAATGCGCAGGGGTGGGGGTAAAGGGTCCCAGGATCAGGGGAGGCTCCCCTGGTGATTGCCAATTAGGATTGCTGAGAACAGAGTGTGCAGGACATTCATCCTTTGCAGAGCCCCCTTGCTGTGTCTGATCTGCTCCCAACACGGGCACAGCGCCCCCCAACATCAGCCAACTCCTCCCCCCACTCCTCCTCCCCCAGACACAACCTCCAAGTTCTCCATACTGGGTGGACTCTGTGCCCTGTGCCGACTCTGAGGGACCGGTCACTGATACCAGCTGCAGCGCCCGGAGCCTGGTGAGTGCCTGTATGAGGTGTGGGGGACCTCGGTGTGTGGGGCCCTTGAGATGTGTGAGGGGAGGGGCAGAATCAACTCTCTGCACATCTCCAACTCCTCTCCTACCTCTGTCAGCTGCTCTCTGGAGTTTCTGCCCCCCCCCCCAACACCTATGTGCCCCTTCCAGGGCTGCCCATATTATTACCCCTTCATCTGTCTCACCCATTCCTATCCATCCTCCTCATCTCATCTCTCTGCTACCCCTGCCCATAACCCCCTCTGACTGGCACCCCAGTACAGACCTTCTCCCCCCATTCATGCACCTCATCTCAGCCTTTGTCATCACTTGGGAATCTCAGTGGCTGCAATGTGCCATGTTTGGGGTCACCGAGAACAAAGAGCCTCACTGGGCACTGCGGGAAGTGATCGGTGGAGGTGAGCCCGGTGTGTTAAATAGAAAATAAGATCTTATTACCTCCTCTGCTGTTACTTCTATTAATGTCTTCTCTTCCCTGCCACATGGAACGTCTTGTCTTTATTCCAGATCACTGTTAGGTTGCTCGTCTTCTTAATAATACCAGTTACCCCTGGTTGCCTAGGCTAGGATGGAGGAGCGGAGATCCCGTTCACCGGTGGAGAGACATTACACATACACGATTTGTACGTGAATAATGGCTGCTAGGTTTATTAACTTACACATAGCCTTTTATGTAGTAGGAGAAAAAGACCCTGCCCCTTAGAAGGCATTACACATAAACATACGTCAGCATTATACTTCCTCAAACAATAGTCTTTGTTAATAAATATAGACCAAAGGTTAGTTAGCTCGTTACGTTTGCACATCAGTGTCTGCTGACTGACCCCAAATATGTCAAGAGTTCAGCAAAACCTATTTTCAACCAGCATTACCTCACCATGCAGTTGGTATCACAAGTTGAAACAGACAATTGATGCTTGTATAGAAACTTGAGACTGACCTTCTGGTCAGACTTGAGTAATCATCTTCTTTTTGTCACGCTACTAATTATCACGTTATCAGTAGTTTTACGTACACATAACCCAGGCTTTATAAAATAAAAGTAAAGCATAAATAGAAAAGGTACCTTATACCTTATAATCCTCCCTTTGGCCATTCTGTACTATACAGAATGGTCAAAACCTAATCAAGGTTCATGTTCCTGATTCTTATACCAAATATTTGAACTATTGGGAATGGCGGTTAACTTTAGGGTCTCCTGATTTGATACAGTCCCCTTAGCAGAACAAAGACATCCTACAATTCTATAGCAAGCGTATAAAAATAAAATAAAAAACAATATGATCACAATAGTCATGGCTGTGTTTTTTAACCAAGAGGTTATATTTCCAAGACTAAAATTGGCTAGAGGGTCCCATGTTATTGCAATATTCCTAGCCTCGTCTTGGAGTTTATTTACTTCTTTTCTGTGTTGTGCAATTATATTATAGTAATCAGGTATTTCAATGCTAGTATTATGAATCCAGGTACAGCACTCATAGTCTTCCGTAACTTCACAAAGCCCTGTGAGTGCTGCACTCATACTTTCTATGGCCAGTTCATGTAATTCTAGCTGTTTCCTTATTGCCCTAGTTTCTATGTTTAATTTAGTGATATCGTCGGAATTCTTTTCCAAGATCTCATCAATAATTCCAGTATAATTATTCAGTCTCTTCATTAAATCTATTCCCCATCCTGTCCAGGATGGGAACCAGGCCCATGCCATATCTTTTTCTAGGAATACCTTTCTCTTATTACGATGTTTAAGGGGATATCTGGGATGAACACTGGCTTCAAGAAGGTGACTCCCTTCTTTATCCCCCAACACACCCATAATGGGGGCTAGTGCTGCGAGATAACACCATCCCTGGGGTTTTGTGGGGATCCAAGGGTGACAAAGCTTCCCACAACAGATATAAGTATTATTCCCCAAGGCTATGGGGCGCTTGAGGAACACTTTATACAATTTGTCAGAATAGCCAGAAAATGTAAGAGTTGATAAGAGTTGAGCCATAGGGGAAGTGGTGCTGGTATTTAAGAATTGGTATAATGTGGTGTTTAAGGTGGTGTCTTGAGTTCTATAAAAGGTCTCGTTTAATGCTGTCATTGAAATATTAAGCTTTGATTGCTTACAAATTTCGGCTCCCTTGGTAGTATTTCCCAACCTAAAACACCAATCTGGATAATGGCTTCTACCTATGATCTGAAAAGTGAGGGTTTTGTTAGAAGCTTTTCTTGTAACATCGGTAAGAACTATTGGGGGTGTGCCTTTAAGGAGAAGGGTGAAATTTAAAGGTATGGCCATCAAAGGAATCCTAGCAGTACTAGGGTGAAGCTTACTACATATCCAGCATTTATCAAAACCTGATTTTTGGGCATAACTGTATTTAAATTTTAATAACAACATTTTATCAGTGAACTCTTGGGGAGGTTCACTTCTTTTGTGTCTAACAGCGGGTGTGTTATTTGTCTTGGGGGAGGGAGTCCCACAAATCCCTTTTAATGGTCCCAAATCTTCTGGGTGGTATATACAATTAGCTATCAACCAGGTTGGTAAAAACACTACTAGGGTAATACAGCATAAGAGGCACAAGGCCTTCCCTGACACTGATGGAGAAAGCATCTTTGTTTTTTAAAGTTCTGATTATTTGTTATCTAAGAGTTCTGTTCTTCTTCTTCGTTTCTCATCCCGGCAGTTGTTGGCTCTGTTTTGTCCTTCTGAGGGGGTGTGGGATCTTCCAGGGAAATTTGTTCTATGCCTCTCTGAACTTCTTGTAGATCTTGTTCTTGGGAGTTGCTGCTCTCTGTCACTGCCAGGGGCTCTGGAGTCGAGGGAAGCTGGGGACACTTCTTAAGACGGCTGGCGTGGATCCAGGTGTTTCCTAGGTCTGTTAACACTGCGGTCCTGGATACCTTTTCCACCTTCCATGGTCCTGAGAAAGCCGGTCCGATACTCTTTCTTTGTGCTAATTGTTTGATCAGCACTTTATCCCCAGGGATGAAGGGATGCGTTGGTTCTGTGGGAAGAGGGAAAAAGGTGACAGAAACTTGTTCGTTTATTTCATGAAGCATACTTACCAGGTTTTTCACGTACATTTCCTGTTGGGAATAAATGTCAATATCAGTGTCTTGGTCTAATGGGGGTAATTCTATGTTTGCGGGGATTCCCATGAGGACCTCAAAGGGTGATAATTTTGTTCTTGCATGTGGTGTGGTCCTAATTTGGAACAATACAGCAGGCAGATGGTCAAGCCATCCTTTCAACGTGCCTCCTGTGGCCTTTTTTAGTTTATCTTTGATATTCCTATTCATTCTTTCCACTACTCCTGCACTTTGTGGGTGATAGGGGATGTGCAATTTCCATTGCAACCCCAAAAGTTTGGCTACAGTCTGGGTCACAGAGGAACTGAATGCGGGTCCTCTGTCTGACCAAATGGATGTAGGTATGCCGAACCTACAAATCCAGTGATTGAGCAAACACTTTGCTGCTATGTTGGCCGTCTCACCTGTACAGGGGATCGCCTCAACCCATCCTGACCATTTATCCACGATAACGCAGAGGCATTTCAGATTGCCTTTCTGCTTGGGCATGTGAGTGAAATCTATTTGCAAATCCGTCAGGGGGCCCAAGGGTGGGGGTAGGTGACCATGCAAACCATGTCTCTTCCCCTGGACATTGTTTTGGGCACAGGTTAGACAACTCCTAGTCAGGAGCTTGACCTGTTTGTTCAGATTATTTGTACAAAAGGATTTCATATATATATTGATCAAAGGGGCAGCCCCTATATGTCCTGGACCATGGAGATATGAGAGTATAAGTACACAGTTTGTTTCGGGTATGCCCAGGATCTTCCCCTCTTTTGACCAAAGACCTTCAGGGTCTTTGGTCAATCCTTCCTGTGTCCAAAAATGGACATCATCTTCTGTGGCCATTGATTGCATCTGTGCTATGACAGTTTTAAAGTTAGGTGCTGCGAAGTGTTCCTTGAAAAACATTGTTGTGGGGGCAGGTGGGTTAGGGGAAAAGGCAGCAGCTCTTTTAGCTTCTCTGTCAGCAAGAGCATTCCCTTTTGAAACACGACTGCTGTCAGAGGAGTGTGCCTTTACTTTAATTATGGCTACCTTTTTTGGAAGAAGAATGGCTTGGAGGAGAGCACTAATCTGTGTGGAGTTGGCAATTATTTTGTTGTCTGCTGTTTTAAAACCTCTATTGGCCCATATCACACCAAAATCATGCACCACTCCAAAAGCATATCTACTGTCTGTGTAGACGTTCACCTCTTTACCGGTGAATAGAATGCAGGCCCTAGTGAGGGCTTCTAACTCTGCTACCTGGGCTGAAGAAGGAGGTAATGATTTTGCCTCCAGTACGATGTCTGGTAGTTGAACAACTGCATAACCGGTTAAAAAGGTGGAGTCAGAGGGACGTGAGCAGCTACCGTCAACGAAAACATCCTCTGCACCTGAGATAGGGGTGTCAGTGAGATCCGGTCTGGGACTGGTAATAGCAGCAACCTTTTCCGAACAGTCATGTATAATGTCTGGGTCATGTGGTAAACGCATCATGGAATGCAAAAGGCGCACAGCGGGGTTGCTGGCAGGCACATATTTGAGTGTGAGGTTATCAGTGTTCATCAGTGTTATCTCATAACCACTAAGTCTTTGCGAGGTCATATGTTGGGTATTCATGTTCTGAATAAGATGCGTGACTGAATGAGTGGTATAGAGAGTCAATGGGTGACCTAGCACTAATTTGTTTGCATCTTGTACAGCCATTGCACAGGCAGCAAGATTTTGGAGACAGGATGGCATTCCCTGTACTTGGATGGGGAGTTTTTTTGATAGATATGAGACAGGGCGATACCCTGATCCATGTTGTTGTGTTAGCACGGCGGCAAAAGAGCTTCCTGAAACTACACAGTAAAGTTGAAAAGGTTTACCGTAGTTCACCAACCCTAGGGCGGGGGTACTTGACAGGCTGTATAGTAAAGCTTTAAAAGCTTTCAGTCTGTCTTCTGTCCAATCTATCAATTTGGGGGCGTTTGACCCAGTAGCCTCTCGTAGGATGCTATCATAGTGAGAACAGTCAGGGATCCATTGGCGGCAATATACAATTGCACCCAAAAATGAGAGTAGGGCGGCCTTGTCTTTTGGCGGACTGAGAGCTTGTAGGGCTGCGGCACGTTTGGGTGACACCAGCCTTGTTCCTTCTCTAAGGATACAACCTAAGTATTCAACCTGGGACTGGCACCATTGCACCTTCTTCCTGGAGGCGAGGTGTCCAGCTCGGGCTAGGTGTCCCAACAGTGATGTTGAATCGACCGCACAATCTTCAGCAGTTCGACTGCACAGGAGCAAGTCGTCCACATACTGTATCAGTACCGACCCTCGCTCAGATGTCCAAGACTTGACAGTCTCATTGAGCACCATTGAGAAGGCGGCTGGGCTGTCTACATACCCTTGCGGTAAACGCGTCCAGGTTAGTTGGCCCCCGCCCCAGGAGAAGGCGTAGATTGGTTGCGCCTCCTCAGCAATAGGAACGCTAAAGAAAGCATTCGCTAGATCAATTACTGTATAACAGAGGGAGCCTGCCGGTATGCGTGAGAAAATAAATGTGATATCTGACACTAAGGGCGGGAGTGGAACCACTTGTTTGTTTACTGCTCTGAGGTCTTGGACTAATCTCCACTCGCCACTGGCCTTCTTTACAGGGTAAATGGGTGTGTTCCAGGGGCTAATAATTGGTTTTAGGATACCTTTAGATATGTAATCATTGATCTGGGGGGAAATGCCTTGGGTTTTTTCGGGGGGCAAGGGGTATTGTTTGTGATATTGTGTCTCTGCATCAGGGCGCATCTGTGGGGAGTAAGGTGTACAGTTGATGAAACCCACGCTCCCCTTATTTTCTGCCCAGATGGCATGTGTTTCAAGGGGGGCGGGTAAGATCATGAAGAAGCCTCTGTGTGTATGTCGTTTCGGGGCATGCAAGTCACAAAGTGGGGAGCTGGCTGTGAGGGAACCTTTCTTGTCAAATTTTATCGTAATGTTAAGTTTGGACAGTAGATCCCTGCCCATGAGAGACACGGGACAGGAGGGCAAGATTGCAAAACTCTGGGTGCATAGTTCTTGTCCTTCTGGAGTGGCTACAGATAACGGTGGTGTGATGGGGTGGGTGACAGATGTCCCATTTATACCAATAGAGTTTCCCTCAGTACATTGTGGTGTGTCAAAAATAACATCATTCACTGAACTGAATGTGGCCCCGGAATCCAGTAGAAAACACACTAGGTGATTGTCTACTCGCAATACAACTTGAGGAAGGCTTTTCCATGAGGGGTTGTAACACACTAGGCTGAGGGAAGGGACATACTCTAGGCATCCCTATTGGGGTGATTGTTGTTGGCGAGATGGCCATTGCATGGGAATTCGAGGGGGAGGTCTGTTAGAGGTTGGGGTGTAGGGTGGCTGTGCAAGCGCATGGTTTTGAGATGGTGTTTGGGGAGGTGGCGGATATTGGGGGTACCTTGTAGTGTGAGGGGGGGGGCGATTAGCAGCATTGTACCCCCTTCCCCTGCCCCTTGGATAGCTCGCCCTCTGTCTATATGGGCACTGTGATTTCCAATGTCCCTGTTCCCCACAATTAAAACATCCTTGGTCAGGTGGGTAGGGCTGCATGGTCATGAGGTGCGGTGGTGAGGATGAGGTTTCAGGTGTGACTAGGGTTTGTGTTTGTGTCAAGGAGGGGAAAATTCCCCCTTTTTGTTCAAAGACTCCTGAAGTCTCTCTGGACCTAGCGTCCTTCATGAATTCATCTGGTGCTTGCTCTGCCCATTTGGGGTTTGTGAATTTGAGCAAGTGCGTCACTTTGGGATCGCCTCCCGACATGATGGTAGTAGTAAATAATTGTGGTGTGACCCCATCTACAGCTTTCCATAGGGAGTATACTCTGGTACAGTAATCATAGAATTTCTCTTTAGGTCCCTGCTTGGCTAGGATCAGTTCTTGGAGTGCAGATGATCCTTTGTATAATTTGGACCAATGACCTCCCATGCCTTTCCAAAAGGATATCCAATCCTTATCGGTCTGGATATGGGCTGTCCATAGGTCGTCTACAGGGGCTACTTCTGGGCTGTCTGGGTCTACAATGCTAAGAATACTTTTTATGTCATCTTTGTCAAGCCCTGTGCCTGCACTATATTTTGCCAGAAAGGTACCTGCATCTCGTGGATACTTCTTGGGATTGGGACATAGTTCTTTTATTTTGGAGAGTGTACCCAAAGGTAATGGTATATGCACCTCGGTGTTCCCCATGGTCATCAAAGGTGCTTTGAGTGAAGCCCCTACTGCTTCTCTCTCAGTTTCCTCTTCTATGGATAATGTCCCTGTTTTACTAATTGGACCTGTCTCCTCAGTTTTGGGAATAGGTGTCTCTTTTGTATGGCTTCTTGTAGTGGTGGGGGGCAGCGCTATAATCCTATCCTGCGCTTCTTTCAACATTTCCTCCTTCTTCCCTAATTGCTTTCTTAACTTTTCTAGTTCCTTTTGTAAGTCCTCCATCCTATGTACCTCTCTCTCTTTTCCCTCCTGAAATTCCTTCTCCCTTTCTTCCAAGTTTTTCTGATACATTTCTAACTCTATTTTCTTATCCACTTGTACCTTTTCTGCCTCATTGAGGACTATTTCTTTTTGTGTTAGGTCTTCCATAAGTGTTTCTAACTCAGTTCTCCTCTTCCCTATTCTCTCTTCTTCCTCCGTTTTCCTCTCTTCAAACTCTCTTATTTTTGCCTCTAATTCCTGCATTTCGGGACTACCCACTTCTTCTTGTCCTGTAACTTCTTCCTGTCTCCCCTCTTCCTCTCTGCCCCTGCTTATTTGTTCCCATTGGGCCACTTGTTGTGGTGTTGCTGTGGTGTGTGCTATGGCGGCTAGGACTACAGGATCCAGTGTAGGATATAATTGAAGGTATGGACCTGGCGTCCCATCCTCGTTTTTTACCATATCATAAGGTGGGGGTGGACATTGAGGCGGGGGAGGGGGAGGTGAAGGGGGTGCAGGGGCTTCAGCCATAGCACTGGGTCCTATATTTGGAGTAAGCTTTGTAGTTTTATTAATATGCTTCTTTTTATATTTGTGTAGACATTTATCCCATGCATGGTAACAATCTTTTATATATTGAATATTTTCCCACTTCCCTGGAGGGTACGAATTTTTGTGGATTTGGCATATTTTACTTACTTCCTGCCAGTCTTCCTCAGTACAAGGACCAAATGGCCCTGGGTCATGTATCCCCAATTGCTGACACCTTTCTCGGACTTGTGTCCAAAATGGTTCTACCTGGGGGCCAGGGATCATATTACTGACAAATTCATAGGGTGATGGGGTGGCCATGGCTTGGGTTGCTGCAGAATTCCCCATCTAGTAGTCTGGGCAGTGCGTGTCTAGTGGCAGGACACAGGTGATAACACCCGGTTTGTCCAACAATCCGGTCTCTGGTCTGGGAGTAGGATCCCTGATCTTTTTTGGGGCAGATGGACTTATATAAAACTATGAAGATTTACCCTTAATATACGATGAAGGGTAAATCTTTTCCTGGTGGCGGGATATACCCCTCTTACACCAAGTCTGCAAGAGAACCCCCCTGGTCTGGTGGTCAGTAAAATCCACTTGTCATCTATTCTTAGGAAGAGTAGACCTAACGTGCAATGGGGGCAGGCGGATGCTATGTCACTACAAGAGGGCTCCTCATACTCTGCACTCATTTAAACAACAACAATTATTTTCCTTATACTCTATATTAAAACTTATACTCTATATACTTACACACGTACCTAGAGAGAAACATACATATTCTTAATATACTTTAAGACATGAAATAACCGTATTGCAATACATTTATCAATTTATAGTGCACTTTTTTAAAAAAAAAATTCAAATGGGCGTCCACTCCACCAATCCCTTTGTCACGGGCGTAATCTACTACTTCCCGTGTTAAAAATACTATTACCAATAGTTTTAAGTCAGACCAACCTAGTCGGACTCCCCTAAACCTATAAATTCCTTGCGAGCCCTTTTAACCTCCCGAGGGACCAGCCTAGTCCGCCGCGAAGGCACAGTTACTTCTTTTAAATTTAAACTAAGTTCGTAGCGGCCGCCCGGACAGAGTAAGTGTTTACACCATTCACCAATCAGGTAAAAAGAGTAAAGTGACCTACCTGTCGCAAGACGAACCCCACTTCTGGTACCAAAACTGTTAGGTTGCTCGTCTTCTTAATAATACCAGTTACCCCTGGTTGCCTAGGCTAGGATGGAGGAGCGGAGATCCCGTTCACCGGTGGAGAGACATTACACATACACGATTTGTACGTGAATAATGGCTGCTAGGTTTATTAACTTACACATAGCCTTTTATGTAGTAGGAGAAAAAGACCCTGCCCCTTAGAAGGCATTACACATAAACATACGTCAGCATTATACTTCCTCAAACAATAGTCTTTGTTAATAAATATAGACCAAAGGTTAGTTAGCTCGTTACGTTTGCACATCAGTGTCTGCTGACTGACCCCAAATATGTCAAGAGTTCAGCAAAACCTATTTTCAACCAGCATTACCTCACCATGCAGTTGGTATCACAAGTTGAAACAGACAATTGATGCTTGTATAGAAACTTGAGACTGACCTTCTGGTCAGACTTGAGTAATCATCTTCTTTTTGTCACGCTACTAATTATCACGTTATCAGTAGTTTTACGTACACATAACCCAGGCTTTATAAAATAAAAGTAAAGCATAAATAGAAAAGGTACCTTATACCTTATAATCACTTCCTGTCTGTAACTGACATCACTTCCTGTCTGTGACTGACATCACTTCCTGTCTGCATTCCATAGAAACGTCCTGTCTAAATATGAGTGATATCACCACCTTGTGGAGATCAGCAGAACTGCAGCGGCAAGAAATGTCTCATAGTAGTGTAAAATATCTTACCACAGAAGTTCAAATATAACACAAAAATAGTAAGAAATAATAGATACAGTTCAAATTGTTTAACAAAGATATTTTTATTACATATAGAAAAGTCTTAAAGACACAGAACACAAGGTCATACCAAATGCATAGCTAATAAAACCGATACTCCCAAAATGAATCCTTTTGGTGAAGAAAGTACAAAAAATAAATGATGCTTATAAATATCAATCCACTCATAATGGAAATGTTAAACATAAATTACATGGATGTAATGTTCACAGGAATGGTGGTGGAGATCTCTCAAAGTAAGAACAACTCCTTGAATGCTTATATAAATAGAATAATTAATCCTGGAGTGTAAAAAGCTGTAAAGCAATGAATAATATATAAACCGGGTCATCCACTTCATCCATAAAGACATTGTGATTCCAGATCTTCTAGATCACATAGGAGGAGGACTCATCGAGGATTTCATACATTTGTTTGGAAGGATAGAAGAATCCTCAGAAGGGATCCTGTAGGATGACAGGAAAGTCTCCTGACTGTTGGGATCATCCAAACATAATGATTACATCCATGAACTGGAGCGAGATCATTGGGGTGATAAAGCCAATCTGTAAACACTGTGTAGATGTTATCCAAGAACTCAGCACACTCCAGGTGTGGAGAAAGTCTCAAGGTGGATTTATCCTGTTGTTGTGCTTTTTAAGGACATTTTCCGGCACAGTATTTATTATAAGTAATTTTTAACAAAGATATTTTTAAGATACAAAATCAATCTGTATGACACAGTCTATACATATGAAACGTATTCACGGAGACAACTGATCATACAAAATAGTTACATTTATTGGTTTACAAAAAACAAATATTTATATGAAATTAAAATATTGATTGTGTCACATGAACACCTTGACAATTAATGGAAACAACCACAAAATGGGAGTGTCGTACCTTGGACGTAATATCACTATTATCACTTCTCAGTAGAATCAATAACCTTAAGATAATTGACAATTAAACAGAGCGTCTGTATTTCACACGTCCAACCGTTACTATACTGCAGGTAAGTAAGTGGTTAATAATGTGAAATAAATTAGACGTTTGTTTGTCAATAAAAGTGGCATCTGTGCAAAAAGAAATATATAATGAAAAATTGAATTTAGAGAAAAAAATGTAAAAGGCGGTTATTGATTCGGGAGAACATTTATCAATAGTAGAATATTCAATACATGGGGGCGTGGCCAAGATGGCGATCTAGGAGGCAGCAAGATTTAGAGCTCTGCTGGATATCCTGTTTTTTATCCTGACTCCGGACAGCCTGTGGGCTATATACACTGCCTATCCTGCAGCAGATGTCCTCCAAAACAAGGCACAGGGGTAAGAGACTCCATTTCCCGCTGCCTGTTGAGACTTCAGGGTCGCAAGAGGTCCCGCGTGCTGAGGCCTTCTCGAGGTGTCTGCAAAACATGGCCTCGCAGACGGAGATGGCGGACCCGGCGGAGGAGAGACAGCTTGGCTTTCAGGAAGTGATGGCGGCGATCGCCACCTGTCAGGCGACCCTCACCAATAAGATCGAAGCGGTGCAGCTAGATGTCGGGCTCATCAGGCAGGACTTGGACAAGCTACGGTCTCGGGTGACGGAGGTTGAACACAGGTCCGGCCTGACTGAGGACACAGTGGCGGAGCACACGGCCTCCATTCGCTCCCTTCAGACTCGGGTTCGCGCCCTGGAGTATAAAGTGGACGACGCCGAGAATAGGAATAGGAGGAATAACCTCCGCCTTGTTGGTCTGCCGGAGGGTGAGGAGGGGAAGAATCCGACGGTGTTCGTGGAGGAGTTGCTAAGGTCCCTGCTACCGAACGCACAGTTTTCCCCATACTTTACTGTGGAGCGGGCGCACCGCGTGCCTCCTGCCCCCGGACCGCCTGGAGCTCGTCCGCGGACGCTAATCTTCCGCATGTTGAACTTCCGAGACCGGGATGAAGCATTACGAGCCGCCAGGAGAGAGGGTGACCTATTGTACCACAATGCCAGGCTTCTCTTCTTTCCAGACTACTCCATGGAAACGCAGAAGCTCTGCCGTGCGTTTGACCAAGTGAAGGCGGGTTTGCGAGCGAGAAACATTAAATACAGTGTCCTGTTCCCTGCCAAGTTGCGGGTCCAAGATGGTGAGACAGTGCAATTTTTCACCTCGCCGCGGGACGCGGCCGCGTGGTTGGAGACCTTGCCCCCCCGGGGGTGAAGATTGCCAGCTCCTATTTTGTCCTACTGTTCTCTCTACTCCCCTGTTTACTTGGGTAGTCTGGCTGGATTCCTCATTTCTCTTTTTTTACACTGCTGGTGGTGCCTTTTGCGCAGGCTGGCCAACTGCATCTGATGAGGTACTGTCCTAATTTTTACTGTGACACAAAGCCCCTTCCCTGCCTGTGGTCATGTCGCTCTGCCTGACTGCTGAACTTGGATTCATGTATTGGTTTTGGGTGGGGGTGGCGTGCTCCCTTTATGCTCTCATGGGCTTTGCCGGCAGGGAATGGAGGGTTACCGGGGGGGGGGTCTTCCCCCCCTCTTCACTTCTGGTGCTGGATGACTGGCCGGGAACATGCCTACATGTTGACTGGGGATATACCTGCCTTTGCAGCTAGACGTTTGAACATTTGGGTGGGGGGTTATTCCATTGAAGGTATCCGGAGGGGGGAGGTGGGGGGGAATGTATATGTTTGATGCTGTGTACCCGGGATGTCCTCCCTCCTCTTTGACTGTTTTTTTTTTTTATTTTTTTTTTGTGTGTGTTTTTTGAAAGTGGGAGGCGGTGTCTATTTACATGTCTTTGCTTAAGTTGTGTGCCCCTAAGTGTGCTTAGGAGAATGTTATTATGTTAGCGTTCCAGCATCTCTACTGTCTTGTAGGGTGAGGAATTTTTGCTGTCAGCTAACGTCCCTTTGATAATTCTTACTGTTGCGTTTTTGTAATTGGGTATGGGAACCAATGCATCGCCAGTTTTAGGGGGGTGCGGGGTGGGGGGGGGGTGTTGGGTTGGGGTTGCGTATCTGCAGTTGCAGACGATGGGGTTGTGTTTTGTGTTTTTATGTTTTTTGTGGTTTTGTTTGCTGTTTTGTTCGGAGCTGCTATTATAATACAAGGCGTGAGCTAACCTGTGGGGGTACGTGTCTATACATGGGTACTGTGGCAGTATGTGACAGGCACTGTGGTGTGATCTCTGGGGATTGGTGGCTGGGGGAGGGGGGGGTGGCCTGGGTCCGATGGCTTTGTGATGCTCAGTATGGCTAATGTTTCCATTTTATCTTGGAACGTGCGGGGGCTAAACTCTGCTGTTAAGAGGTCTCTGGTGTTTAAGTACTTGCAGAGGTATGCCCCCCACGTGTGTATTCTCCAAGAGACGCATATGCTTGGCCAGCGGATCCTGGGTCTTCGGAGGGCGTGGGTTGGCATGCATTACCATTCTACTTATTCGAACTATGCTAGGGGGGTTAGTATACTGATCCGGAGATCTCTCCCGTCTCAGGTTCTGGATGTCCGTACTGACCCTGGGGGAAGGTTTGTGATACTACACCTGACTGTCTGTGGGAGAAACGTGGTTTTGGTGGGCCTGTATCTTCCCCCTCCAGCTGATTCGACGGTTCTCTATGACATTATGCGGGTGGTGATGGGCTATTCCACGCAGGAGATCCTTATATTTGGCGATTTTAACTTGACTCCTAGGGATGATCTTGATAGACTGCACCTCGGGCACAGGTCTTCCTCTGAGTTACAGCAGTGGGCCACTACCTTTGCTCTGACTGATGTGTGGCGGCATTACCACCCGCATGATCGGGAGTATACATGCCACTCGGCATTACACAGAGCTCTCTCCAGAATTGACTTAGTTTATGCCTCTTCCGGGGCGCTTGGATGGACGCAGGAGGTCCGCCATTTGCCCAGGGGTATTTCGGACCACTCCCCTCTGTGCCTAACCCTATCTCTGGATAGACCCCCTGGACTGAGACTCTGGCGTTTGTCGGGCTTCTGGGTGACGGATGACAGGGTTCTGGAACCGATGACTGAAGCACTCTGTCAGTATTGGTCTACTCATGGGGAACCGACACCTGTGCTGACTGCCTGGGATCCTTTTAAGGCCTGGACGAGGGGGGCTTTCATTTCCAACATCTCCCATGTGCAGAGGGAGGCTGAGCGGACCGTGCGGGAGCGGGAGGGGGAGGCTGGGAGGCGGGAGGCGACCTACATTTTGGATCCCAGCGGTTCTAACTACTTACGGTGGCAGGGTGCGTTGCGGGAGCTCTCGCTGTGTAGGGTGGAGCAGACTAAAAAAATCTATGCTTCACGCAAGGCAGCGGGTCTTTGAATTCGGTGATAGGAATGGGCGGCTGCTGGCCTGGCTGGCAAAGGGGCAGATGGGATCCACACATATAGCTCAGATTCGGGATGTCACTGGGGATCTACTGTCTTCCCCTGCTGCCATTAATCTTCGGTTCCTTGATTTTTTTTAGAGGGGTCTATACTTCTCGTGCTGGGCCTGACTCCGCAGAGACGCGGAATTATTTGCAGCAGATCCCCTTCCCTATGTTATCTCAGACAGACAGAGATATGCTGGATGGCGATATTACCCTGGAGGAGGTACAGGCGGCGATTGGGGCGCTCCAGCCGGGTAAGGCCCCGGGTATGGATGGGTTACCATCGGAATTCTATGTACAAAATATGGAGCTCCTTGCCCCGAAACGTACTGCCTTGTTCTTGGGACTCGGGGCGGCGGATGCCCTTCCTGAGTCCATGGAAGAAGCGGTCATTGTCCTTATCCCCAAACCAGGTAAGGACCCGCAGGAGTGCTCCTCCTATAGACCCATATCTCTACTAAATGTAGATGCCAAAATACTAGCGAAGGTTCTGGCCACCCGACTCACATCGGTCATTTCGAAGTTGATCCATGCCGACCAGACTGGTTTCATGCCTGGTAAAGGCACGGACATCAATATACGTCGTCTTTTCCTTAATCTTTCCATCTCACATGACAATAGTGGCTCCCGGGTGGTGGCGTCCCTTGACGCAGAAAAGGCGCTTGACTCTGTGGAGTGGGGATACCTTTGGGAGGTGCTTCGTTGCTTTGGGTTTGGCCCTGGTTTTTTGCGTTGGCTGCAATTGCTCTACAGGGCGCCCCGGGCTAGGGTGCGCACCAACGATCGACTCTCGGAGCTGTTTCCACTCCACAGAGGTACGCGTCAGGGGTGTCCTTTGTCCCCCGGGTTATTTGCCCTGGCCTTGGAGCCCCTGGCGATTTACATCAGGGAGTCCCCGGGAGTTCAGGGACTGGTGGTGGGCGGAGTGGAGGAAAAGATTTCGCTGTATGTGGATGATGCCCTGCTCTATCTGAGGGATGCTGGCCCCTCATTAGGAGCCGCCTTACGGATCTTTGACCAGTTTGGAGCCCACTCCGGTATCCGTATTAACTGGTCGAAGTCAAGTTTGCTTCCCTTGGATGGAGGGGTGGGTGATGGCGTGGATTCTGGCCCTTTGGAATGGGTATCGTCTTTTAAATACTTGGGGGTGCTGGTATCTAGAGATCCCATTCATTATTACAGACTGAATATAAGCCCCTTATTACGTTTTGTCAAGGACCGATTTCGGTCATGGGCTGGGTTGCCACTAAACCTCTTGGGTCGCATCAGTATATTTAAGATGGTGCTGCTGCCCAAGCTCAACTACATTTTTAGAAATAGTCCGGTGTGGGTTCAGGCCTCCTTTTTTCGTGAACTGGATGGACACCTTACCTCCTTTTTGTGGAATGGTATGACCCCTCGTCTGGCCAGGGCTACCTTGCGCCTTCCTACACACTTGGGGGGACTTGCTCTCCCCGATGTGCGGGCCTATTATTGGGCAGCAATATTGGTTACAGCGCACTGGTGGTTGGATGGGAGTCGTTCTAATGCTGCGGTGCGTGTGGAAGCGGCGCGGGTGGGTACCAGACGAGATCTTCAGGATCTGGTGTATAAAGGGGCGAGGGCTCGCTCTGATCTCCCTATCCCGACAAAAACTACTTTGAAGGCGTGGGTTGTGGCTAGGCGTAGATTCTCGGTTGCCGCGCGATGGTCTCCTGCTCAACCACTCTGGGGTAACCCCAACTTGCAACACTTTCGTACGGTTCCGGACCACCGGGTGTGGGCTAGGTATGGGATAATGACACTTAAGGATATTATGCCTAACGGCACCCTACTGACTTTTGCACAGCTTACTGGGAAGCATGATCTACCGGGTTGGATGTATTTCCGTTACATTCAATTACGTCATGCAGCCAGGGCCCAATTCCCGGTTCCCCCCCTGCTCCAGTTGGATCCAGTGGAGGATCTTCTGTCTGATGGTGAACTACGAAAGCCCCTCTCCTCCTTGTATGGTATTTTACTGCCGAAGGATATTCCCAGGATGGCTAGGTTGTGGGAGGCATGGCATGGTGATATACCGTCGCTCACTCGGGAAGATTGGGAGCACTGTTTACATCATGGTACCAGGGTAATGATAGCGGCGGGTGACAAACTCATGCAGCTTAAATTTTTGCATAGGGTGTATCTCACTCCAGTTAGATTATCTAGGATGTATGCGGACAGGGACCCGTACTGCCCCCGTTGTAGGACGTGTCTTGGCTCGTTTTTGCACATGTTTTGGGAGTGCCCATCCCTGGCGCCCTTTTGGGACGGGATTTTTGAACAGATGAATGTCCGTATGGAACTGTCGGTCCCTAGGACTCCGGAACTTGCTCTCCTGGGGGTACAAGAGGATGCTCAGAGGTCACATCACAGTAAGATCCTTATCTCTATCCTTTGTTTCTATGCTAGGAGGGAGATTCTGGTGCGATGGACATCCTCAGTTCCGCCTAGGGTGTCTGCATGGGAGAATAAAATCAATGCTATGTTGCCTCTTTACAAATTGACTTATCTAAGTAGGAGATGTCCTTGGAAGTTGGACAAGGTATGGTCCCCTTGGACTGGACCTACCCTTGGATAGTGGGCGGAGGGCGGCGAGGTGCCCTGTGTCTTACTCCTCTTACATTTTTTTGTTTCTCTCTGGTGAGCTCCTTCTCCTCCCCCCCTCCCCCCTCTTCTTTCTGGCGTCTCCTCCTCCCTTCTCTGCTCTCGCTCCCCCCCCCCCCCTTTTCCTTCTGTTTTCTTTTCCTCCTTTCTTCTTTTCTTTTTCTGCTGTCGGCTGTCTTGCCTCCACCCCCTTTTCCCCCCCCAAGAGGGTTTTATCATTGTTATAGCTATCCTTTGGCTCACAGATCCTCAGTGTTCACTATGATTGTTTTGCTGACCTTGGTACGATGTTACAGTATGCCTTGTATGCAGATTTTGTATTATATGTATATTTAATAAAGCACTCCTGATTGTTAAAAAAAAAAAAGAATATTCAATACATCAATACTTGAGAGAACATACAAGATATAACCAACATGGCATATTTACCCATTCCAAAATGGCTACTAGTCTGGATTGTTCCAAGGAACAGGAATCTTTATGAATGTGAAAATATGTATTCATGCATGGTGCATGAGTGTCAGTCTGTCTGCGAGTATGTGCCTCTCCCAGTGTCCCTTCTCAGGGTGGGTCCCTAAGCTTCCTCCTATGACCATCTTTTGTGCTTCTTAAATATACTCCTAAACAGTAAGATCATAGCATTATACTAAGTTCTGCCCAAAAGGTATGTGTTCCCTCCTCATTGGCAGGCAAAACGTAATGATTACCTTTCCCAGGAGCCTCGTGATTTTAAGGTAATAGCACCTTCAACCACCAGGTGTCTCACATGTGTTTGGTGTTTATCTCTTTAAATTAATATTTTATATTTATAATTAGTGATGGACGAACTTCCGACGGGACGTTTCGCGCACGCGGCCGATAGTTTGCGAACCGTAACGTTTGCAGCGGGCCCCATTGACTTCAATTGGAGGCGAACTTTGCAAACCTACAGGTCAAATTTTCAGCCACAAAATAATTAATTGCTGTGCAAACATAGTCCCACCACATGGCCAATGACATAACACATGTATGAGGTGAATCTGGGATCGACAACTACAAGCATTCTTTTTTTATATGTGAAATTGTTCTGACAATTCAGGACTGTGGAGCGCATGAAGGCAATGGAGGAGAGGGAAGGTCAGGGTAGGCAAAGAAGAGGGTGCAGGAGATGATCACCAGCAGCGTGACATACAGCAATGACACCTGCACCGTGATAGAGTCATCTGACACCAGCACCGTGATAGAGAGCACTGACATCAGCAGCGTGACATAAAGCACTAACACCAGCACTGTGATAGAGAGCACTGACATCAGCAGCGTGACATAAAGCACTAACACCAGCACCATGAAATACAGCACTAACAGCAGCACCGTGATAGAGAGCACTGACATCAGCAGCATGACAAACAGCAATGACACCTGCACCGTGATAGAGTCATCTGACAACAGCACCATGATAGAGAGCACTGACATCAGCAGCGTGACATAAAGCACTAACACCAGCACCATGATATACAGCACTGACAGCAGCACCGTGATAGAGAGTACTGACATCAGCACTGTGATATACAGCACTGACACCTGCACCGTAAGCAGCCCCAGGAGGAAGTCAGCATAGCACAGGGATGGTGGGAGCCCCTCATAATGAGCATAGCACAGGGATGGTGGGAGCCCCTCATAAGGAGCATAGCACAGGGATGGTGGGAGCCCCTCATAATGAGCATAGCACAGGGATGGTGGGAGCCCCTTATAATGAGCATAGCACAGGGATGGTGGGAGCCCCTCATAATAAGCAGCCCCAGGAGGATGTCAGCACAGGGATGGTGGGAGCCCCTCATAATAAGCATAGCACAGGGATGGTGGGAGCCCCTCATAATGAGCATAGCACAGGGATGGTGGGAGCCCCTCATAATATGCACAGCAGAGGTACAGCCCCAGGAGGATTTCAGCACAGCACAGGGATGGTGGGAGCCCCTCATAATAAGCAGCCCCAGTAGAAATATGACACCGCTCAACCTCTTCAAAGAGGAGGGTACGGGCATATAGTACGGTGTGCTTTTTTTGGACAAGGAAGTGAGCCAAATGAAGAAAGAAGGTCTCTGTGCTCGATGAAAAAAATTGTTTATAGACATATACATGGTCTACTGGTCACATGTGTTAAATTCCTCCGAGATCCATGCCTCATTCATTTTTAGAAATGTGAGGTAGTTAACACTGTCGTGAGCTAGGCGAGTATGCTTATCGGTCATGATCCCCCCTGCTGCGCTGAACGTCCTTTCGGACAGGACACTGGATGAGGGGCAAGCCAACAGTTCGATTGCAAATTGGGCAAGCTCTGGCCAGAGGTCAAGCCTGCCCACCCAGTAGTCCAGGGGTTCATCACTCCTCAGAGCGTCCACATCGGCCTTTAACCCAATGTAGTCGGACACCTGACGGTCTAGGCGTTCCCTGATGCTGGATCCGGATGACACCTGTCGATGGGTCGGCTGAAAGAATGACCTCATATCCGAAGTCACCAACACATCTTCAAACCGGCCTCTTCTTGCAGGCGCTGTTGGATTGGTACCCGCAACTCCTCTGGGAGTGGGAATTGCTCCTCTGCCAGCGCACGCAAAGGCAGAATGCAGCATTTCTCGAAGCAAGGCCTGGAAGTGCTCCATTCTGCCAGCCCTCTGTGACGGCGGTAACATTTCTGTCATTTTGTGTTTGTACCCGGGGTCTAAGTACGTTGCCACCCAGTACTGGTCCTTGACCCTTATGCTTTTTATACGGGGGTCCCTATTAAAACACTGGAGCATGAAGGCCCCCATTTGCACTAAACTGGAAGCGGTGTGGTGGCCTGGCTCCTGCTCATCATCCAGGATAATGTCGTCCTCTTCATTCTCCTCTCCCCATCCACGCACAACAGGGATCCCAGAAAGGTTTAAAGCATGCTCTTCTTTCCTCCTCATCGGCCCCGGCACCATCCTCCTCTGACTCCTCTTCAGACTCCTGTTGTTGACTTGTTTCAGATAGAGTAGCCCCCCCTGGGAATTCATCCAGCATTGCAACTTCCTCATCTTCCCGCTCCTGCTCCTCCACAGCTTGATCAATGACACGACGCAATGCACGCTCCATAAAGAAGGCATAAGGTACCATGTCACTGATGGCACCATGGCTGCGACTGGCCAGTTTGGTGATCTCCTCAAATGGCCGCAGAAGTCTGCATGCGTCTCGCATGAGCAGCCACTGGCGTGGCGAAAAACCCCCCAGCTCCCCAGAACCTGTTCTGCAGCAGAGTTCATACAGGTAGACGTTAACTGCACGTTTCTGCTGGAGCAGCCTATCAAGCATATAAAAGGTTGAGTTCCATCGCGTCGGGCAATCGCAAATAAGACGTCTGACCAACAGATTGTGTCGCCGCTGAATGTCAGCAAGGCGAGCCATGGCCGTGTAAGATCTTCTGAAATGGGCCGAGATTTTCCTTGCCTGCCGCAAGTTGTCCTGGACCCCAGGGTATTTGACAACGAATCGCTGCACAACCAAGTTTAAGACGTGTGCCATGCATGGCACATGCGTGATTTTGCCCTGTTTCAATGCGCTAAGCAGATTGGCACCGTTGTCACACACCACTTTACCAACTGTCAAATTGAGCGGTGTTAGCCACTGATCTGCCTGTGAACACAAAGCTGAAAGGAGTGCCGGGCCAATGTGGCTCTTGGCTTCCAGGCACAACAGACGCAGCACGGCATGGCAACGTCTCACCTGGCGGAGGAGTCAGCCGAGGAGGAGAGGGAGGAGGATGGAGTAGGAGGAGGAG
Organism: Lithobates pipiens; assembly: GCF_037356315.1. Classification (NCBI taxonomy): domain Eukaryota; kingdom Metazoa; phylum Chordata; class Amphibia; order Anura; family Ranidae; genus Lithobates; species Lithobates pipiens. The sequence goes on from NW_027507758.1 coordinate 645,755,227, forward strand.
GAGGAGAAGAAGAGCCAGGCCTGCATGCAATCCATGGCGGTAAAACCAAATCTACATGGGTGCCACGGGTTACATGCTTGACGGCCATCAGAAGGTTCACCCAGTGGGCAGTAATAGTGATATACCTTCCCTGCCCGTGTTTGCTAGACCACGTGTCTGTGGTCAGATGTATCTTGGCACCGGCACTGTGTGCCAGAGATACATTCACTTGCCGCTGAACATGGCTGTATAGCTCTGGGATGCCCTTCTTTGAGAAATACTTCCTTCCTGGGACCTTCCATTGTGGTGTTCCAATGGCCACAAATTTTCGAAAGGCCTCCGAGTCCACCAGTTTATATGGCAGTAGTTGGTGGGCCATGAGTTCGGACAAGCCAGCCATCAACTGTTGGGCAAGAGGGTTATCCGGCGTCATCATTTTTTTACGCTCGAACATTAGGCCCACGGAAGCCTGCCTTTTTGCAGAAAAACGTGAGCTTGGCATGATGGAAGGTGGAGTGGAGGACAATTGTGAGGAGAGAGGAGAAGGAGAAGACGAGGCTGGACTGTGAGAGCCTGGAGTGTGGCTTTGTGTGTTCCGTTGCTCCCACTGGGCTCGGTGATGGCTGCTCATGTGCCTTCTTAAGGCGGTCGTCCCTAGGTGAGTGTTGGGCTTACCATGACTAATGCGTTGACTGCAAAGATTGCAGACACGTTAAAAAAAGCCCACACTGCGGAGCCATGTGTCGGTGCCCTGGGAGCGCCAGATGTGACCGTACATGGTCGATGACTCGCTCCTGATACATTTGCAGTCTGCTTTGTCCCTCCTGTGCAATGTAAGTTATTTCTGCTTCTCCTCCCTATCTGCTGGTCCATATCTCCCTCTGAACTCCCCTCCTCTTCCTCTCTTGTGGGCACCCATGTGACATCACTAGACACGTCATCATCAACGTCACCTTCCCCACCGCTATAAGTAGAGATCTCGGAGTAGGCAGCAACACCGGGGACCAACCTCCTCCTTGGGCTGATCTGGGTACTGTCGTCAGACTGCTGAGTAGCGGTTGTTGCTACCTCCTCTTCCTGATCCAATACCAAGAGTGGCTGCGAATCAGAAATGTCTTGATATGGATTGGAAAATAATTCCTGTGACTCAAGAGGAAGGTATGTGGTGGTGGTGGTGGTAGTGTCTTTGGGGGTGCACATAGCAGAGAGTGAAGAAGAGGGTGCAGATCGAGAGGATGAGGAAGGTGCAGAAGAGTAAGGCTGAGTGAGCCACTCAACCAAGTCTGGTGCGTCCTTTAAAGTAATTGAACCCACCTTCTGCAACTTCCCACTTTGGCTCAAGCCTGTTGCTCCTGCCCTACCCCTACCACCCCTGTGGAAGGGCCTGCCTCTTCCTCTGCCTGTCATTTTTTAGATGACCCTGTGACAAAACTCTCAGTCCCTACACTGATGAAGGACTGCTGCAGTATAGGGCAGCGGTCAGCAGTAGTGCACCTCAACCCTATGATTGTGGACCTATACCAGTCCTTACGGAATAGCAGACTGTACCTCACTCAACCCTATGTACTGTAGCACCCTAGACCAAGTTACCAGTCCTTATAAGGACCTTTGTGGACCAAGTAGGTTGTGACTGATTAGCAGAGTGCAGCAGAAGGGCAGCAGTCAAGTATAATATTCTTTCTATATTTGGAAGAATATTATACGTGTACAAGCCTATTACCATACCAGTCCTGAAAAGAACCTTTGTGGACCTAATATAGTAACAGCTACTGATTAAACTGACCCTCACTGCCTCACACACAGCTTCCTGCCTGTCCCTATATAAACTGACAAAACAGAGGCTGCTGGAACAATAACTGGAATAGCACTTTTGTGGACCTAATAGTAACAGCTAATGACTAAACTGACTGTCCCTGCAGCACACAGCGTCCTGTCCCTTTCTCTAAACTGACAAAAGACACTCAGGCTGCTGCAACAATCAGTAGCACAGCAGTGCCTCAAACCTATATTCTGAACTACACCTAACACCTATACCAGTCCTGAAAATAACTTTTGTGTACCAAATAGCTAGCGATTTGGGTCACTGCAATCTCTCCCTGCTCCACACAGCAACCTCTCCCTATAGTGACAGAAGAAAGAATGTAAAATGGCCGCCGGATCGGGTCTATTTATAAGTTAGGGGGAATGTCTAAGTGTCCATGTGCTGTAATGTCTCAATTGGCTGTCCTGTACCCCATGATGGATTTGTCATCAGGTCAAAGTTCTTTTACACAGTAAACACAGAAGTCCACCGGGCGAACGGCGGCAATAGTCTGCCGATCGGGCGGACCGCGAAAAGCCGAAATTCGCTGCGCAACGACCGCCGGATGAACCGTTCGGCCATCACTACCCTTCAGTGTGTTCTGTACTCACCAGTGTATGAGGATGATCTCAGTTATCTGTATGAAGACATGTCTGATGAAGAAAACTAAGGGGGTCTACTTGACAAGCATTCATTCAAATTCTGTCCATAATGTAGCAAAGTGATTTCCTATGATGGTCAGCTCCATCTAGTGACCATAATGGGGTATTTTTCATGACATACCTCCATCAGTTAAAAAATATCACAATACTGCATTATGGCCACTAGATGGAGCCAAGGAAATCAGTGTATGAAATAAAATACATCCAATATTCATCACAGTTGGGTGAATACCGGTCACATTAAAATTATTATTCTTTTTTTTTTTTATATATAAAAACAGAGGATTTGGCTACTATTAATGTACCACATCCAATATACTGTATATATCATTTCAAAAAAGAACCTTGTATGTCGGACTTCATTGGTACAAAAAAGGGCAAACACAGAAATAACATAAAATATAAATCTTTATTACAAATAGTAAAATTATGTGTTAAAACCACATGGGAACAAATCCATAAAACATTAGGCCATATAGATTCATAATGACTCATTTAGCTTTGCCGAATTGTCCAAGAAGTCGATGCGTTTCACATCAATAAGCTTCTTCAGGACCTTTTATGCCTTGTCAGCAAAGAAAATCAGCCTAACTAAAAAAAACAAAAAAGCATACAGAATGTAAACACATAGCAATCTCATAATTTTATAACATCATAAATTATCATCTGTGCCACTTACACAACACTTGGGGGACATAGCAAGGAGACGGCGATAAATGGCGGGGTTAAAGTAGTTTACACAGTCAGCTGGTCATGAGTTATAATAGACATGTGCATGAAAAAAAAAACATTTTTTTTACTTGTACAAAATAAAAGTTACACCCAAGCACATAAAATGAAGTTAGTCACCATTTCACAGGCGCAAACAAATTTAAAGTTTGACATGTTGGGTATCTATTTACTCGGTGCAACCCTCGGCTTTTATATTGTAAAAAAAATAAAATGGTTAATTTATTGTATTTTTCTGCCCCCTAAGATTAAGATAAGTGTGTTTTTTTACAAAAACAATTGTGCTTCCTAGACTTTTTCAGTAATATCATGTGACATAAAAATATGGCACTACTGCCATTTTATTCTCCAGGGTGTCTGCTTTCAAACAATATATAATGTTTTGGGGGTTTTATATAATCTTCAGGCCTAAAATTATTTTTCATATGTGGTCAAAAAACACAAAAACGGCTCTGGCAGTGAAAGAGTTAAAGGAAACGTTCACCTTCGGGAAGATGTTACATGTTCCTGTTCCTGCAGTGGCTCAGTGATCCGAGTCCTCTGTGTGACAGCAGTGCGGGGAGAAGTTCCCCGTACCGGCTGTCACTTTATGAAAAGAGCGCGGCCGTGCCATTCATTCACAGAGTTCTGTCCTTTGCCGATGTCGGCTTGTGAGCTCTCTGGTAGATGATTGGTTCTTCCTGTCACTGTAACTGCCTTCCCGTATAATGTACAGGCAGACAGATTACATGGACAGTCTGCAGGAGTCCTGCATAGCACCAGCCATCACCACATCATGGCTGCAATGCTTTCCAGGCTCCTAAAGAAAAATAATATTGTAAATTAAAAAATGTTTACCTGCAGAAAATGTGAATTTATTATTTTTTTATAAAAGGTGAACTTTTCCTTTAACAGAGCGGACACCGGAGCGTGATTTGTCTGCTCAGCATGCGCTTGTACTGAGCACCCAAGTTAAAAATTACCCCGACATTCCTAAAAGCACCTCAGATTTATATACGGTTTTGGTTAAAATTATCTTTTATTTTATCAGGACAAGGAGATTGTCATAAGAGACAAATAGATGAGACCCCGATTTGGTCCCTTGGACGAGTCGTTTTTAAAAGAATGTCCACACCCCTGGAACTGTCTCTTATATAATGAAGATCGGCCATGGAGAATATCTGAGTTGTATATCAGGGTGTGCTTCTTCCCCACATGAGAGCTGTGATGTCCAGCAACATTCATATAGAAGACATTTCCCGTACTCAAGGCACTAATACACTTCGAGGGTTGTGTGGGGTCCCTGATGTACAGGAAGACAGGACTTCAGTGAGAAACATTTCCCTCACTCAGGACAGGAATACGGCTTCTCCCCTGTGTGAGATCTCTCATGTTTGTGAAGATAGGACTTCCGTGAAAAACATTTCCCGCACTCAGGACAGGAATACGGCTTCTTCCCGTGTGAGATCTCTGATGTCTGTAAAGATGGGACTTCTGTGAAAAACATTTCCCGCACTCAGGACAGGAATACGGCTTCTCCCCTGTGTGAGATCTCTGATGTCTGTAAAGATGGGAATTCTGTGAAAAACATTTCCCACACTCAGGACAGGAATACGGCTTCTCCCCCGTGTGAGAACTTTTATGCACATTAAGTTGAGATTTAAAACGGAAACATTTCCCGCACTCAGGACAGGAATGTGGCTTCTCTGCTGTGTGAGCTCTTTTATGCACATTAAGTTTGGATTCAGAATGAAAACACTTCCCGCACTCAGTACAGGAAAACCTCTTCTCTGTTGGAAGGACGGCCCCGTCCCTCACAGTCTGAGGTTCCTCAGGATAAGAGGAATACGATGGTCCATCTACACTGTGTGGTGCCGGATGGACATTTGAGGTAGTCGGGTTTTCTCCTGGACTATACTGTGTGATGTCCTCATCTTCTACTTTACAGTCTGGAGACAAAGTGAGACAATCCTCTGAGGTTTTCCTCATCTCCCGTCCATCTACTAAAATAGAAATACAAAGATTATTACTAGACATCAGCTGATTGGTTCCCCTAAACCAGGACTCCGCCCACATCAGGCAGCTTTGTCTCTGAGGATCTTACAATTCCCCCCTCAAGGTAACTAGTAAATGGGTCCTCTGATCTCCTACCAGATCATTTCTTTATTCATGGACCTTAGTCAGAGAGTGAGGAAACAATGAGTGTTCTGTCTCTCTAATTTAAGCATTGAAAGTGTTATCTCTGTAAATTACAGTTGTGTTGAGATATCGGTAAAGCAATCTTTGTTTATTCAGCTGACAGTGACTCAATACAGATGACACCTTGAAGATCTTGTGATGTTTAACCACTTCCCATCCCACGTATCATCATATGACGTCCGCAAGGTGGCTCTCTCATCCTGAGTGAGCGTCATATGATGTCCTTGGCTTCCCGCCGACTTGACGTCACCAAGGAACTGATGCATGTGCCCAGTTGCCACGATGTCCGCCGGGCACACGCAATTGCTCGTGACAGAGCAGGAACCTGGATCTTTGTGTGTAAACACACAGATGCACGTCCTGTCAGGGGAGAGGAGACAGATCATGTGTTCCTAGTATATAGGAACACTGATTGTCTCCTCCCCTAGTCAGTCCCATCCCCCCCACAGTTAGAACACACAGTCAGGAAACACATTTAACTCCTTAATCGCCCCTAGTGTTATTTACACAGTAATCAGTGGCTATTTATAGCACTGATCGCTGTATAACTGTCATTGGTTTCAAAAAAGGTGTCAAAAGTGTTTGATGTGTTCACCACAATGTCGCAGTCACAATAAAAATTGCAGATCACCACCATTACTAGTAAAAAATAAATAAATAAAAATGCCATAAATCAATAACCCATTTTGTAGGCGCTATAACTTTTGCGCAGACCAATATACGCTTTTTGTGGGGTTTTTTTTTCCAAAAATATGAAGAAGAATAAATATCAGCCTAAACTGAGGAAAAATTTTTTTTTTTTAAATCAGGATATTTATTATAGCAAAAAGTAACAAATAGTGTGTTTTTTTTCAAAATTGTCACTCTTTTTGTTTATAGTGCAAAAAAAAAAAAAAAAACGCAGAGGAGATCAAATACCACCAAAAGAAAGCTCTATTTGTGGGAAAAAAAACTGAGTTAGGCCCCTTTCACACTGGGGCGGTTTTCAGGCGTTACAGCGCTAAAAATAGCGCCTGTGTAGCGCCTGAAAAAAAACGGCCCCTTTCACTCCAGTGTGAAAGCCAATGGGACAGCGCGGCAATACCGCCGGCAAAGCGCCGCTGCAGCGGCGCTTTGCGGGCGGTTTTAACCCTTTTTCGGCCGCTAGCGGGGGTTAAAACCACCCCGCTAGCACCCGCAGACCGCCGCTAAAACGATGGTAAAGCGCCGCTAAAAATAGCGGCGCTTTACCGCCGACGCCGCTCCTGCCCCAGTGTGAAAGCAGCTTTAAGACTTACCGGTGACGGTATTTCCAAGAGCCTTTCAGGACAACCCCGGTAGACCCACCTTTTTCTCAGGAAACATATGCCCACTTTAAAAACATCTCCTCTTCCCTCATGGCTTCAGTTATTGTGGCCTCCCAACACTGGAAAACAAAGCACAGAAACCACACCACCATGGTAGAACTTAATACATTTACTAAGCATAACCTAGGGAGGGAAGTAACGGTTGTCCTGAAAGACTCTTAGAAATACCGTCACCAGTGAGTCTAACTCATGTTTTTCTCAAATCGCCTTTCAGGACAACCCCGGAGAGGATAACCGAGAAACTTACCCTAGGGTGGGACTACTGCCTGTAGTACCTTCCTGCTGAAGGCCTGATCTGCCGCAGACAGTAGATCTAACCGGTAGTGCCGGAGAAATGTCGAATAACTGGACCAAGTGGCAGCATTGCAGATCTTTTCAGGCGTCGCACCGGCCCTTTCAGCCCAGGACACTGCCGTAGATCTAGTACAGTGAGCGGCAATACCTGAGGGGGGCATTTCTCCTATCGCTTTATAGGCTTCTGCTATAGCCAGCTTAAGACACCTACCCAGCGTACTCTTAGACGCTTTCTCCCCCTTACGTGATCCTGAAAATATCACAAAAAGGGAGTTTGATCTTCTAAAGTCTTTTTAGTCATTTTCAAAAACTGGAGTAAGCATCTTCTCACATCCAGTGTGTGGAAAACTTCCTCTCCCGCATTAGCTGGGGTTGCAGAAAAGGTAGGCAACACTATCTCCTGCGATCGATGAAAGGCTGAGGATACTTTAGGTAGGAAAGCTGGATCCGTCCTCAGCACTACTCTGTCCGGATAGACTCTAAGGAAGGGTTCTGTAATAGCTAAAGCTTGCAGCTCGCTGATCCTCCTAGATGAGGTGATGGCCACTAAAAAGATCATTTTCAGAACCACCTTCTGTAAAGAGGCTTCTTGTAAGGGTTCAAACGGTGCTCCCGAGAGACACTGGAAACGGTTGACAAATCCCAATTGGGAAAGTCTTTGAGGGCTACTGGTCTACTTCGAGCGAGAGCCCTAAAAAAAAATCTAGAAATTGAAGTCTTTTTTGATAAAATCTTTTCAAAGAAAACTGATAAGGCCACCACCTGAGTCTTCAGGGTGCTGGCTGCTAGTCCCTTCTCCATTCCTTCATGGAGAAACTCCAGGACGGACACTGTGCTCTTGACTTTGAGCTCTCTGGACCTACACCAGGAGTTGTACTTCTTCCAGACCTTCATGTAAATTGCCTGAGTGACTGCTTTCCTGCTGGATAGCAGGGTCTTTACCACTTTATCCGAGAGCCCTTTCGCTTTTAAGAGGTCATCCTCAGAAACCAGGTGGTTAGCTGTAGAAGTTCCACTTCTGGATGATTTACTGACCCCTGGGATAACAGATCTTTTCTGGGTGGTAACCTCCATGGAGGCTTCGAGGCTAGGTTTCGAAGTCCCGCAAACCATGGTCTTTTTGGCCAAAAAGGAACGACTAGTATTAAGTCCATCCTTTTTTTCTCTGAACTTCCTCAGAACTAGTGGAATTAGAGGAAAGGGGGAAAAGCTTAGCACAGCTGGTAGTGCCAGGAGTGGACAAACGCATCCAGCCCTACTGCTGCGTCTCCTCGGTGAAGTGATAAGAATCTGTCCACCTTTGAGTTCTGCTGGCTGGCAAAAAGGTCTATCTGTTGAACCCCCAAGCCTCGGAAATCATCAGGAACATGATCCTGATTCAGGCTCCATTCTGCCTCTAACAATTTCTGTCTGCTTAGGAGGTCTGCAAACAAGTTCTGGGAACCCTTCAGATGCACTGCCGATAGCGAGGCCGTGTTCTGCTCTGCCCAGGCTAACAACAAATTGGCAAACTCCATCAAGCTCCTGCTCCTGGTTCCCCCCTGTTTCATTATGTAGGTTACCGCCGTTGTCTGATAACACCTGGACATGGTGACCTCTCAACATCTGCTGAAAGGCCACTAACCCCAGAAAGATCGCCTTCAACTCCCTCCAGTTGGATGATCTTTGGGCTTCCTGCTTGGACCAGACCCCTTGAAATGTTTGACCATCCAGGTGGGCTTCCCATCCCCAGGCACTTGCGTCTGTTGTCAGTCGCTTGTCCATGGGAAAAGTCCATGCCAGACCTCTTGAGAGATTTGCTTGGTCTCTCCACCACCAGAGAGCCCTTTTCGTCCTTGACGAGATCCTTAACTGCTTCTCTAGAGGATCCTGATAGGACCAGCTTGACAGAATCTCTCTCTGAAGGGGTCTGGAATGGAACCTGGCCCATTTCATTGGGCGGGATTGCTGCCGTAAGCAGACCCAGAACTGCCATAGCCGTCCTGACCGAGACTGCCTGGTTGCCCTGTATCCGCTTTACAGCTAGCTGCAACTTTTACTGCTTCTCCAGCGGGAGGAACACTTTTTGGAGAACCGAGTCTATCGTATACCCCAAAAATTTCATCTCCTGTGAGGGGACCAGGTTTGACTTCTCCAGATTCAGAAGCCACCCCAGGACCTCGAGGTGAGACTGGGATGTCTGGAGATTGACTAGGACCTGCTCCCTGGAGTCCGCAAAAAACAAAAGGTCGTCCAGATAAGGGACGACTGAAATCCCCTTTAATTTCAGGGGCTCCAGAGCCTCTGCCATAATCTTTGTAAAAACTCTGGGAGAGGACGAAAGTCCGAATGGCAGAGCCCTGAATTGGAGGTGCCACACCGAGCTCCCCAAATTCAATGCCAGGCGCAGGAACTGCTGTGATGCCGGATGAATAGGTATATGAAGATCCAGGGATGCCATAAAACAGTTTGGGGTCAACACTTTTGTGATGGAAAATTTTTTATCCATCCTGAAATGTTTGTACCGTATAGATCTGTTCAGAACTTTCAAGCTCAGGATCAGACGGTACTTCCCTGAGGGTTTCCTCACCAGAAAGACATGGGAGGAAAAACCCCTGCCCTGCTGATTTACTGGGACTTGGATTAGAACCTCTTGCTGTATCAGCTCCTGTAATAAGAGCTTCATTGCAAAGGCCTTCTCCCTATCCCTCGGCAGAGCCGTTACATAGAACCTGCTCGAGGGTGGTTCTGAAAACTCCAACCTGTACCCCCCGATCGACTACGCTTTTCACAAACAAATTTGGAGACAGCCTGTCCCACTGTTCGCAAAAAGCTGACAGTCTCCCCCCCCACTGGGGAGAGATGGTCACTTGCTCTTGGAGGTCTGCTCTGGGGGAGATCTAAAGAGAACTTCACCCCTACCTCTACCTCTCTGTGAATCCCACTGGCTCTTATGGACCTGGTCTTTTTATGGGACTGTTGAAGAGCACAAAAATTATTTTTGGTAACTTGCTTTTTCTTGGCTGGAAAAGCCTTCTTTTTATCAGCACTGACTCTAGATCGGGCCGAAGAGCAAGTCACCTGAAAAAGGCAGACCACACAATTTGACCTTGTAGGGTTTGTGTCCCCAGACCATGTTTTCAGCCAAATTGCCCTCCTGGCTGAATTCACAAGAGCCGAGGACCTGGCAGCTAGCTTGACTGACTCTGCTGATGCATCTGCCATATATTTGACTGCATTTAGAATTAGTGGGAAAGACTTTAAGAGATCCTTGCAGGGCATCCCCACTTCTACATGGCTCTTCAGTTTCTCCACCCAGCATTCCAGGTTCCTGGCCACTACCGTAGCAGCCATGACCCGCTTCAGACTGACTGACGCTGCATCCCTGGCTTTGAGGATGGAGTCAGCTTTTTTATCCATTGGGTCTTTTAGGACCCCCATATCCTCAAAGGCTAGATCCGTTCGCCTAGATACCTGCGAGAAAGCTGCATCGACTCTGGGTATTTTGTTCCACACCTCAGAATCCCTATCCTCAAAGGGAAACCTTCTCTTGAGAGCCTTGGAGAAAAAAGGGTCTTTCTGGGTCCTTCCACTCTTTTTTCACCATATTAGAGAGGACCCTGTGGACTGGAAAAACTCTCCGTTTTGTTTCGTCCAACCTCTGGTACATTTTGTCATGAATTGACAGTTGTACTTTTTCCTCCTGGATTTCTAGAGTCGTGTAGATTGCTCTAAGGATGTCATCTACTTCCTCTAGCGATAGCTTATAGCGAGAGCCCCTGCTATCTTCTTCCTCCTCCTCTTCAGAATCCCTGATGGAGATAAGAGTACTACCCCCTTCCTCTCCGAAGTCCTCAGTCTCAACCGGTCTGGATGACGATGCCCTGGGGCTAGGTGGCAAGTTCTGAGGCTCGGTCTGTCCGGAGGGTTTTGTATCAGGATGGACCTGACTGAACTCAATGAGTTTGTCAGTTCCTTAACCGAGTAAAATAACTCCTTATACTGCTGAGATGTTTCCTCTTCCACCAACTCCCTGACACAAGCTCTGCACATTGCCTTCTGCCACGAGTCTCTAAGGGGGTTTTTGCAAGAAGGGCATTTCCTCTGGCTTGGTTTAGACTTCCCTAGTGACTTTTCCTGAAACGACATACAGGTTAAACTCACTAAATGTTTTAACTACTAGCTGCTAAAACCAAGGCAGTGCAGAGACCCGCCACCAAACAGACCACTAGTGAGACCCCTGAACTAGGCTGCAAAGGTTAGAGAGAAGTCACCTCTGACCTGCAGCGACAGGCCCCCGAGATGGGGGAAACAGACAAAAAAACACCACAAGCATAGCCCAATAGTAAAGCAGAGGGTGCCGCTGCACCTTACATACCTGGGCTGGACAGGTGCTAGGGGCTCCTGTCTCCGCCATTGCTGACTTGCACTCCTCCATTCCGCCGAGTGAGACAGCTTCTTGTCATTTCAGTTCCGCCATCCATTTGAATTTTCCCAGCCGCCACGTCATCAGTACTGGCTAGAAGCAGAAGCACATGGAGCCCTCCCTGCGCTGTCCAGCAGACCCACGGGCACACGATGCCGGCACTCTGAGGGTCCTTGCTCCCGTGGGATGGCAGGACCAGGAGCTCGAGGGGACCGCTCCCACTGGAGATGCTGTTGGGGGGCAAAGAACAACAACCACCGCAAGGTAAGCCTTTACTCCCCCAGAGAGAGTGTAGCTTCCCCCTGGTTCCAGGCACATGCTTCCCCCATGGAGGAAACACAATAACTGAAGCCATGGGGGAAGAGGAGGTGTTTTTAAAGTGGGCATGCGTTTCCTGAGAATAAGGTGGAGCTACACGCTCTCCGGGGTTGTCCTGAAAGGCGATTTGACAAAAAGGACATCAATTATGTTTGAGCTCAACATCACATGACAGCACAATTGCCAGTTAAATCGATGCAGTGCCCTATCGAAAGAAAAATGGCCCAGTCAGGGGGGGTAAATTCTTCCAGGGCTGAATTGTTTACCTTCTACTTTCCCATCATTACTTAGCATAGTCTCTGTAATAAGACCCATAGGCCAATAGTTGTGATGGAAGACAACCATCTGGCCTTCAGGAAGAAGCTCAAGACCCATCTCTTCTGAAGACCCAGACGGACACTGGCGGAAAAAGGGCCTTGAGACGATTTAGTTTGCATATGTAACGCTATACAAGTTATTCATTCATTCAGAATTTGTCTCTTTCAAGAGAACTATGTCTCCCACTTGTAGGTTGGGTTTGCTAGTTTGCCATTTACTGCGACTTTGAAGTTTAGAATGGTACTCCATCTTCCAGCGGTTCCAAAACACAATAGCAAAAATGTTGAACCTGTTTCCATTGATGCTTGTAAACGTTATAGTGATCAACTTCCTCTGTGGGAATAGTGGCTATCCCAATATTTTGGATAATAAGAGTGGCTGGAGTGAGCAATACTGGAGACACTGGATCTGAGGACACAGGGACCAGTGGCCTTGCATTGGTTATAGCCAAACAAGAGTGACTAAGATTTCATGGGTAAGCTGGGAAGTTTTATGATCCAGTAGCATAGAGTCACAGATTTTTCTTACAACTCCAATCATGCGTTCCCAAGAGCCTCCCATGTGAGAGGAATGAGGTGGGTTGACTTCCCATTTACACTTGTTGTCATTCAAGAAGTTCACTATCTTTACTTCTCCTTTAAAATTAGTCCCACAGTCAGATCTAAGTAACTTTACAGGTCTTCGCAAAGAAACACATCTTATGAATGCATTAATGAAACAGGAAGAGACCATTGATTCTATCACTTTGATGTACACTGTCTAACAAAGCAATAATGTGATGATGTCCTAGAATAATGAGGGGATTTTTTTCTCCACTGAAATAATTAGATCTTCCAATGTGACCACTAACTCGAAATAACTTGTGATCAATTATTGGATTTAATTTGTACAGAGGGCTATCCTTAGAGGTTGAGTTCCTTTGATATGTTAACAATCTCTTGTGAATACACCTTATGTTGGACACATTGGATGAGAACCCTTTCTACTTGAGAAATCTCCTCAATTGTGGAGAGGCCTTTACAGATGTCCCGTTTGTGACACTCCTTTTCAGTGCTAGAGCAGTTTGCAAATTGATGAGCAATGTGAATAAGATGTGCAATGGCTCATACAACAAAGGACCACTTAGAAAAGTGTTCAAAACAGGGAGGACTCAGCCTTACTTTGCTTTCACAGGTGTTGCATTTACAGTAACAGCTCTGATTTCCTCATCAGATTCCAGATAAACCAGCTCAAAGGGTAGAATTTGTACAAATTAAGATGAGTTTATCAATCAAGAGTACTGGTGGAGATAGCCATGATGTGTCCATAAATGCAGTGGTGGGTACTGCATGACTGTCGCAATTAGCAGGGTTGAGGTTAGTGGGAACATAGTTCCATTGTTCAAGCGTAGAGAACTTCCTAATGCGTTCCACTCTGTTACCAACATACACATAAAACTGCCATATTTGATTGTGTATATATCCTAGCACTATTTTGTTGTCTGTATAAAAGTCAAAAGCAGTCTATTTAAATATCTGTTTCAAGTTCTATAAGCTCAGCCATTTCAAGCCTTGGAATAGTCTGTGCAGATTTGGTGTAAGCTTGGCCTTGCTCATGATAAATCCTACACCTACTTCACTGTTGGGATTCATAGCTCAAAGATAGGCCATGGCAGCAATGGTTTTGTTGGATACATCAGAGAAGACAATGGTTTCTCTTCTGGTGGCATGATTTAAGGATGCTAAGGTATAACAGCATTGTATCTGGAGTTGTCTTTTAGAGACCGTTTCCAGGATTCCCACCTTTGTTGTTTCTCCTTGAATCTTACCCTCCTAGTATCTTACCCTGAATGGTGAGAAGTGCTATGAAATCCAACGGATCATAAATGCTGTTCACTGTAGACAAAACTCCTCGCTTTGTGAAGGGCTTGTCACAGACCGATGCTTGAAATGTGAATGTATCTTAACATGTGAAAGCAATCCAAGACTGCTTTGTGTAATTGAAAAGGTCAGAGCCTAGTTGGAATCTCTTGACACTGATAGCAATGTCATGAGAAGGAAAGACTCTCATGACCTTGTCACTGTTGGAGATGATTTTGTGAAGTCTAATGTTTGCAGTAGCAAGCATGTTCTGGGTAATAGTGAGAAGGTCAATAGCTTCTTCTTCCATAGGCAGAGATTTGAGTCCATTGTCTACATAGAAATTACTTTAGATGAACTGTCGTGCATCAGATACAAATCTCTCTCACCCTCGAGCCATTTTCCTCAGTCCATTACTACTGCAGGAGGACTTACCAAAAACATGTACCTTCATCCTGTAGTCTATGACTTCATCAATTAGATCATTATTTCAGTAGCTTTGGAACCTGGAGGAAGTTTCTGCAGTTTTCACGGAAGATGAAACAGTGGAATATTTGCTGAATGTCAGCCATAACAGCAATTGGCTCTTGTCTGAAGCAAAGTAAAACTCCTATAAGATTGTTGTTCATATTAGGCCCAGTCAGAATATTGTCATTGAGGGAGACACCATTATGATGAGCACTGGAGTCGAAGACCACCCTAATCTGATCAGGCTCACAAGAATGATAGATACCAAAGCATGGTAGGTACCAACAGTCTTCTCCTTCCTTAAGAGGAGGTGCAGGCTCAGCATGATCTCTCTCAAACACCTCCTGCATAAAGTCCACAAAGTGCCTTTTCTTCTCAGGCTTCCGGTTCAAACTGCACTTTAGAGAAACAAACCATGATTCTGCATGGTCTCTGGTAGTCTCTTTTTTGAGATGTGAAATGGTAGAGGTGCTACCCAACTGTTGGAATTCTCTTGGTAGAACTCTTTACTCATGGTTTTCAAGAATTCTTTGTCTTCCATGGTAGCTGCCAACTCATTGTCTTTGTGGTTATCTCTAACACTGTGTTGTGGATGTTCTCATCCCAGAAATTAAGAGCTTATAGTCTTGTATGATGTGCCGTTGTGCACCTTTTTCAAATAGTCTTTCTTTCACATTATATTGATGTGGTCATTGTGCAGAACAAGTCTCTGCCCGTTTGACAGTATGTGTGTTTTAAAGGAAGAGACCGAGTAAGACCTTCTGCCTTTGTCTCGACAGACATTGCCTATGATGACCCAGTCTAGATCCAGACACTGAGCATATGGTGCATCATGTGGACCATTGATATGATAACGAACCTTACGCACCCTTAACCACTTGCCGCCCGACCTATTACAAAACGACGGCGGCAAAGTGGTTTCATAATCCTGACCGGACGTCATATGACGTCCTCAGGATTATGAGCTGCTGCGCGCCCCTGGGGGCACGCATCGCGACGATCGTTGTTGCGGGGTGTCAGTCTGACACCCGGCAACTACGATCTCCGACGGAGACTCTTTACCACGTGATCAGCCGTGTCCAATGACTGCTGATCACAGTGTAAATTGGAAGAGCCGGTGATCGGCTTTTCCTCACTCACGTCTGTCAGACGAGAGTAGAGGAGAGCCGATCGGCTACTCCTCTGACAGGGGGGGCCTGTGCTGATCTATTATCAGCACAGTCCCCCCGAGGATGCCCACACTGGACCACCAGGGACGCCACCAGACCACCAGGGATGCCCAGGATAAGGTATGCCACCCTAGACCACCAGGGATTCCAGTCAGTGCCACAATGGATGCCAATCAGTGCCCATAATGGATGCCAATCAGTGCCCACAATGGGCATCACTAATTGGCATGCATTATTGCTTGGCACTGATTGGCATCCATTAGTACAGTATAATAATACAACGCTGCCTATCAGTTCCCATCCGTGCCGCCTATCAGTGCCCATCCATGCCCACCTGTGCCGCCTACCCATGCCCACCTGTGCCGCCTACCCATGCCCACCTGTGCCGCCTATACATGCCCATCCATGCCAGCTATCAGTGCCAATTTGTGCCACCTATCAGTGCCCATCTGTGTCACCCATCAGTGCCACCCATCAGTGCCGCCTATCAATGCCCATCAGTGCTGCCTATCAGTGCCACATATCAGTGTCCATCAATGCCACCTCATCAGTGCCACTTCATTGGTGCCACCTCATCGGTGCCCATCAGTGCCGCCTTATCATTGCCCATCAGTGTATCCCCATCAGTGCCCATCAGTGAAGGAGAAAATTTACTTATTTACAAAGTTTTGAAACTGAAACAAAAAAAACATTTTTTTTTCAAAATTTTCGTTATTTTTTTTATTTGTTTAGCAAAAAATAAAAACCGCAGAGGTGATCAAATACCATCAAAAGAAAGCTCTATTTGTGGGAAAAAAATGATAAAAATTTAATTTGGGTACAGTGTACCACGACCGCGCAATTGTCATTCAAAATGTGACAGCGCTGAAAGCTCAAAATTGGTCTGGGCAGGAAGGTGTTTAAGTGCCCGGTATTGAAGTGGTTAAGATGTCTTGGCCAAGTAACAGCAGGATAGCAGCACTTTCGTTGAGCGCTGCTATTTGGTCAGCTATGTTCTTCAAGTGATTAATGGTGAAAGGCAGCTTTAGGAGTAGCGATCTCCTCTTTGTTGCTTGGAATCTAGTTGCAGTGATAGCGGGCAAAGATATTTCCACATTGTCATTCAGAGGAGCAACTAAAAAACCACTGGCTCGCCTACCTAAGACTTCTGTAGTGCCGCGCAAAGTGCTTAGGATATAAGGTACAGCATCTCCTGTTATCTTCAACAGCTCTTATAAGAGATCTGTTGCTCTGATCATCCAGATTAGTATACAGTCTTATGGCCTCTTCAGGCTGACCTTTGGGTTATACATGAACCAAGCATATCTTTGCACAGGATTTGTCACAGATTAGAGAACATTGAAGTGGAGGATGAGGTTTGATCTGTGCACTCCCTGCCTTGCTTTAGAGTTGTGTGTATATTGATGAAGAGCTTGCACATGGTCATCACTGTCACACTCTATACAATTGATGATAGCTTTATAGTCCTTTACAAAGTGCTCTGTGGAGGCACAGCATTTGTAGCAAACACCAAATTTCTTTAAAAGTTCCTTACATTCTTGTAGGGTTTTCTTCCTGAAGCTGGATGTGGTTTGTTATGTTTTGGACATTGGCAATTTGGGTTCTCAATTTTCTTGTGTTGGGTCGGTCTTTTCAATAACTGTAGCAGGCGCCGGTAGAACATTAGTCCTTTTCACTTACAATGGACCTCTATGGTCTGTGTGCTCATAGGTCTTGGAGAGGGTTACGGTCACCAAAGGAGAAACTTGGGTCACTTAGTGTCAAATTCTTTTGATGAACTCACAGAAGTAGTTAAATGGAGGAAAGGCAACATGATGTTATTCCTTATGCTTTGATTCAAACGCAGCCTATTTTTCCTGAATGCATATGGTAGCTTGAGAATAAGAGTTGATGGCATGAGGGGTGTCAAGGTAACTGAGACCAGTTAAATTGATGTTAACTTGAGCAAGTTGAAGTTTTAATAGAACATCGCTGAGTTGTTTAAACTTTAGATTGTCTCTAGAAGAGATCTTTGGGAAGCTTTGCAACCTTTTGAATAAGGCATCTACAATGGTTTCTGGGCTGCCAAAGGTATATTCAAGTCTGTCCCAAGCAGCATAAAGACCGGCAGCAGGGTTATCAATACAAACTGCTTTGAGCCTCTTGATGTGTCCAGTAGACTGGGGACCTAGCCATCTGATGAGCAGATCTAATTCCTCTGTGACATTGATGTCTAGGTCACTCATTGCGGCCTTAAAAGTGGATTTCCAGCCTCTGTTATTTTACGGGTTGTCATAAAACTTGATGAGGCCTGTCTTAGTGAGCTCTCTATGAGGAGCACGTATTTAGCAAACTGTGACATGTCTGAGTTCTCAGACTTTAGATGCATGGCTACAGGTGGAACAGAGTTAGTTGAGATGGCTGGTGCAGTGATGTTGAGTGACTTGGGAACATATGTTGGTGCTAAGGCATTCAATGCTGGAACTTGCTTAAAGTTCATTGATATGTTGGTTTGCAGCTGTGGAGTAGTGCGTTTGCTAGGAGGTACTTTGTTAGTGCCAGAGTAAGGTGGACAGTCTATTATATGCATCCCAGTGTCTGCTGCTTGCTGAGATGCTTCAGTCAAATGTCCTGGAAGATATAAAGGCAAATCATCTTGAGGTACAGCAGGTGCAGAGCCCTCAATTGAGTGTCTTGACTGCTGCGATTGGGAGTTGACGTTCTGGAGAAATATGTGAAGAATCTGAAGAATAAGATACAAATGAGTGTCTGCAACTGTTGTCTCTTTTGTGTTCACTAGTAACTAGCAGCTTGTTCTAAGACCCTTAACCTTGCCATGGCCTGATCACATTGTTTTTCCAAAACTTCTATTTCTGCTTTCTGGCATGCAGCTTGAGCTTCCATCTCTGCTTTCTGGCGTGCGGCTTGAGCTTCCATCTCTGCTTTCTGGCGTGCGGCTTGAGCTTCCATCACTGCTTTCTGGCGTGCGGCTTGAGCTTCCATCTCTGCTTTCTGGCGTGCGGCTTGAGCTTCCATCTCTGCTTTCTGGCACGCAGCTTGAGCTTCCATCTCTGCTTTCTGGCGCGCGGTTTGAGCTTCCATCTCTGCTTTCTGGCATGCAGCTTGAGCTTCCATCTCTGCTTTCTGGCATGCAGCTTGAGCTTCCATCTCTGCTTTCTGGCGCGCAGCTTGAGCTTCCATCTCTGCTTTCTGGCGCGCAGCTTGAGCTTCCATCTCTGCTTTCTGGCGCGCAGCTTGAGCTTCCATCTATGCTTTCTGGAGCGCAGCTTGAACTTCCATCTCTGCTTTCTGGAGCGCAGCTTGAACTTACATCTCTGCTTTTTGGTGTGCAGCTTGAGCTTTGATTTCTGCTTTCTATTGGGCAAAATCTGACTGAATTTTAGAAGCTTCAGCATCTGCACAGTCTTTTGAGTTGTTGACAGAGCTTGATTGTAGGGATTAGGAAGATCTTGTGGAGTGTCTAGTAGATGGAGAGCGATAAGATCTGGATTTTTGAAGCTATGTTATTCTTAGTTCTGCCTTTGTATGCACCACTAAATTATGTCTTTCAAGATTGAGCTCCTCAAATGCCTTTAATTCTTCCAATGACATTTGACTGTTGTACCGCTTTAAGGAGATCGGTATAGTTAACACAGTCTTTGATAACTCTCATAAGCAACATTCAATTTCTTGATAGCGCCCTCTAGTTGTAATGGCTCATGCGATTGTTGTGAGAGAGCAGACATGTATTTAACAGTATTAGACCATAAGTAATTGAAATTAGACAGCAATTCTTCCTTGTCAGCTTTGAGATTTTCGAATGCCCCATACACACGGTCAGATTTTTATACGTAAAATGTGCGATTGGACTGTGTTGTTGGAAATTCCGATCATGTGTGAACTCCAGACTTTTTCCATCTGATTTTCCGACGCAGAAAGATTGAGAGCAGGATCTAAAATTTTCCGACAACAAAATCCGATCGTTTACATTTCCGGTCGTGTGTAGACAATTCCGACGGACAAAGTGCCACGCATGTTCAGAATAAACTAACAGACTAAATCTGTTGGCTACTGGCCAGTTTATACTCCTGACGTATGCGTTTGATGTTATCTCATTCCGAACGATCAGATTTTCCGACAACTTTGTGCGACTGTGTGTATGCAAGACAATTTTGGCCCAAAATCCGTCAGAAAAAATCTGACGGATTTTGTGGTCAGAATGTCCGACCATTTGTATGGGGCATTACACTTTCAAGTTTGGTTTTGTTAAGTGTTTTTCTCTTTTGTTTGATTCAGGGTTTAATTCCTGATCTGGTAGGAGTTCTGATGATGGTTGTGTCTTAGTTTCCCCAGATTGCATATTAATTTGGTTAAACATTGTGAGAGGGTTAATAGTAAAGTCCTCCCAGCAGCAATGTATGATTTTGCTGTGCCTGAGTTCAGGTTTCCAAGGCTACAGTTACAGAAAGGTTTGCTTTGACTTTCTTATAAGATTTCATAGAGAAAAATCCATATGCTAATGCATACAGAGGCATTGTATAAACTGTTTGTATGGCACAGTTGTATGAACATTCACAGCAGTAATATCGTCCTGTGGCTGATGACTGCTATGCTGAGATTTACTTGCAGACACATACAGGATTGTGTAGTAATGGTTTCACTGTCTGTTAGCTCCTATTTCCAGTGATCATATAACATCTCACTGCTTAGCCAGAAATAGAAAGGATCCTATAAAAGACATTTCACTGATCTTTCTAATGATCATTTGACTGTTCTGCCTCTCCAATCTAAGCATTGAAAGTGTGATCTCTGTAACTTACAGTTGTGTTGAGATATCGATAACCCAATCTTAGCTGAATAAACAAACAGACAGCAACAATCCAGACTACATCTTGAAGACCTTGTGAAGCTTATTATATAAACTGAAGATCTTACAAGAATAAACATCAGATAGATCAAAAGGTCATAATGTGATCCACTCTATGAGACATGAGGCTGAGATGCATTACTGGGAGAATGAACAAAGGTTGGAGCGAACTATACATGATAAATCTGAGCTACAGGAAGGGGAGGAACCAGGGACATAATAATATATATATAACATTTAAAGGCATATCACTAAGCATGTGAAACATTACAAGAACTGTCTTTTATAGGAGTGACAGAGATGAGGGGATTATAGGATGAGTGCTCCTAGCCCCTCTATCACTCATTGCCATCTTTCCAACACAAAAGTACCGCACTTCCTTATTTAGTTCATGATTTAGTCATGAATAACAGTGGGGCTGAGCCCCACCAGAGGTCAGAGGGTGAGGAGATAATGAGAACTGTCTTATATAGAAGTGACAGTGATGAGGGGATTATAGGACGAGTGTCCCCTCCCCCTCTATCACTCATTGCCATCTTCCCAACACAAGAATTACTGCACTTTATTATTTAGTCATGAATAACAGTGGGGCTGAGCCCCACCAGAGGTCTGAGAGTGAGTAAGGGGGAGAACAACCAATATGAAGACTGGACTGATTCTGAAGACCACCATCATTAGGTTATTGACTCTCCCTTATCACTTTCTGTTTAAGGTTCCAAAGTTTGAGGATGTTATCACATTTGTATCAATATGTAAAGGTCTATGCTCCAATCAAATCATCGGTTATAAAATGTCCAGCTGGTAGAAAATGGGTGTAACAAAAGAGAATTCATATTATGTCTATATATATAGCAGTGGGGGGAGGGGAGAGAGCAGAAGTCAGGACTATGTAATGTACAACATATTGTATAAGATACAGCAGATAGGACTATTAGGTATCAGAATTATGTAATGTACAACATAGAATACATAGTGCAGGGGTCAAGAGTATGTGATGTACAATATGAATTTTAAAGTGTAATGGTCAGGCAATCAGTGCTAGTCTAAATAGTCACATGAGACAAGTTGCAGAGGACCCGACCCACTGTCTCCTATCTCCTGAGACTGAACACATTGTTTCTATGTGTCTATCAGATGATAGGGTTCTAGGTGGACCCTCCGTACTGCTCTCTCCTTTTCAATAAAGTCTCCTCTTACCCGGTGATGTGAGGGGTGGCGGATTATCCATCATGACATCATTGTAGATATCCTTGTATCCTTCTAAATACTCCCAGTCCTCCATGGAGAAATAGATAGTGACATCCCGACATCTTATAGGAACCTGACACACACAATGATACAGTCACCATCCAGACACATCCCTTGTCTGTTACTGGATAATGTCCCACAATTCCCAGAATTCTCCTCACCTCTCCTGTCAGCAGCTCCGTCATCTTCTTGGTGACTTCTAGAATCTTCTTTGTATTTCTCTATTCTATCAGGGAGGTGGAGGCAATGTGATGGGCATAGGATCACTGGATATCATAGGAGGAATACTCTAGATTTGAACACAGATAGTAAAATCAAACAATACCCCCAGAATCCTCCTCACCACTCCATTATAATAAATGTAAATATATTTAAAAAAATCGAAGTTACTTACCGGTAATGTTTTTTCCGTGAGTCTTTTAGGACAGCACACTTGAGAGACCTTGGCTCCTCCCTTCTCAGGAAACACCACCTCCACCAGATCATAAAAAACACTCTATCCCTCCAGCCCTTCAGCTTTTGCACGAGCAGCTCCGGCCAGACTAGGGAGGCATAAGGATATATCATCAAAAATTACACATACCTGATGCTCTCATGTCTTAATGGTAAGATCTTATTTTGGGTGGGTACTGGTGCTGTCCTGAAAGACTCCTGGAAAAAATGTTACCGGTAAGTAACTTTGAATTTTCCCTCTTTCGTCTTTCAGGACAGCACACTTGAGAGGATAAGCGTGCACTTACCCTAGGGTGGGACTACGGCTTGTAGGACTTTACGTCCAAAGGCTTGGTCCTGGGCAGATAATAAGTCCAGTCTGTGCTTAACGAAAGTCTTAAAACTTGACCACATTGCTGCTCTGTAGATCTGCTCGGGTGTAGCACCAGCCCACTCTGCTTGTGACGTTGCCATAGCCCTAGTGAAATGGGCCCTAATACCTTCCAGGACCTCCACCCCCTTTGCTATGTATGCCTGACAGATTGCCAACCTTATCTATCTGGCTATAGTATTTCTAGAGGCTTTGGACCCCTTCCTAGCCCCTGAAAAAGAGACAAAAATTAATCATACTTCCTGAATTTCTCCGTAATCTCCAGGTATTTGAACACACACCTTCTGGCATCTAACTTGTGAAAGACATGCTCCTGTTCCCTCACAGGATTTGAACAAAAAGTGGGAAAACTCATTTTCTGACTTCTATGAAATTTTGAAGCTACCTTTGGCAAAAAGGCCAGATCGGTTTTTAAAAATAATCCGATCCAGAAAAACCTGAAGGAAAGACGCCCTCCTTGAGAGGGCTTCTAGCTCACTAACCCTTCTCGCGGTAGCGATTGCTACCAAAAAAAACGTCTTGAGGGTTAGAATTTTTACCATACAAGAACTGATAGGTTCAAAAGGATCCTCTGTAAGAGCCTGCAATACTAAAGATAGATCCCAAACTGGAAAGGGATGGAAACTGACTGGCCTCTGTTTACTTAAACCTTTAAAGAACCTGGAAACCCAAGGATTCGCTGCCAGTTGCTCTTCAAGAAAAACACTTAAAGCAGAAACCTGTCCTTTAAGAGTACTGAGAGCCAGCCCCTTATCTGCCCCCCCCCCTCTGTAGGAACTCCAGCACGGCTACTGGAATACAAACATTAAAGGAGCTCTCCGCACACCAAGAATTTAATTTTTTACATACTTTCAAATAAATCCCACGTGTCTCTTCCTTTCTAGAACTCTTTTGGAGAACCCCTTGTTTCCCAGCATCTCCTCTTCAGTTGCCAGGCTGCCAGACTCCACCTCTCCACCTGAGGGCAGCAGATTGGGCCTTAAAAGAGTAGGTCTTCCCTGACCGGAAGTATCCAAGGCGGTTCCACCGCCAGCTTCTTTAGAATAGAAAACCCAGGCCTCCTGGGCAGTGTGGAGCTATAAAGATCAGGGTTGTGTCCTCTAACTGGAATTTCCTCAGAACTGCCGGCAACAGCACAGGAGGGGGAAAGGCATAGCACTTGGCAAAAGGCCATCTCTGAGAAAGAGCATCTCCTATTGCTCCATTCCCCCTGATTCAGAATAGAAGAGTTTTTGCGTTTTCTCTTGACGCAAAAAGATCCACACATGGGATCCCCCACTTCTGGACCAATCATCTTGTAGAGTCCCAGATTCAGGACCCAGTTGCTCTCTCCCAAGTTCCTCCTGCTAAGGAAGTCTACCTCTGATTTAGCGCTCCTTTCAGGTGTACTGCTGATAGAGCACCATGACCTCTGCCCAGCTGAATATTGCTTCCGTTAGAGAGCAAAGGGAACTGCTTCTTGTGCCCCCCTGTCAATTGATGTAAGCAACTGCTGAAAAATTGTCCGAACGGGCCTGAAGATGATGTCCCTGGAGTTCCTGCTGGAAAAACCTGAAAGCCAGGGAGATGGCTCTCAGCTCTCTCCAATTCAAGCACTTCCCCGCATCCTCGAAACTCCAGAATCCTTGGGCCAGACCTTTCTCCAGGTGTGCTCCCCAACCCATGCCGCTTGCGTCCGTTGAGATGACCTTGGACACTCTGTTTGTGGGGGGGGGGGCCTGAGAACTGCAGTCTTTACCCCCCCTTACAATGCTTAGTATAAATGGATTACAGGTAACCGACTCCCGTGTGGGAGAAAAGCCCCCAGTCTTCCTCCCACCGGGGTAAGCCTGTCATTGAGACTTTTGGGACTGCTCAGGAGGGCGAAAAATCGCTTCCTCACGCCCTCTGCCCTTGTTGGTTCAGACTTTTTTCTGGGACTCTGTCCTCGGAAGGTTAAACTTCCTTTGTGAGCGAGTCTTCTTTTTAGATTTTTCCCCCACTTTTTTCTTTAAGGGAAAAGCCTTCTTTTTATTCGCTGTTCAATCAAGGACAGCTTCCAAGTCTGGAACGAAGAGTAAATCCCCTTTGAAGGGAATTCCACAAAGCTTGATCTTTGAAGCATTGTCCCCTTGCCATGTTTTTAACCAAAGTGCCCTTCTGGCTGAATTAGCCAATGCAGAGGATCTAGCAGACATGCGGGGCGACTCTGCTGAAGCATCCGCTATGTATGTGACTCCTTTTAAAAACATTGGGACGGAGGAAAGAACTGTTTCCTTTGCGGTCTTCGCCTTAATATGAGCTTTTATATGAGGCAACCAATGCTACATGTTACGTGCCACCACTGTGACAGCCATGGCAGGCTTAAGATTGCTTAAGAAGAATCCCAAGATTTCTTGAGGAGAGAATCCATCCTCTTGTCAATAGGGTCTGCTAGCATATCTATATCTTCAAAGGCCCAATCTGTCTTTCTGGATACGCGAGAAAGGCTGCATCCAGTCTAGGAGATTTGTTCCTCACAGCAGCTTCATCCTCTGAAAAAGGGAATCTGCGTTTCAATGCTCTAGAAAAGAAAGGCTTCCTCTCTGGGTCTCGCCATTCCTTCCTAATGGTGTCTACCAGAACCTCATGGACTGGGAAGACCCTTTTCTTCGGTTCTCCGAGACCTTCATACATCTGGTCATGGAGAGACTGGGATTCTTTCTCCTCTTGGATACCTAGTGTAGTGTGAATAGCTCCCAGGAGCTCTTCCACTTCCTCCAGGGAGAGCTTGTATCAGGAGGATCTGGAGGACTCACCATCCACCTTCTTTCCCTCTGACTCTAAAGGGTCTGAGGATTCACTGTCAGGATCATCCTCTAATGTTGTTCTGTTACCCCCAAGTAACCCTTCATTAGCAGAGGGACCTGCTAAGGGGCCAGGTGTGACATCTTGCTGCGCTGGCAGAGGACTAGCTGGGGGTTGCATAGGTTGAACATTTTCAAACAAAGCCTTAAAAGATTGAAAAGTGCTGGAAAGTTCTTTAACAGAAGCCACCAAACCAGAACTTTGTTCCTCAGCATGATCCCTAACTAAGCCCTCAATGCAATTCCTGCATAACACTTTCCCCCAGGATTCCCCTAACACACTTCTACATAAGGGGCACGTCTTCTTGGACCCCTGTGAGAGCTTAGATTTTTCCATGGACTTTTCCTGTAACAACAAAAAAAACCCCACCAGCATCAGCCCCTGCCAGAAAAAAAATCAACACCAGACCGACACCAGGAGTGCACCCCCCAGGAACGACCACCACCAGGGTCCCAGACGTGCAACTCCTCCCTTCCCACCATTGAGGGGGTTCACCCGTGGAGCTAAGTGGGAAAATAGTAAGGAAACACCACCCTAGGGTTCCACTTACCGTAGAATGGCTAGTGCTGGCATCACCCGGAACCGAACAGGAACCGTCAGTCTCGGACATCCCTTCGGCCAGAATGATCGGTTTGCCACAAAACTGCTCCTCTTAGCTGTCACTACAGCCTGAATGGGGCACATACCAGCCTTCGTACCATTCGTTTCAGCGTCCCATGACCGGAACCAGAAGTCACTGGTGAACCGGAAGTGACCTCTCCCGTTGGAAAAGACGTCGCCCGTCATCAGACCCAGCCTTGTGCTCCATGCTGGCCGCACTAATGAGGGGGAGACTCAGACATTCCAGTAAACATCTTCCCCAGGCAGCGCCAAAATGAACGTCCCAGGCCTCCGCTTTCCCCAAGGGAGGATGGGACGCACCAAACACTGCAGGTAACAGACTCCCCAGCCCTGCTGCCGTGTATGAGAGACCTCAATCTCTCCGGACATCCCTTCGGCCAGAACGATCGATTCACCTTCAGGATAACACCGGCCTCAGCCTCCCCAGCTGAATTAAGCCCAGGTTCCTAGTGATGTCTCCTCGCCGGAGGAAACAACAAAACTGAAGGGCTGGAGGGAAGGAGTGGTTTTTAAGATCTGGTGGAGGCAGTGTTTCCTGAGAAGGGAGGAGCCGAGGTCTCTCAAGTGTGCTGTCCTGAAAGACGAAAGAGGGAAAAAATAATAGAATAAAGTAGGACACTAATTGTGCCTCAGGAGGAGTACAAATAATTGAAAGGCAATATAATTATACAAAAATAAACATATTTTTTCTAAAAAACTAAATTTAAGATACATTACAGTCTTAATGACTTAATTTGAGTTCAGGGATGTGCTAGTTCCCAGCAGGTTATATACATAGTTACATAGTTACATAGTTAGTCAGGTTGAAAAAAGACACAAGTCCATCCAGTTCAACCTTAAAAACAAATAAATAAAATAAAAAATAATCGTACAATCCAGATACCCAATTTTATGCCCACAATTGATCCAGAGGAAGGCGAAAAAAAAACCCAGCAGCGCATTCTCCAATTTACTACAGCAGGGGAAAAAAATTCCTTCCTGATCCCCCAATAGGCGATCGGATTTTCCCTGGATCAACTTTACCTATGTTAGTACCTAGTTATATTATGTACCATCAGGAAAGTATCCAAGCCTTTCTTAAAGGCCAGAACCACTGGCCAGAACCACCTCTGGCGGGAGTCTATTCCACATTTTCACTGCTCTAACTGTGAAGAAACCTTTCCGTACTTGAAGCTGAAATCTCTTTTCCTCTAGACGTAAAGAGTGCCCCCGTGTCCTCTGGGTTGACCGTACAGAGAACAACTCAACACCAAGTTCACTATATGGACCCCTAATATATTTGAACATGTTAATCATATCCCCCCTTAATCTCCTCTTCTCAAGAGTGAATAAATTTAGTTCCTCTAATCTCTCCTCATAGCCGAGTTCCTCCATGCCTCTTATCAGTTTGGTTGCCCTTCTCTGCACTTTCTCCAGTTCCCCGATATCCTTTTTGAGAACTGGTGCCCAAAACTGAACGGCATATTCCAGGTGAGTAGGGATGAGCTTCGAGTTCGAGTCGAACTCATGTTCTACTCGAACATTGCCTGTTCGCCTGTTCAGCGAACAGTGAACAATTTGGGCTGTTCGCAGCAAATTCGAAAAGCCCTATACAAGTCTATGGGAGAAATCTAAAGTGCTCATTTTAAAGGGTAATATGCAGGTTACTGTCCTAAAAAGTTTTTGGGGACCTGGGTCCTGCCCCAGGGGACATGGATCAATGCAAAAAAAAGTTTTAAAAACGGCCATTTTTTCAGGAGCAGTGATTTTAATAATGATTAAAGTGAAACAATAAAAGTGTAATATTCCTTTAAATTTCGTAGCTGGGGGGTATCTATAGTATGCCTGTGAAGGGGCGCATGTTTCTGGTGCTTAGAACTGTCGCTGCACAAAGTGTCATTTGTGCAGGAAAAAAAGTCTTTTAAAATCACTTGCGGCTAAATTGTCGGGTCTCCGTAATACAGAGAACACTCAATGAGTGTTCTCTGTATTAGCCGACAATTCATTCATTCATTCATTTAAAAAAAAAAAAAAAAAAAAAAAAAAGCGTGGGGGTTCCCCTAAATTCAATCAAAAGGCCCTTCAGGTCTGACATGGATATTAAGGGGAACCCCGTCAAATTTAAAAAAAAAATTGACGTGGGGGTCCCCCCAAATATCCATACCAGACCCTTCAGGTCTGATATGGATATTAAGGGGAACCCCGCATCAAATTTAAAAAAAAATTGACGTGGGGGTCCCCCTAAATATCCATACCAGACCCTTTATCCGAGCACGCAACCTGGCAGGCCGCAGGAAAAGAGGGGGGGACGAGAGAGCGGCCCCCCCTCCCTCCTGAACCGTACCAGGCCACATACCCTCAACATTGGGAGGATGCTTTGGGGGTCTGTGACCCCTCAAAGCACCTTGTCCCCATGTTGATAAGGACAAGGGCCTCATCCCCACAACCCTGGCCGTTGGTTGTGAGGGTCTGCGGGCGGGGGGCTTATCAGAATCTGGAAGCCCCCTTTAACAAGGGGACCCCCAGATCCCGGCCCCCCCCCTGTTTGAAATGGTAAGGGGGTACAAAAGTACCCCTACCATTTCACAAAGAAAGTGTCAAAATGGTTAAATAAGACAAACACACTTTTGAAAAATTCCTTTATTAAAAAAAAAAAAAATAAAAAAAAAATTCCAGCGGTGCTAATCCACTCTTGCTATCCAGCGACGGGTCTCCGGGGTCCAGCGATGGATGATCATATCCAGCGCCGGGGGATCTCTCAGTCCAGCGCTGTCCATACCTCCTTCTTCTGTCTCCACTGCGGAGACAATGCAGAGAGCCGAGCGATGACATTTCTTATATTGGGAGGGCGGGGCCACCCGTCACCTGACCCCGCCCCTCTGACGTAGGAGAGGGAAGCCAGGGGTTCCCCAGTGACGTGTGGGTGACCCCGCCCCCTCTGATGTAACGGAAACCTGCGTTACATCAGAGGGGGCGGGGTCACCCACACGTCACTGGGGAACCCCTGGCTTCCCTCTCCTGCGTCAGAGGGGCGGGGTCAGGTGACGGGTGGCCCCGCCCTCCCAATATAAGAAATGTCATCGCTCGGCTCTCTGCATTGTCTCCGCAGTGGAGACAGAAGAAGGAGGTATGGACAGCGCTGGACTGAGAGATCCCCCGGCGCTGGATATGATCATCCATCGCTGGACCCCGGAGACCCGTCGCTGGATAGCAAGAGTGGATTAGCACCGCTGGAATTTTTTTTTTATTTTTTTTATTTTTAATAAAGGAATTTTTCAAAAGTGTGTTTGTCTTATTTAACCATTTTGACACTTTCTTTGTGAAATGGTAGGGGTACTTTTGTACCCCCTTACCATTTCAAACAGGGGGGGGGCCGGGATCTGGGGGTCCCCTTGTTAAAGGGGGCTTCCAGATTCTGATAAGCCCCCCGCCCGCAGACCCTCACAACCAACGGCCAGGGTTGTGGGGATGAGGCCCTTGTCCTTATCAACATGGGGACAAGGTGCTTTGAGGGGTCACAGACCCCCAAAGCATCCTCCCAATGTTG
The DNA here is from genome assembly GCF_037356315.1 of Lithobates pipiens. Classification (NCBI taxonomy): domain Eukaryota; kingdom Metazoa; phylum Chordata; class Amphibia; order Anura; family Ranidae; genus Lithobates; species Lithobates pipiens. The sequence goes on from NW_027507758.1 coordinate 645,784,622, forward strand.
AGGGTATGTGGCCTGGTACGGTTCAGGAGGGAGGGGGGGCCGCTCTCTCGTCCCCCCCTCTTTTCCTGCGGCCTGCCAGGTTGCGTGCTCGGATAAAGGGTCTGGTATGGATATTTAGGGGGACCCCCACGTCAATTTTTTTTTAAATTTGATGCGGGGTTCCCCTTAATATCCATATCAGACCTGAAGGGTCTGGTATGGATATTTGGGGGGACCCCCACGTCAATTTTTTTTTAAAATTTGACAGGGGTTCCCCTTAATATCCATGTCAGACCTGAAGGGCCTTTTGATTGAATTTAGGGGAACCCCCACGCTTTTTTTTTTTTTTTTTTTTTAATCAATGAATGAATGAATTGTCGGCTAATACAGAGAACACTCATTGAGTGTTCTCTGTATTACGGAGACCCGACAATTTAGCCGCAAGTGATTTTAAAAGACTTTTTTTCCTGCACAAATGACACTTTGTGCAGCGACAGTTCTAAGCACCAGAAACATGCGCCCCTTCACAGGCATACTATAGATACCCCCCAGCTACGAAATTTAAAGGAATATTACACTTTTATTGTTTCACTTTAATCATTATTAAAATCACTGCTCCTGAAAAAACGGCCGTTTTTAAAACTTTTTTTTGCATTGATCCATGTCCCCTGGGGCAGGACCCAGGTCCCCAAACACTTTTTAGGACAGTAACTTTCATATTACCCTTTAAAATGAGCACTTTAGATTGTGAACGTTCGAGTCCCATAGACTTTAATAGGGTTCTAAAGTTCACACGAAGTTTAGGTCTGTTCGCAGGTTCTGGTGCAAACCGAACAGGGGGGTGTTCGGCTCATCCCTACAGGTGAGGTCTTACTAATGATTTGAACAGGGGCAAAATTATATCTCTTTCTCTGGAGTCCATACCTCTCTTAATACAAGAAAGGACTTTGCTCGCTTTGCAAACAGCAGCTTGGCATTGCATGTTGTTATTGAGCTTATGGTCTACCAAAACCCCCAGATCCTTCTCCACTATGGATTCCCCCAGTTGTACTCCCCCTAGCATGTATGATGCATGCATATTCTTAGGCCCCAAGTGCATAACTTTACATTTATCAACATTAAACCTCATCTGCCACATAGTCGCCCAATTAGACAGTGTATTGAGGTCGGCTTGTAAATTGGAGACATATAGAAAATGGGCTACGCGTTTCATGGGTGATTCCGCTTCGTCAGGGCCTTGATGATAGCAGGGATGTAAACGCTGTGTGAATTCTACAAACAGAGTGTTGATGAATGTACCATATATCATATAATTAATGTAAATACATAATGATGCAATCAACACAGATATGTTAATCCATTTGTCTTTACTAAGGATGAGCCGAACACCCCCCTGTTCGGATCGCACCAGAACCTGTGAACAGACCTAAACTTTGTGTGAACTTTAGAACCCTATTAAAGTCTATGGGACTCGAACGTTCGAAAATCTAAAGTGCTCATTTTAAAGGCTAATATGCAAGTTACTGTCCTAAAAAGTGTTTGGGGACCCAGGTCCTGCCCCAGGGGACATGGATCAATGTAAAAAAAGTTTTAAAAATGGCTGTTTTTTCGGGAGCAGTGATTTTAATAATGATTAAAGTGAAACAATAAAAGCGTAATATTCCTTTAAATGTCGTACTTGGGGGGTGTCTATAGTATGCCTGTGAAGGGGCGCATGTTTCCCGTGCTTAGAACTGTCCCTGCACAAAGTGTCATTTCTGCAGGAAAAAAAATCTTTTAAAATCACTCACGGCTATAATGAATTGTCGGCTCAATGAGTGTTCTCTGTATTATGGGAGCCGACAATTCATTCATTGATAAAAAAAAAAAAAAGGGTGGGGTTCCCCTGAATTCAATTAACAGGCCCTTCAGGTCTGGTATGGATATTAAGGGGAACCCTGCATCAAATGTATAAAAAAAATTGACGTGGGGTCCCCTAAAAATCCATACCAGACCCTTTATCCGAGCACACAACCTGGCAGGCCACAGGAAAAGAGGGGGGACGAGAGAGTGGCCCCCCCCTGAACCGTACCAGGCCACATGCCCTCAAAATTGGGAGGATGCTTTAGGGGTCTGTGACCCCTCAAAGCACCATGTCCCCATTTTGATGGAGACAAGGCCCTCATCCCCACAACCCTGGCCAGTGGTTGTGGGGGTCTGGGGGTGGGGGGGCTTATCAGAATCTGGAAGCCCCCTTTAACAAGGGGACCCCCAGATCCCAGCCCCCCTGTTTGAAATGGTAAGGGGGTACAAAATTACCCCTACCATTTCACAAAGAAAGTGTATAAAATGGTTAAATAAGACAAACACACTTTTGAAAAATTCCTTTATTAAAAAAAAAAAAAATAATTAAAAAAAGGTTTCAGCGGTGGTAATCCACTCTTGCTATCCAGCGACGGATGATCATGCGGGGTCCAGCGATGGCTGATCTGATCCAGCGATGAGTGATTTTCAGTCCAGAGCAGTCCATCCATGCATCCATCTTCTGTCTCCACTGAGGAGACACTGCGGGGATCCCAGTGCCTGACGTTTCTTATATTAGGAGGGCGGGGCCACATGTCACCTGACCCCACACCTCTGACACTAGCGAGGGAAGCCAGGGGTTCCCCAATGACGTATGGGTGACCCCGCCCCCCTCTGATGTAACAGAGGTTTCTGTTACATTCATTATAGCCGCAAGTGATTTTAAAAGACTTTTTTTCCTGCAGAAATGACACTTTGCACAGGAAACATGCGCCCCTTCACAGGCATACTATAAACACCCCCCAGGTACGAAATTTAAAGGGATATTACACTTTTATTGTTTCACTTTAATCATTGTTAAAGTCACTGCTCCTGAAAAAACGGCCATTTTTAAAACCTTTTTTTTGCATTGATCCATGTCCCCTGAGGCAGGACCCGGGTCCCCAAACACTTTTTAGGACAATAACTTGCATATTAGCCTTTAAAATGAGCACTTTAGATTTCTCCCATAGACTTGTACAGGGTGTTCCGGCTTTTCGAATTTGCCACGAACAACCCAAATTGTTCACTGTTCGCTGAACAGGCGATGTTCGAGTCGAACTCAAAGCTCATCCCTAGTCTTTACATACACTTATATCAGAAAATATAAACATTGGCAGACTCACCCACGAAACGCATAGGAAATGTTCTATATAACCTGCTGGGAACTAGCACATCCCTGAACTCAACTTGAATGTATCTTAAATTTAGTTATTTTAGAAAATAAAAAATGTGTTCATTTTTGTATAATTATACTGTCTTTCAATTGTTTGTACTCCTCTGAGGCACATTTAGAGTCCCACTTTATTCTATTATTTTTTTTAAATATATTTACATATACTCTCTGGGATGGTGCCTCTGTAGGAGTATTGGTGTTCCACGCCCACCCCACCCCTACACATCCTTTATAATAAAGCCCCATTTCAGACTGAGGTAATTTACCCACACAGGACCCCCACACTATGCAGGTTAAAAGCTTGTTGCAGGTATTCTGATGCCATTACATACAATGCAGAACCAACAGTTCCACTTTGCATGTACCAAGGGTCCGCCCACATCCTAAGAGCCTCAGAAAAAAAATTCAGATGGAGGGACATTGGGAGGAGGAGCTGTGAGGTCAGTGTGATGTCATAGGACATATAGACTCTGGATGGAGGGACATTGGGAGGAGGAGCTGTGAGGTCAGTGTGATGTCATAGGACATATAGACTCTGAATGTAGGGACATTGGGAGGAGGAGCTGTGAGGTCAGTGTGATGTCATAGGACATATAGACTCTGGATGGAGGGACATTGGGAGGAGGAGGAGCTGTGAGGTCAGTATGATGTCATAGGACATATAGACTCTGGATGGAGGGACATTTGGATGGGGAGATTTGAGGGATCCTCTATATGAGGCTCCTGTGCAAACCAAATCATTGTTCCTGGGTGCGTCCTTCCTCTCCTAAACTGAAGAGTGAACTTTGACCTTTACCATACAGAATCTGTCAGGAATCTGTAAAATTAAGCTCTCATGTGATCAGGTGACGTGCGGAGGAATGCAATGTAAATAGCAGACAATTTTTCCCAGAGCTCCTTATGGTGGGGATGGATTTTGCTGAGCACTGGTGCCAAGTTTCCACCCTAGGGTTGCCACCTGTCCAGTTTTCTCCCGGACAGTCCAGTTTTTCAGTGATGTGTTCATTTTTCCATCTTCCTCAGACCCGGACACATCATTCACACCAGACTGCACCAGGAATGAAGAGTCTGATCGCCATCTGATGTGTGTCTTCCCTCCCGACGGCAGCCTGTTTCAGAACGGCAAAGTGTCAGTGGATCAAAGTTCCCCCTCCCCCACCTTCTCCACTCTGTTTACACACAAAAAACACACACACACACACACACACACACACACACAGAGGAGGAGGGGGAGGGGGACGTGCTGATCGTGGTCTGTACAAAGTTTTCTATGTTCTGCAGATGGACAGGGAGGAGGGGGAGAGTGGCTGGGAAGCCCTCTCCCCTCACAAAGCACCCCCCAGCACATATCTGCCCCCCCTTGCACTAACCCTCCCCTCTCTTAAAGCGTCCCCCAGCATATATCTGACCCCCATCTTGCACTAGCCCTCTCCACTCCCAAAGCGCCTCAGCACATATTAGACCCCTAAGCTCCCCCAAGCACATATCAGACCCCCAAGCAACCCAAAGCACATATCCAACCCACCCTTGCACTAGCCCTCTCCCCTCTTAAAGTGCCCCCAGCACATATCAGATCCCCAAGCACCCCCAGCACATATCTGACCCCTGCATTTTGTGCATTATTTATTTCTGACCCCCACTTTCCATGCAGAACACTCATAATTTGGCCACATGCACCGTTCACCATGGCGGGCTAGTCACCCCACAATACTGCTCTCTTTCGGGCCACCAAAAGTGTCATAGGTCTTTTACAATCTTATAGCGTATATGCAAAAAAATGCCACCACTAAAGTGTTTAGGTTTGACTTAAAGAAAAGGTGGCAAAACTATTCCACCCCACCCAGGGGCACTGCAGGTGTAGAGAAAATCTGTGTAAAATGAAAAAGGATATGGAGGATCTATGATGGAAAAGGACCAGGCTAACAAAGCAGACAGAATATTGGCATTAAAAAAGGATCAACACCAGAGATAAAACGATAATTCTCCCCTCTATAAGACTCTGGTGCGGCCGCACCTGGAGTATACTGTCCAGTTCTGGGCACCAGTCCTCAGGAAGGATGTACTGGAAATGGAGCGACTACAAAGAAGGACAACAAAGCTAATAAAGGGTCTGGAGGATATTAGTTATGAGGAAAGGTTGTGAGCTCTGAACTTATTCTCTCTGGAGAAGAGACGCCTCAGAGGGGATATGATTTCATTCTATAAACACCGGACTGGTGACCCCACAATATATAAATACCGGACTGGTGACCCCACAATATATAAATACCGGACTGGTGACCCCACAATATATAAATACCGGACTGGTGACCCCACAATTTATAAATACCGGACTGGTGACTCCACAATATATAAATACCGGACTGGTGACCCCACAATATACAAATACCGGACTGGTGACCCCACAATAAGGAAAAAACTTTTCTGCAGAAGGGAGTTTAACAAGACACGTGGCCACTTGTTAAAATTAGAAGAAAAGAGGTTTAACCTTAAACTACATAGAGGGTTCTTTAATGTAAGAATGGCGAGGATGTGGAATTCCCTTCCACAGGAGGTGGTCTCAGTGGGGGGCATCGATAGATTCAAGAAACTATTAGATAATCACCTGAACGACCGCAACATACAGGGATATACAATGTAATACTGACATATAATCAGACACATAGGTTGGACTTGATGGACTTGTGTCTTTTTTCAACCTCACCTACTATGTAACTATATGAGGAGAGATGAGGAGGAGATCCAGGAATCAGGATAAAGGTCAGGACAAGCAACAGACGAGCGCATCCAAGAGATGAAGCCGGGGTCACTACACAGAAAATCAATCCAAGGAAACAACAGGCAGGACGAGGAATAGCAAGAAGGAGCTCAGAGACAAATGAGAATATTGCTCAGCCAATGGGAGATGATCTCAGCATGACTTACATAATGAAGGAGATGAGGGGGAGGGGAGGAAGTCACTTATGGTGACCATAGAGACATGGAAATTCAGCTGGTTCAGCAGGGATCGGTCACATTTCCATCCATGTGTGGTCACTGCCGGATAAAAGTCACTCCATCAGCGGCTGCAGCCAATAGCTTCATCACTGATCTGTGTATTCTGAGAGCGAAGGAGCGCCCCCCATTGTCAGAATACAATAGTGCAGCGGGGAGGATTCCCCCATCCCCCTCCAATGTGTGGATGGGGGAATCACTTCCGTTTTTTCCTCTCATCCCGCTGGATGAACGATAAAACTGAACCATGTATGGCCAGATTTGGAGGGAAGATATATTCATCATCAACTGATCCCCCTGAAGGGGTTAATCTACATATTACCTCCTCTGCCTCCAGATCCAACAAGGTGTCCTCTAACACATGGAACTTCCTGTCTCTAGTTGACTTTACTTCCTGTCGTTCCTCATATCACTTTGTATTCCATAGAGACTTCCTGTCTGGGTAGAAGCGAGATCGCCACCTTGTGGAGATCAGAGCAACATTCATATATAAAGTGCTAGGGGGCTCAAACAATATTCTCTGCAGATCTACTGCTTCCACTTTACACCCACTTCACTGATCTTATGGTGTTTATTAATAAATGAAGTAAACTGATCCATGTTCAAATTCATATACAACATAAAGTGCTTTGTGCTCAGGATGCTGTTCCCTGCAGATCCACTGCTTCCACTTTGCATCCACTTCTTTAACCCTTTCCCGCCGAGCGTACGCATATCTGCATACTCGGCTTCCGGGGGGTATACCGGGATGATGCCCGCACCTGCAAGCATCGTCCCGGTACCGTTTTCTTCAGCAGGCGATTGGCTTTCCAGCCATAACAACCGATGCGGCTAAAAGCCGCTCGGCTGTTATGCCGGAGGAGCGGGAGGGGACGTCCCCCCCTCCCGCCGCTGTTACCGGTGCTCCCGTTCGATCGGGAGCACCGATTCAAGTTGCGCTGCCTCCGGCCACTGGGGAGGAACTGGAACGAAGCCGTAATTGGCTTAGTTCCAGTCTCCTCATAGTAAACACGTAAGCAACGTCATGACGTCACTTCCCGTTTACTCGGCTGCCAATGGCGCCGGTTTTAATAACAAAAATGTGAAAAACAGTGCAGCGCTTGATATGTATAAATGTAACATGTGACTGAATACAATAAAGCAATGAATCAGGAAAAAAACTTCAAAACTAGTGTTTCCAAAAAATTGAACATCAATGGTGAAAAATATAGATGTGCATACTGTGCAATGAGCAAAGAAATAATAAATTGAAATTGGTTATTGAACCAAAAAAACTTTTCTTTCTTTTTTTAAAAAGGCAAATAGTTGTTTAAACTACAGCTTTTTGCTATAAGACACAATATGATCAAGTGAAAAAATAAATAAACAACAAAAATAAAAAAAACAAATCAAAACAAGTCCCATGCCTTGGATGAGTGAAGTGATTTACAAGGCCCCATATACGTGAAGATAAAAGTTCCTTAAGTGAAACGTAAGTGAATGAAAACGTTAAAGTTGATCCCAGGTGTCACTGGTATAGGTGCTTGACCACGTAAATTCTTTCACTGTACAACTTAAGTAAGTAGTAAAGGCTTACCAGAGCAACCATTAGTGTGCGCAGATACGAACTCCCAAACGATTAGGATCAGACAAGATCGTTCCTCCGACACTCCTCGTGTGAATGGATGATTCGAATCACCTTTAGGGGCGGGAAGGTGAAAACTGACCCACACCTTCGGGTGTTCCTTGAACGTCGTCCGTTCCGGTCAATTCAAAAATTTCAGGTTGGCGTGTCACCGAATGGATGAAAAAGGAAAAAACGCCCAATCGTGTGATAAAGTCTAAAACATGTGAACTTTATTTTTCAACCAGATAGACTTTGGAAGCAACAAATGACTCGATCGAGTCGCATAAAATTGAACGAAGAAAAATGCTAGCAAAAGTATAAAATAAATAAAATCGAGCAGATAAAATAGCACGAGGTGTAGACGTATCTACCCGACGATCGTTTCGTCACAAATTGACGTCATCAGGGGTACGCCCACACCCTCGTGCTGAAGCTTTAAATAGCCTATGGGTGAGGTAGGGAGCCCTGCCATAGGTGCAGACCAAAACGTCCGTACGTAATCAGTTTAACCCACAAATGACCAGTCCCTTCGGATTGGTTACCACATAATAGAAAGACAAAAACGGTCAACGACCAGTTTGTTAGAATAAAATTGGAGTTCCATCATAACATAATGATGAAAAAATAATAACTAAAAAGAATACAGACATTAAATCCTGTGACAAATCCCCCCTTTTTTATTTAACAGATAGCCATCATCAACGCATGTGGCTATCTGACTGCATGTATATCCCAAAAATGGGTGGCTTGGTTAAAAAAACTAAATGCATACGTGTAGGTAAATGACCGTGATATTATGATGGGGGCCTATACAGCATTGACTACCCACCATCACCCATAGTCAGGTCACAAAAACTGCATGGGTGAAGCATATATAGCGGGTTTAGAAGAAACATTACATTAATTCTATTCTCATAAAAAATATATAACAAAAAAATGTATAAGTTACATGGCAAAAATTGCTATAGACAATGGTGATAAAATTAATCATCACGGTATATAAAACCCAAACTAAATGTAAAATCAGTACAGTAAAAGGGGAAAAGGAATGTTAAATCAACCGTTGTTGATAAAACAATTGATGTCCCATTCGATGTTAAGTCCCCCAGGGACGTGTGTCCCTAATTTATGGATCCAATTTGTTTCTGCCCTGGAGATTGGCCGCGCCAGTGAGGGGTGTATTTTTCTAAAGTCAAAAAGGTGGTACCTCTTGGATCTCGATTGTGTTTTAGATCATAATGTTTACTAACATTATGTTTGTCAAATCCTTTGCAAATGTTAGTAATATGCTCCCCCAGACGCACATGTAGCATGCGTACTGTGCGTCCCACATACTCCAAACCACATGGACATCTAAGTAAGTACACAACGCACTTGGTGGTGCAAGTAATAAATGCTCGTATGGGGTAAGTGAGTCCATTGCTAACCGAGGTAAACTCAGTGAATCTCCTACCCCGTAGAGCATTTAGCTTACAAGCTCTACATTTCCCACAGGGGAAAAAGTCCTTCAAATCCCCCAAAAAAGTGGGTCTAGTCGGGGGGTCAGGGACATTTGGAGCAATCATGTTTCGCAAGCTGGTTGCACCCCTGAAAATCACATTCGGTCTATCGGGAAGCTCGGGGCCCAAGATTCGATCATTTTTAATAACCGACCAGTGTTTCTGTAAGATTCTTTTCACAGCCCAATGTTGACTCGAAAAAGTTGTGATTAAGGAAACCCCATAGTTTTCCATGTTGTCAGTCCTGGGTGGTCTCAGCTAGCAATGTTTGACGATCCCTACTATTGACCTCCATTATGGTGGAATCAAGAGATTCATTGTTGTAACCCTTAGCTAAGAATCTCTCTTTTAGGATTAATGCCTCCTTGAGAAAATCATCATTGAAAGTGCAATTGCGTTTCAAGCGAAGAAACTGGCCCTTAGGGACCGCTGAGAGCCATGACTTATGATGGCAGGAATCAAGTGGAATATAGCTATTCCTGTCAGTTTTCTTGAAAAACGTTGTGGTGATTATGTTATTATCCCTGATGGAAATATTCAAATCCAAAAATTGGATATTAGTGGGGCTTGAAACATGGCTAAGAACTATCCCACGATTATTATTGTTTAAATGGGACAGAAAGAGTTCTGCTGATGAACCGTCACCATCCCAGATAAACAAGATGTCATCGATAAACCTTTTCCAGGTCACCAGTTCAGGGGGTTTGTCACTAAAGACTATATCCTCCTCCCACTTTGCCATGAAGAGGTTGGCCATGCTAGGAGCAAATTTAGCTCCCATGGCCACCCCCTTCACTTGCAAGAAATGGGTCCCATTATGCCAAAAGTGGTTGTGCGTCATGGCGAACAGAAGTAATTCCAGAATATAGTTACGTTGGGTCACCAAGATACTACCATCCTGGGCCAGAAAGTGATGGACTGCTTCATAGCCCAATTGATGGGAAATAGCGGTGTACAGTGAAGCTACATCCGCGGTGATCAGGAGATAGGTGGGTTTCCATTCAATCAATTGCAGAATGTTAATAACATGCTTAGTGTCTCTCAAAAAGGATGGGGTGCCCATCACCAGTGGTTGTAGATATTTATCAATGTATTTCCCTATACGCGAAGTTACAGAGTCAATTCCACTGATGATGGGCCGCCCTGGTGGATTTTCCAAAGATTTATGTATCTTAGGTAAAGAATACATAACCGGTAGGCGTGGCGCCAAAGGTACCAGAAAATCCCTTTCTTTTTTATTCAAAATGCCCATATTAAACCCTTTCTCAACCAACTCTTTTAATTCACCTTTGAACTGGGTAGTGGGGTCTAAGAGTAATGGAGAGTAGGTCTCGGGATCTGACAAAATCCTAGTCATCTCATTGGAATACATGGTTTTGTCAAGTATTACAATGGCACCCCCTTTGTCCGCCGACCGAACTACTATGTCTTTCCTATTGAGAAATGAGTCTAGCCCTGCCTTAAATTCCCGTGTGGGTTGGGCTGGTCTCAATTTCAAACCGTTAAGATCCTTTAATACCAGATCACGGAAAATATTAATGTTGGGTGCTGTATTACTGGCGCCGGTTTTAAAAAAATATACGGTATTCAGAATCGCCGTTTTCGGCGATCTGAATACATTGAAGTGTAAAGGAGGGGAGGAGGTCTTTTAGACCCCCCATCCCTCGATAAAGAGTACCTGTCACCGCCTATTACTGTCACAAGGGATGTTTACATTCCTTGTGACAGCAATAAAAGTGATCAAAAATTTTTTTTTTTAAAACAATTTAGTCATTTTAAAATAAATAAAATAAATAAAAAAATAAATTTTTTTTTTAAAGCGCCCGCCGTCCCCGCGAGCTCGCGAAGCAAAGAAAACGCATACGGAAGTCGCGCCCGCGTATGTAAACGGTGTTCAAATCACACATGTGAGGTATCCCCGCGATCGTCAGAGTGAGAGCAATAATTCTAGCACTAGACCTCCTCTGTAACGCTAACCTGGTAACCGTAAACATTTTTTAAAGCGTCGCCTATTGAGATTTTTAGGTACCGTACTTTGTCGTCAATCCACAAGTGCGTGCAATTATAAAGTGTGACATGTTTGGTATCTATTTACTCAGCGTAACATTATCTTTCACATTATGCAAAAAAATTGGGCTAATTTTACTGTTTTTTTTTTTTTAATTCATGAAAATGTCCCTTTTCCCAAAAAGTTGCGTTTAAAACACTGCTGCGCAAATACCGTGTGACATAAAATATTGCAACAATCGCCGTTTTATTCTCTGAGTCTCTGCTAAAAAAATATATATATATAATGTTTGGGGGTTCCAAGTAATTTTCTAGCAAAAAATATGGATTTTAACTTGTAAACACCAAATGCCGAAAATAGGCTTAGTCATGAAAGGGTTAATCTTATTGTTTTTTTTTATTTATTTTTTAATTGTCTTTTTATTAAATTTCAAAGAAAGTACAATATAATCGAGCAATGAGATACTCGATAAGCAGAAGTAAACATAGCGTACAACATAGACGTTAACTAGAGAAGTTCGATATTAATGTCCACAAATGCAGGAACAAAAGTGAACTGCATAACTATAACAGATAAAATAAATAACAAACAGTTTATGAATGACCAAAAAAAATCCGTGTGACAATAGGCCGGAGGCCAGAGAAAAACAAAGCAACAAAACATCCTTAAGATCGTCATGGTGAATCTCAGAGGGGGGAGTGGGTTACCCGGACTAATACATAACAAGGTTTAATGGGAGAGGGAAGGACGGGAGCAGAAGCCGGAAAGGAGGTGCTCCCACCGGCGGCTGCGGCCATTAAGGGTGTACAGACAGGGGAGCCCCATATTCCGACCGATCCCAGGGTTCCCAGACTTTATCAAACTGGAAAACCAAGTCATGAACCGAGGCTGTCAGGTACTCCATTCTCCATATCTCGGACACCAGTTGGAGAAATCTAGGCCAGGGGGAGTTGCGCCAGACAACCAGCATAGCGGGATAAGCCTCTTAGCAGCTAATAGAATATAGGAGATCAGCCGGTTTATATTTTTGGGTAGGCCCGGGATAGGGAAACCTAATAAGCAGTGTAGGGGGTCGATCCGAAGGGACGCCCCCGTCACCTCCATCACCAACGATCCCACCTCCAACCAAAAAGGACGTATCAGGGGGCACTTCCAGAAGATGTGGAACAGTGACCCGACGCCAAGCCCACAATGCCAGCAGCGCGGCAAAACTGAGGGATCAAATTTGTGGATGACATCGGGGGTCCTATACCAGAACATGAGAATTTTTATTGCCGTTTCCCTTTGCGTGACACACTTAGAGGATTTAAAAGTTGAAGCCCAAATCTTATCCCATGTCTGTAGGGGGAAAGGTTCCAGCAACTGAGACCATTTACTCATATACAGATGTGTAGATTCATTTAAGGGGGTCGACTCATGGAGGATTCGGTGGATAGAGGAGATTAGATGTAATTGGTGGGGACCCTGGGCGCAAAGGTGTTCAAAGACAGTGGGGTTGTCAAGGGTTAGGGTCAGAGATTTGGAGCTGAAAAGATGTCTAACCTGTAGGAATTTGTCACGCAAGGTTTCGAAAGCATGAAGCCTACGCGAGATGGGGTGCACCAGATTTCTAAGTTGGAAAAGGGGGGGTCCAGCCACGTGAAGGCCCTACCCAAAGACAATCCGTCAGGGATACTAGGGTTAAACAACACATTCGTGAGGGGGGGCAGGGCGAGGAGTGGGAGTACTTTTTGTTGCACTTTTGCCATATATCCAGGGTAAAGGACATTGGGGCCGTACATTGACGCCTAATATTAGGGTGAAATGGGATGACGGGGCACCTCAGATCAAGGAGCATGGGTGCACCGGATATAGGACCCCCTTCTCAATAGCAGCCCACTGACTCGTGGCGTAGAGAGAGGACCAAGAGGTAATAATTCGTAAATGAGTAGCATGGTAATATTTCATAATATCCGGAGCACCCAGACCTCTCCGACCCCGAGGCGCAAACTGTCAGCCCATATAAATTTTAAAAACCGTCTTTGGAGAAGTTTAAGCTGGGGAGTTGGAATGGCTACTGGCAGTGTCTCAAAATGATAGAGCAGTCTGGGCAAAACTGACATTTTAAGGACGTAGATCCTGCCCAAGAGTGACAGAGGATATTTGGACCAGGTCAGTAGGGAGTTATTGATGTCTTGGAATAGGGGAGGGAAGTTTGCACAGAACAGATGGGAATACGATGGAGTGAGTAAAAAAAACACCCAGGTATTTGAGTCTTTGCACCATCGATAAGGATAGGTTTCTTTAAGCCTAGAGAGTTGTGTAGCGGGTATGTGTATGGGTAGAGCTTCAGTCTTTGAGGTGTTCACTTTGTAACCAGAGATCCCCCCAAAGGATGAGAGTAGTTTGTGCAGTGAGGGGAGAGAGACCAGTGGGTTGGTAATAGTTAGCAAGATGTCGTCCGCGAAGAGTGATAATTTATACTCCACCTGTCGCATCACCACCCCACTGATATCTGGATGAGAGCGTATGGATTCGGCTAGGGGTTCAAGACATAAAATAAATAACAACGGTGATAAAGGGCACCCCTGCCGAGTTCCATTCATCAAGGGGAAGCAAGGCGACATGAAGGACGACATCTGTACCTGGGCAGTAACAGTTGAGCATAAAGCCTCAAGTGCTTTTAAAAAGGGGCCATCAAAATCATAGACTTTAAGCGTGGTGAACATATAAAGCCAGCATAGCCTATCGAAGGCCTTCTGTGTGTCTAAACTAAGTAGCAGTGCTGATTTGTTGGTCCTATCCAGAAGGTCCACTATGTTAATTGTGCGTTGGGTGTTATCTCCGGCGTGTCTGCCAGGGACAAACCCCACCTGGTCTCTGTGAGTAAGTTTGGGGGCAAGAACTGACAACCTAGAAGCAAGAATTTTCGTAAATATCTTGTAATCCGAATTTAAAAGGGAAATGAGCCTATAATTGTCTGGGATGGAGGGGTCCTTACCCGGTTTAGGGATCACTGAGATGTAGGAGTGTGAAAATTGGGGGTGGGGGGGTGTGCCCTCTAGTAAAGAATCGAAGAAAGTGAGCATGTGCGGTCCCAAGATATCCAGATAGGTTTTATAGTAGAAATAGGGGAGACCATCAGGGCCAGGTGATTTATGCGAAGGGAGCTCCTGTATAATAGCCGAGAGCTCATCTGCCGTTACTGTTTTATTTAGGGCCTCTAAATCAGTAGATGACAACTTGGGAAGTTTCAAGTTGGAGAAAAAGGACTTAAATTTCTTAAATTTCTTAAATTGTAAAGTGAAAATGGTTTTCTGGGGATAAGCAATTATACAGTTTGTGGTAAAAATTCGCCAAATGTGTTGGAGATTTCACGAGGGCAATGAGTCTTAGTTCCGTCTGGACGGGAGAGAAGGAGGGAAGGAGTTGAATGTGCGCAGACGTAATTTATTAACTAACATTTTGTGGGGTTTATTGGAAAATTCGTAAAATTTCTGTTTCATCCAGAGCAGCGATTTAGCTGCCCGATCGAGTTGGGCCGTTTTAATCTGTCGCCTGAGTAGGGTAACTTTCCGCAATCTCTCCACTGTGGGGGAGCCCAAAAGCCTCATCTCCGCCGAGAGAAGAGCAGAAGTTAGAGATCGAATATATTCGGTTCTGTCTCTCTTCAGTCTAGAGCTCTCTGCAATGCAAGCACCCCGAAAAATGGCCTTATGGGCCTCCCACAGGGTGAAAAAATCAGAGACCGACCCACTGTTTAGTTGGAAGAATTCTGCAAGATTCTGCGCAAGGACAAAGCAAGAGCTTTCAGATTGTAAGAGATGATTATTGAGTCTCCAATGACAAGCTCTGGGATAGGCCTGAGTGAGCAGGAGATCTAGGGTGATGGGGGCATGGTCAGACCAGGTAATCGGCATCACCTCAGAGTCAACCACAAATGGGATGAGAGGGGCAGATATAAAGAAGTGATCGAGCCGTGAATACATTTTATGAGCTGGAGAATAGAAGGTAAATTGCTGGTCTGTGGGGTGTTTAATCCTCCATGAGTCGAAAATGGTGGTGGGATCTAATAAGTTGCCGAAAGGAGGTAGCTTGAGAGGCAAGCTTCTTGGAGGGTGTTGAGGAGAACAGTGTTTGTCTATCTCTAGTGGGGGACATAACCAAATTAAAGTCCCCCCCAACAATCATAAAGGGCTGTGAAGGATAATGGGGAGAATCAAACATTAAGGAAGTCAATCTGACCAGCATTAGGAGCATACAGGTTGACGAGGGTCAGAGAGGTATTAAAGTATTGGCAGTCTAGGATTAGGTATCTACCATAGGGATCTACATGGGAGTTTTTAACCTTAAGGGGGCAAAATCGCAACACACGTCCTGCCTGTGGGGTCAGAGGCTAGGAAGGAGGAGGGGAAATGTTTGGAAGCAAACTTAAGGGAGCCATCTGCTTTAAAATTAGTTTCTTGTAACATAACCACATCTGCACCAGAGGACCTGAATTCCTTCAGGGCCACCCAGCGCTTACGTATAGAGCCTAGGCCCTTTACATTATATGACATGAGCTTTAAAGCCATAAGGGCAATCTAGGTAAGAAAGCATACTGTATGTAAGTACCTGGAAGTTATAACACAGCTGACAATAAGTAACAATGAGCCAGAACTCTAGTCGATATAAGGTATTGTTAGCATCAGTTATGCCTAGGCGGCGGGGAAAGAATAGGTACACCCAAAGCCAGGATAACTTGAGGCCAAACCAGCCTATGCAGTGCATAGGTAAACAACAAAACTGATCTGTAGGAATGGACACCGTAGAACAAAAAACATTAAAAAGAAACATTAAAGTGGTTGTAAACCCTTACAAACCACTTTGACCTACAGGTAAGCCTAGATTAAGGCTTACCTGTAGGTCCAAGAAATATCTCCTAAACCTATTTGGTTTAGGAGATATTTGCCCGAAAACAGGCACCGCTGTCTACGGCGCATGCGCCGTAGACAGCGGCGCGCAGGTGCACTGAGTGCGGCATTCTCAACGACGGAGCTGCCGCGCGTGTCGGCTCCCGTGCGCATGCGCGGGATTGACGTCATCGCGGCTTCGCCGAATGACAGCGGCGGAGCTGCGAGACCCCACCAAGAAGATGGATGCAGCGGACTACAGGGGACAGCGGCGACTTTGCTGGCTCCTGTGTCAGGTAAGTGACACATAATGGGCTACTATGCGATGCATAGTAGTCCATTATGCTTTGCCTTTGCAGAAAATGAAAGAGGAAGTAAACTCATCAGGGTTTACTTCCTCTTTAACAGAAGCGTCAGAAAAAGAAAAAAGAAAACAAGAACAAAAAAGAACAGAACATCTTGAGAGCCTGGGGAAAACATGTTCCTCAGGAGACCCAGGGCAACAACCCAGGCCAAGAGGGTCATGGCAGGACGACCACCGGAGGAGGTCTTACGTAAAAATGGAAGGGCCATCTACTCTCCTTATGAACTCGTAAAATTAACAAAGTGCATTAACAACATATAGTCTTTTGTAAGAACAAAACCCCATGGGAGGGGGAAAATAGTCTCGGCTTGAACATTCAAGGCAAAGGACAAACTTGCAACAGGATCTTTTCCTTTCAATTCACAGAGGACAGGAAAAGATGGGGGAGTATGAGCAACATACATAACTGAACCATGTGGGGTAAGGCGGGGGGGAGTCAGGGAGGTTGTTTGGAGAACCGTGGGCATTGAGGTGTAGAGAGATGCTAGATTTACTCTTCACGGGTGTCCAGATGCGGCTTGGTGTGTTGGGAAGAGGGCGAGTCTGGACATCAGCTGGATGCATGTCTTCTTCAGGCAGGGGAGGGAGCCCGAGGCTCTTTAGAAAGGATTCACTCTCCGGAAGATCACGAAGGGTGTGCTGAGTTCCAATTTTGGACACAAGCAGACAAAAGGGAAAGCCCCAACAGTATGGGACCTTGTGATGCTGCAAGTAAGAGGTAATTGGCCGAAGGTTCCTGCGTTTAGCCAGGGTGATGGGGGAGAGGTCACTGAAGATCTGCAACTTCACTCTCTTGTAGACAATTTGAGGTTTGTTGCACGTGGATTGGATCAGTGCCTCTTTGCTTTCAAAGAAGTGGAACCGGACAATAACATCTCTGGGTCTAGCCCCTGCAGGAGGCTTGGGGGCCAGAGAGCGATGAGCCCTGTCAAGGTGCCAGTCTATGTCCACTACCGTGGGGGGCCGGGTGTTAAAGAGGCCTAGCAGATAAGCACGTAAGTCAGAATCTTCCACAGTCTCCTCTAAAGAGGTAGACAGGATACCTCTAAAGCGCAGATTCTGGCGTCTCTCTCTATTTTCAAGATCCTCCTGTTGGAGCTGTAGTTGAGACACTGAGAGGCGTAGGTTGTGGTTGTCCTCCTCAACAGCCTGAACGTAGCTGACCATCTCATCAAATTTGTTTTCAAGCCTGTCCGTGCGATCACCAAGCTGGTTGATTTGCTTTCGTAGTTCCACCGCAAGTTTATTTACCTCGGCCGAGACATTGGTTGTGATCTGTTGAAGCAGGAGATATAATTTGGCATCCAGCTTGGCGTCCAATATATCGGGGGTAAGCATCCCCTGCGGGGGTGTCAGACCCAAGTCGGAGGCTTGGGGGACAATAACTGGGGGGTGCCAGAGCCCTCCATTCCCAGGGGCAGGTCCATATTGGAGAAAGGGTCCGGCGGGGGATGTGAGGGGGGCGGCTGAGATCTGGTAACAAAGCGGTCCATAATAGGCCCCGACTGCTGATCAGGGATGTGTTTGTAATATTCCTGTTGCTGACCAATTTTTCCCATGGGGCGCTTTAGCACTGCAATGAAGAGGAATGCTTACCCCCGGAGCTTTTAGTTGCTAGTGTGGCGTTGCGGGGGGTCACGGGGAGCAGATAGGCCCTTTAACTCATTTAAAAGTCATGATGGCAAGTGGTAGTGAGACACATATCAATAGCTGATGATGGGTTCAGATAGTTTCAGGAGAATTCACTCCCCCCTCACACTGGCAGACTGTGAAATTAGGAGCTGTAAAATGCTGGGTGTAGCAAAATGGCCGACTACTTCCAGGGTAGGCCGGAGCCAGGACCTTGCCTAGTTAAAGCTGCAGCCAGAGGACACCAGGTTCAATTTCAGGTGGGATTATCCAGGCCTGTACAGGATTCTGCCCCCCTATAAGATCAGTGAAGTAGGTGTAAAGTGGAAGCAGTAGATCTGCAGAGAATATTATTTGAGCCCCTAGCACTTTATATATGAATGTCTCCACATATTTTAGTGTATTTGTGATGATTTATATGCACACACAATAGGACAGCGCTGTGACACATAATGCTCTTCTAGTTGATAAAGGGAATACTTACCTTTGTTACAGCAGCAGTCCGGTATAAGTTATTTCTGTAGGTATTTTAGTTGTTACACATAGCGCGGGTTTTATTCTATTGCCCAAATCTGGGGATCAGGAGCCATTTCCACCCTTTACTCTCGGCTGGGGCTCTTTGTATCCATATAACAGATGTTCTACATGACTAAATCTGACATCAATTTTACTGCAAAATCAAAGGGGCCAAAATGTCTCCCCCCCGAGCAGAAATATATTTCTATCCCCCTTGGTGGGAATGGAGATGACCCATCTATAAGGATATACAGTACATACACACACAGCACAAGGCCGTGTTCACTCTACCAGACGTTTCTCAGGGCTGCAGTTCCTCTGAACTCCACAAGGTGGTGATCTCACTTCTCCCCAGACAGGAAGTCTCTAGGAAGACAGGAAGTCTCTATGGAAGACAGGAAGTGATGTCAGGTACAGACAGGAAGTTCCGGGTGAGAGGTGAGTCAGGAGGAAGTAGAGAGGAGACGTTGCTGGAAGAAGTAGCAGAGGAGGTAATAAGATCGTATTTTCTATTTACACCCAGTAACCCCCTTTTAGTGAAGGTCAGAAATATTAGATGTTTGTATTTAGTTTTATAAAATGGACAATCTCTAATCGGGATACAATGTATAACGCAGTCAGTGTATCGGTATAATGTGGAGTGTGAGTTCCGGGGTCCCCACAGGGGGAGGACATGAGGCTCCCTCAGTAAGAAGCATATTAATGATTGTATATTGTGTCAGGATAGAGCCAGACACCTCGGCACCACCTGAATCTGAGGGGAGGTCTCTGGCTGAATTCACAACACAAAGAAGGGGGTCAGTCTGGTGAGAGTCGCCTTCCATGGTGGACACAGAGAGGAGCTGATGGCTGCAGACCTCACTGGAAGTTGCTTAGAACTGATGGGTCAGTATGGACTGGGTGCTGCTCTCTGCACCCTGGACATATAGTTCTGTATTGTCTGTGCTGCTGAGCTGTGGTCAGACCCTCCCAACCCCCTCCAAGGGCCCATGGACTTCACCCTGCCTGCCTTGCATCAGCTACCAGCCCCTGTCGGCCCGAATATCTGCCCTGTTCTGGACTTCACCCTGCCTGCTCTTTTCAGCCACTAGCACCTACCCCTGTTGGACTTGATATCTGCCATTTCCTTTACTTAACCCATCACGCCCCTGATCTCTGCCCTTTTTTGGACCTGGATCTCTGTCCCTGAGTCGGGCCCATTTCCCTGGCCATCCTACGTGGACTACCTGTGTGGTGTTACATTGTTATCCGGTGGAATTTTTCATTGTACTGTGTCTTGCTACCCTATGTGCTAACACTGCTCTGCCCTGTGGACTATCACCCCTTTGCTGTCCTGAGGAGCACCCTTCATTTCTGTGCCTTCTGTTTGCCCCGTTAAAATAACAACCCTTATCTGTCCCATATTACCGCCCTGAGGATCGCTCTTCATTGCTGTATCTATTGTGTGTTCTGTGGACTAAGGTGTCCTTTTATGAAGCAGTGAAATCTATTCACTGCTTCATTCTCCGGCATTCACAGAGGAGATCTTTCTCCTCTGTGTGCCACTTTATGAAGCGGAGTAGATCGCTTCACCCTTGGAGGAGTGAAACGATCTACAAACGCTTCTAACACTGGAGAACGGCCCCTAATACTGGAATCTCGTGAGACTTTACGAGATTACAGTATTAGAAATTCACAGATACACAGAGATGTCAATATATTAAGCAGTGATAAATTATCACAGCTCAATACACTGACACACGGTGTGATTAATGTTAGTGAAATAAAGAGTCCCCCTACATAATATATACATGTATACACACACAGACATTATACATACATGTATATACACACACATTGTATATATATATACATATACACATTATATATATATATATATATGTATACACATAAATATGACAGGGGGACATGGTTACAGTGTTGGGGGGTAGTGATGGACGTTTCGCGAACGCGGCCGATCGTTCGCGAAACCGAACGTTCGCGGCGGGCCCCATTGACTTCAATGGGAGGCGAACTTCGCAAACCTACAGGTCAAATTTGCAGCCACAAAAGAATTAATAGCTGTGCAAACATAGTCCCGCCACATGGCCAATGACATAACACATGTATGAGGTGAATCTGGGATCGACAACTACAAGCATTCTTTTTTTATATGGGAAAATGTGCATGAAGGCAATGGAGGAGAGGGAAGGTCTGGGACCAGGGTAGGCAAAGAAGAGGGTGCAGGAGATGATCACTAGCAGCGTGACATACAGCAATGACACCTGCACCGTGATAGAGTGATCTGACAACAGCACCGTGATAGAGAGCACTGACATCAGCAGCGTGACATACAGCAATGACACCTGCACCGTGATATACAGCACTGACAGCAGCACCTTAAGCAGCCCCAGGAGGGAGTCAGCATAGCACAGGAATGGTGGGAGCCCCTCATAATAAGCATAGCAAAGGGATGGTGGGAGCACCTCAAAATATGCACAGCAGAGATACAGTCCCAGGGTGAAGTCAGCACAGCACAGGGATGGTGGGAGCCCCTCATAATTTGCACAACAGAGGTACAGCCCCATGAGGATGTCAGCAAAGCACAGGGATGGTGGGAGCCCCTCATAATAAGCAGCCCCAGTAGAAATATGACACCTCTCAACCTCTTCAAAGAGGAGCGTGCGGGCATATAGTACGGTGTGCTTTTTTTGGACAAGGAAGTGAGCCAAATGAAGAAAGAAGGTCTCTGTGCTCGATTAAAAAAATAGTTTATAGACATATACATGGTCTACTGGTCACATGTGTTGAATTCCTCCGAGATCCATGCCTCATTCATTTTTAGAAATGTGAGGTAGTTATCACTGTCGTGAGCTAGGCGAGTACGCTTATCGGTCACAATCCCCCCTGCTGCGCTGAACGTCCTTTCGGACAGGACACTGGATGAGGGGCAAGCCAACAGTTCCATTGCAAATTGGGCAAGCTCTGGCCAGAGGTCAAGCCTGCCCACCCAGTAGTCCAGGGGTTCATCACTCCTCAGAGCGTCCACATCGGCCGTTAACCCAATGTAGTCGGACACCTGACGGTCTAGGCGTTCCCTGATGCTGGATCCGGATGACACCTGTCGATGGGTCGGCTGAAAGAATGACCTCATATCCGAAGTCACCAGCACATCTTCAAACCGGCCTCTTCTTGCAGGCACTGTTGGATTGGTACCCGCAACTTTTTCTCTGGGAGTGGGAATTGTTCCTCTGCCAGCGCACGCAAAAGCAGAATGCAGCATTTCTCGAAGCAAGGCCTGGAAGTGCTCCATTCTGACAGCCCTCTGTGACGGCGGTAACATTTCTGCCATTTTGTGTTTGTACCGGGGGTCTAAGTACGTTGCCACCCAGTACTTGTCCTTGACCCTTATGCTTTTTATACGGGGGTCCCTATTAAAACACTGGAGCATGAAGGCCCCCATTTTCACTAAAGTGGAAGCGGTGTGGTGGCCTGGCTCCTGCTCATTATCCAGGATAATGTCGTCCTCTTCATTCTCCTCTCCCCATCCACGCACAACAGGGATCCCAGAAAGGTTTAAAGCATGCTCTTCTTGCTCCTCATCCGTCCCGGCACCATCCTCCTCTGACTCCTCTTCAGACTCCTGTTGTTGACTTGTCTCAGATAGAGTAGCCCCCCCTGGGAATTCATCCAGCATTGCGACTTCCTCATCTTCCCGCTCCTGCTCCTCCACAGCTTAATCAATGACACGACGCAATGCACACTCCATAAAGAAGGCATAAGGTACCATGTCACTGATGGTGCCATGGCTGCGACTGACCAGTTTGGTGATCTCCTCAAATGGCCGCAGAAGTCTGCATGCGTCGCGCATGAGCAGCCACTGGCGCGGTGAAAAAAAACCCAGCTCCCCAGAACCGGTTCTTCCGCAGAGTTCATACAGGTAGACGTTAACTGCACGTTTCTGCTGGAGCAGCCTATCAAGCATATAGAAGGTTGAGTTCCATCGCGTCGGGCAATCGCAAATAAGACGTCTGACCGGCAGATTGTGTCACCGCTGAATGTCAGCAAGGCAAGCCATGGCTGTGTAAGATCTTCTGAAATGGGCCGAGATTTTCCCTGCCTGCCGCAAGATGTCCTGGACCCCAGGGTATTTGACAACGAATCGCTGCACGACCAAGTTTAAGACGTGTGCCATGCATGGCACGTGCGTGATTTTGCCCTGTTTCAATGCGCTAAGCAGATTGGCACCGTTGTCACACACCACTTTACCAACTGTCAAATTGAGCGGTGTTAGCCACTGATCTGCCTGTGAACGCAAAGCTGAAAGGAGTGCCGGGCCAGTGTGGCTCTTGGCTTCCAGGCACAACAGACACAGCATGGCATGGCAACGTCTCACCTGGCATGTGGAATAGGTTCTGGGGAGCTTGGGCGGTGCAGCGGAAGAGACACTAGCAGCGGAAAAGGAGGAGGGAGCTGAGGAGGAGAGGGAGGAGGATCGAGTAGGAGGAGCAGGAGAAGAAGAAGTGTTAGGCCTGCATGCAATCCGTGGCGGTAAAACCAAATCTACACGGGTGCCACAGGTTACATGCTGACGGCCGTCAGAAGGTTCACCCAGTGGGCAGTAAAAGTGATATACCTTCCCTGCCCGTGTTTGCTAGACCACGTGTCTGTGGTCAGATGTATCTTGGCACCGACACTGTGAGCCAGAGATACATTCACTTGCCGCTGAACATGGCCATATAGCTCTGGGATGCCCTTCTGTGAGAGATACTTCCTTCCTGGGACCTTCCATTGTGGTGTTCCAATGGCCACAAATTTGCGAAAGGCCTCCACCAGTTTATATGGCAGTAATTGGCGGGCTATGAGTTCTGACAAGCCAGCCGTCAATCGTTGGGCAAGAGGGTTATCCGGCGTCATCATTTTTTTACGCTCGAACATTAGGCCAACGGAAGCCTGCCTTTTTGCAGAAAAATGTGAGCTTGGCGTGATGGAAGGTGGAGTGGAGGACAATTGTGAGGAGAGAGGAGAAGGAGAAGTAGAAGATGAGGCTGGACGGTGAGAGCCTGCAGTGTGGCTTTGTGTGTTCCGTTGCTCCCACTCGGCTCGGTGATGGCTGCCCATGTGCCTTCTTAAGGCGGTCGTCCCTAGGTGAGTGTTGGGCTTACCGCGACTAATGCGTTGACTGCAAAGATTTCAGATGGCAACGCTATTATCAGCAGCGGACACGTTAAAAAAAGCCCACACTGCGGAGCCATGTGCCGGTGTCCTGGGAGCGCCAGATGTGACCGTACATGGTCGATGACTCGCTCCTGATACATTTGCAGTCTGCTTTGTCCCTCCTGTGCAATGTAAGTTATTCCTGCTTCTCCTCCCTATCTGCTGGTCCATATCTCCCTCTGAACTCCCCTCCTCTTCCTCTCTTGTGGGCACCCACGTGACATCACTAGACACGTCATCATCAACGTCACCTTCCCCACCGCTATAAGTAGAGATCTCGGAGTAGGCAGCAACACCGGGGACCAACCTCCTCCTTGGGCTGATCTGAGTACTGTCGTCAGACTGCTGAGTAGCGGTTGTTGCTACCTCCTCTTCCTGATCCAATACCAAGAGTGGCTGCGCATCAGAAATGTCCTCTTGATATGGATCGGAAAATAATTCCTGTGACTCAAGCGGAAGGTATGTGGTGGTGGTGGTGGTGGTGGTGTTGTTGGTGGTAGTGTCTTTGGGGGTGCACATAGCAGAGAGTGAAGAAGAGGGTGCAGATCGAGAGGATGAGGAGGGTGCAGAAGAGTAAGGCTGAGTGAGCCACTCAACCAAGTCTGGTGCGTCCTTTAAAGTAATTGAACGCACCTTCTGCAACTTCCCACTTTGGCTCAAGGCTGTTGCTCCTGCCCTACCCCTACCACCCCTGCGGAAGGGCCTGCCTCTTCCTCTGCCTGTCATTTTTTAAATGACCCTGTGACAAAACTCTTAGTCCCTATACCGATGAAGGACTGCTGCAGTATAGGGCAGCGGTCAGCAGTGGTGCACCTCAACCCTATCTATTGTGGACCGATACCGGTCCTTACAGAACAGCAGACTGTACCTCACTCAACCCTATGTACTGTAGCACCCTTCACCAAGTTACCAGTCCTTATAAGGACCTTTGTGGACCAAGTAGGTTGTGTGTGACTGATTAGCAGACTGTACGTCAGTCCCTATACTGCTGAAGGACTGCTGCACTATAGGGCAGCGGTCAGCAGTGGTGAACCTCAACCCTATCTATTGTGGACCGATACCGGTCCTTACAGAACAGCAGACTGTACCTCACGCAACCCTATGTACTGTAGCACCCTTCACCAAGTTACCAGTCCTTATAAGGACCTTTGTGGACCAAGTAGGTTGTGTGTGACTGATTAGCAGACTGTACGTCAGTCCCTATACTGCTGAAGGACTGCTGCAGTATAGGGCAGCGGTCAGCAGTGGTGCACCTCAACCCTATCTATTGTGGACCGATACCGGTCCTTACAGAACGGCAGACTGTACCTCACTCAACCCTATGTACTGTAGCACCCTACACAGACCAAGTTAGCAGTCCTTATAAGGACCTTTGTGGAACAAGTGAGTTGTGAATGATTAGCAGACTGCAGCAGAAGGGCAGCAGTCAAGTATAATATTCTTTCTATATTTGGAAGAAAGAATATTATACGTGTACAAGCCTATTACCATACCACTGATACCAGTCCTGAAAAGAACCTTTGTGGAACTAATAGTAACAGCTACTGATTAAACTGCCCCTCACTGCCTGGCACACTGCTTCCTTCCTGTCCCTATACAAACTGGCAAAACAGAGGAGACTGGAACGATAACTGGTTACTCGAATAGCACTTTTGTGGACCTGATAGTAACAGCTAATAATGATGATGATGACTAATCTGGCTGTCCCTAAAATAGCAGCAGACACAGCGCTCTGTCCCTTTATCTAAACTGACAAAAGACACTCAGGCTGCTGCAAGAATCAGTAGCACAGCAAACCTATATACACCTAACACCTATACCAGTCCTGAAAAGAACTTTTGTATACCAAATAGCTAGCGATTTATCTCTCCCTGCTCCACACAGCAACCTCACCCTATAGTGACAGAAGAAAGAATGTAAAATGGCCGCCGGATCGGGTGTATTTATAGGTTAGGGGGAATGTCCAAGTGTCCATGTGCTGTAATGTCTCAATTGGCCGTCCTGTACCCCATGATGGATGTGTCATCATAGGTCAAAGTTCTTTTACACATTAAACACGAAAGTCCGCCGGGCGAACAACGCCAATAGTCTGCCGAACGAGCGGACCGCGAACGTCCGAAATTCGCCGCGAAACGACCGCCGGGCGAACCGTTCGGCCATCACTATTGGGGGGTCTGAACGAGGCATAAGGAAGTTAATCATCTTCCTCTTTCCCCCTCAGATCCCCCCAGATTTCCTCTTCACTCCCCGGTTCTCCACCTCTGAGCTGGTGAATCGGGCAGTGTGAATTCTGACACAGATCACCAGTGAAGCGCTGAGATCCCAGCTTCATAAAGTGACCGTTACTGTGTCATTCAATGAGGATTCTCAGTGTGCGGAGATAATCGGCGGGAGAACAAGTTCAAACACTTCTCCCCTGATTATCTCTGGTTTATAAACTGTTTATGGGCTGTGATCAGCGGCGATCCTCTGGATCTCCACTGATCACTGCTTCATAAACGGACACCTAATTCTCCTCCTGCCTGTACCCCGAGTCCCCCAATAAACGCCCCACGTGTCGGGTTCCTGGTGATTTGCCTCTGTGTGCTCTCTCTCTGCACTCTTCATTCATTACACCCCGTCATGTCCGTCCTCTTCCTCCATAGTCACTGCGATGTCTTTTATCTCCAGCAGATGATGATACACACATATATTATTATTATTATACATGATTTCTATAGTGCCCACAGTTTACGCAGCACTTTACAATATAAAAGGGAGACAATACAGTTATAATACAATAAAATACAAGAGGATTAAGAGGGCCCTGCTCAGAAGAGCTTACAATCTAATAGGGTGGGGCAGGTGGTACAAAAGGTTGTAACTGTGGGGAATGAGCTGATGGAAGTGATAAAAGATCAGTTGGAGACGTGATCGGCTTCCCTGAAGAGATGAGTTTTCAGGGGTCACCTGAAGGTAGCAAGAGTAGGGGATAGCCGGAGAGGTTGAGGTAGCGAGTTCTGGAGGATGGGAGATATATATATATATATATAGTGTGGAAACCTAGATTAACCCCTTCAGGGGGATCAGTTGATGATGAATATATCTTCCTTCCAAATCTGGCCATACATGGTTCAGTTTTATCGTTCATCCAGCGGGATGAGAGGAAAAAAACTGAAGTGATTCCCCCATCCACACATTGGAGGGGGATGGGGGAAGCCTCCCCGCTGCACTATTGTATTCTGACAATGGGGGGCGCTCCTCCACTCTCAGAATACACAGATCAGTGATGAAGCTATTGGCTGCAGCCGCTGATGGAGTGACTTTTATCCGGCAGTGACCACACATGGATGGAAATGTGACCGATCCCTGCTGAACCCGCTGAATTTCCATGTCTCTATGGTCACCATAAGTGACTTCCTCCCCTCCCCCTCATCTCCTTCATTATGTAAGTCATGCTGAGATCATCTCCCATTGGCTGAGCAATATTCTCATTTGTCTCTGAGCTCCTTCTTCCACTTTTTCTGATGCTCTTAGGATGTGGGCGGACTCTTGGCATCCTCACTAGCAAAGTAGGACTGTTGGTCCTGCATTGTGGGTAATGACATCAGAATACCTGCTACAAGCTTTTATCCTGCATAGTGTGGGGGTCCTGTGTGGGTAATTATATCTCACCCTGAAGTGGAGCTTTAATAAAATGGAGACCTGAATGGTGAGGTGAGGAGGATTCTGGGAATATCATTTATTTTTTCTATTTGTGTTCAGATCTAGAGTTTTCCTCCTGTGAAGTCTGGAGATCATATGACATCACATTGCCTCCACCTCCCTCCCTGATAGAATAGAGAAATACAAAGAAGATTCTAGAAGTCACCAGAGAGATGATGGAGGAGAGGTGAGGAGGATTCTGGGAATTCTGGGACATTATCCAGTAACAGACAAGGGATGTGTCTGGATGGTGACGGTATCATTGTGTGTGTCAGGTTCCTATAAGGTGTCAGGATGTCACTGTCTATTTCTCCATGGAGGAGTGGGAGTATTTAGAAGGACACAAGGATCTCTACAAGGACGTCATGATGGACAATCAGCCGCCCCTCACATCACCGGGTAAGAGGAGACTTTATTGTAAAGGAGAGAGCAGTACGGAGGCTCCACCTAGATCCCCCATCATCTGATAAACACATAGAAACAATGTATTCAGTCAGTGTGTGTGTTTCCTACAGATGGATCCAGTAATGGGAACCCACCAGAGAGATGTCCCCGTCCTCTGTATTCCCGGGATTCCACACAGGAAGGTCACACCATCCCCCACCATCATCAGGTAGATGATTGACAATTATTGGTAGTTCTGATTTATACACAGCATGATTGTTACAATGAATGTTTTATTATATATTCAGAGTGGAAACCTCGGGGATGATAATATTGTTCTTAAAGAAGAGTATAAAGAGGAGGAAGAGGAGTATGGAGTGATGGAGGAGTTTTCAGAAGGACACAAGGATATGATGGAGCCACCAAATACCAGGAACCCACCAGAGAGATGTCCCCGTCCTCTGTATTCCCGGGATTCCACACAGGAAGGTCACACCATCCCCTACCATCATCAGGTAGATGAGGAACAATCACTGATAGTATCATTAGGATCTGTACATTATCTGCATTGTTACCATTGATGTCATTTGTATTATATATTCAGAGTGGAAACCTGAGAGATCCCAAAGTTGAGATTAAAGAAGAGATAAAAGAGGAGGATGATGAGGATGGGGTGATGGAGGAGTCTCTAAAAGAACACAAAGATCTGTACCAGGACACCATGGTGGAGTCATCCAGCTACAGGAACCCACCAGAGAGATGTCCCCGTCCTCTGTATTCCCGGGATTCCACACAGGAAGGTCACACCATCCCCCACCATCATCAGGTAGATGACTGACAATTATTGGTAGTTCTGATTTATACACAGCATGATTGCTACAATGAATGTTTTATTATATATTCAGAGTGGAAGCCTCAGGGGTGATAATATTGATGTTAAAGAAGAGTATAAAGAGGAGGATGAGGAGTATGGAGTGATGGAGGAGTTTTCAGAAGGACACAAGGATATGATGGAGCCACCAAATACCAGGAACCCACCAGAGAGATGTCCCCGTCCTCTGTATTCCCGGGATTCCACACAGGAAGATCACACCATCCCCCACTGTTACAAGGTTGGTGGGATGGAGCATCTAGAACATGGACTCCTAGAGATGATGTGTGGATTTTCTATGTGATGTCACAATAATAAATCTTCTATCTTACAGATGATATTCTCTCTCATTTTCTTGGTTTAGAGTGGAGATCCAATGGATATAGAATTTGAGGTGAAATCAGAAGAAGAAGAGAGGTATGTGAGGGATGATCAGCAGTCTATGGAGGAGGATGGAATAACGGGGACATTTATAGAGGAGGACACTCCTACAGAGATCAGCACAGGTGGGTCATTAACACTAAATACATTCCTCCACTCATACTGCTCACTGATTGGTCAAGAGTAGGGCGGGGGCTGGGTGATAATCTTCCTTCTCTGTGCCGAAGACACAATTTATAGATCTAGACTGGATTTATGGAAATTCTGGGGTTCAGCTGGCAGAAAAATTTGATTTTCACCATAAATGTTGCTCTACCTTGGCAACTGGGGCATGTGCTTTGGGTCTTCTGCCCCATGCCTAGCATTATCTCTGACAGAACAATTCACCCAGGATTACTTGTTCTATTCTTTGATGATCACACACACGGGTTGGACTTGTGTCTTTTTTTGACCTCACCTACTATGTAACTATAATTG
This sequence comes from Lithobates pipiens, assembly GCF_037356315.1. Classification (NCBI taxonomy): domain Eukaryota; kingdom Metazoa; phylum Chordata; class Amphibia; order Anura; family Ranidae; genus Lithobates; species Lithobates pipiens. Next base: position 645,814,298 of record NW_027507758.1, read on the forward strand.
TGCCGGGTGGAGGGATATGTCTGTATAGTCTCAGACCCAAGTCACTGAGTGCAGTCTCAGGAGATGGGAGGCAGCGGTGTGGGACCTCTGCAACTTGTCTCATGTAAACATTTAATCTTCCACTGATTACTGAATACCAATATTATGAGTCCTGACCATTACACTGTATAATTTATATTGTACATTACATACTCCTGACCCCTGCACTATATACTCTATGTTGTACATTACATCATCCTGATACTATATAGTCCTATCTGTTGTATCTTATACAATATGTTGTACATTACATAGTCCTGACTTCTGCTCTCTCCCCTCTACCCATTGCTATATATACACATAATATGTATTCTCTTTTGTTACACCCGTTTCATACCAGCTGGACATTTTATATCTGATGATGTGATTGGAGCACAGACTTTTATATGTTGCTAATAATGTGATAACATCCTAAATCTTTGGAACCTTAAACAGAAAGTGATAATGAGGGAGGAGTCAATAACCCAATGATGGGGGTCTTCAGGATCAATCCAGTCTTCATCTTGGTTGTTCTCCCCCCATCCTCACTCTCTGACCTCTGGTGGGGCTCAGCCCCTCTGTTATTCATGACTAGGGATGAGTTTGGTGTTCGAGTCGAACGCATGTTCGACTCGAACACCGGCTGTTCACCCGTTCGGCGAAGCCAGAACTCCGTGGGCAGTGCATTGCTGCCTCATGATTGGCCAAGCATGCACTGTGACCCCGCATGCTTGGCCAATCACAGTGCCGGCAGCGAGGAGAGCCATAATTGGCCATAGGCAGGATGCCTGTGGCCAATTATAGCTCAGGGTGTTTAGTACACGCGCAACACTATATAAGGCCGCCAGCGCACGGGCCTTGTGTTAGTATTCCGGCATCTGCAGGAGTTAGTGGGTGTTGTGTGCCTCCAGCGCAATATACACCTGTATCTACCCTTTATTGCTGTTCTCTAAGCCCTTGTACACACGGTCGGACATTCTGACGGAAAATGTCTGATCAGACTGTGTTGTCAGATAATCCGACCGTGTGTGGGCTCCATCGGACTGTTTCCGTCGAAATATCCAACCGACAGAGTTTTAGAGCTGGGCTATAAAATTTTCCCACAACATGGTCCGATCGGACTTTGTCCGATCGTTTGTAGAGAATTCCGATTGGACAAAGTGCCACGCATGCTCAGATCAAATTCCTAGACCAAAGCTATTGGCTACTAGCCTGGACGTAGTCCCGTCGTAACGAAATAACGTCATCACGTTACGAACGATCGGATTTTCCGACAACTTTGTCCGACCGTGTGTATGCAACACAAGTTTCGGACAAAATCCGTCAGACAAAATCAAACGGATTTTGTTGTCGGAATGTCCGACCGTGTGTACAAGGGCTAATAGAGCCATCTGCAGTAGTTAGTGGGTGTTGTGTGCCTCCAGCGCAGTATACACCTGTGTCTACCCTTTATTGCTGGTGTTCTCTAATACAGCCATCTGCAGGAGTTAGTGGGTGTTGTGTGCCTCCAGCGCAATATACACCTGTATCTACCCTTTATTGCTGTTCTGTAATAGAGCCATCTGCAGGAGTTAGTGGGTGTTGTGTGCCTCCAGCACAGCACAGTATACACCTGTATCTACCCTTTATTGCTGCTTTTTTATCATACAGGCATCTGCAGGAGTTAGTGGGTGTTGTGTGCCAGCAAAATATACACAACCTAATTGCTGGTTTTCCCATCTCCCTGCAGGCCATTACTATGTCTGGAAGGCCAACAAGTAGAGGCAGACAGTCACAAGCCAATAAAAGAGGGCAAGCAGGCTCTGTTTCTAGAAACAACAGTGCTGGTCTTGGACGCGGTGCATCGTCATCAGCTCGTGGCCATGGGACACGCTTTTCCTTATTTTCGGCAGATGGGCGTGTTGAGCCGCATCATGCCGAAAACTTGGTAGAGTGGATGACCAAGCCCTCTTCATCCTCCTGATCCTCTCACCCAGGCTCAGGGTACTAGCAAAGCAGCTGCCAACACATCCTCTTCCCTCGTCTCAATGTCATCATCAGTCACTTCTTCCCTAGACCCACCATGTCCCCCCGAACTGTTTGAGCACAGTGTTGGGTACATGCTCCAGGAGGATGTCCAGTGTTTTGAAGGCTCTGATGATGATACTCAGCTAGAGGAAGGCAGTAGTGTGAACGCAGAGAGAGGAGATGCTCAAGAAGGACAACAATCTGGCAGTCATGATCCACAAAAATCCCAAACCTGGCATACTGCCAGGTTTGCTCCAGTGATGAAGTGGGAGGGGATAATGAGGTCACTGACTCCACATGGGTGCCTGGTAGGAGAGAGGAGTAGGAGGAGGCACATCTCCAATGAGGCAGGATGCCCTCCGGGGCCCAGTTTAGGGTCATCACACCGCAGAGCTCCGCCTGTGCAGGGCGCTGCCTTTGTGCGTTATTACAAAAGTTCTTTGGTGTGGGCCTTTTTTGAGACGAGTGCATCAGATCACACTGCTGCATTTGCAACATATGACTCAAGCGTATCTCACGTGGCCAAAACATCAGCCGCTTGGGCACCACATGCTTGACCAGACATATGTTGACCTGCCATGCAGCCCGTTGGCAAGCGTACCTTAAAGACCCACACCAAAGAACAAAGCGGACCTCTTCTTGCTCCTCATCAGCTGGATCTCCAACCCCACTAGACCTTCAGTCCTCTCTGAAACCTGCTCTGAGAGAAATTAAGGTGTAGAATTAGGTGTGTCACAGCCAAGTGCTTGCGGGCACTCTGCTAGCAGTAAACCCACGTCCAATTGTAGCAGGCAAATTTCACTGCACCAACTGCTGGACCGTAGAAAGAAGTTCACTCCCGGCCATCCACATGCCCAGCGGTTGAATGCTAGCTTGGCTAAATTGCTAGCACTTCAACTGCTGCCTTTTCAGTTGGTAGACTTGGCCCCCGTCCGTGAGTTTGTACAATGTGCGGTTCCTCAGTGGCAGGTCCCCAAACGCCACTTTTTCTCACGGAAGGCGATTCCGGCTCTCTACCGGCATGTGGATGGCAATTTCCTTGCCTTGCTGGACAGGGCGGTCAGTGGTAAGGTGCATATTACCGCTGACTCTTGGTCCAGCAGGCATGGACAGGGATGTTGCCTGTCTTTCACGGCCCATTGGGTCACTCTTCTGGCAGCTGGGAAGGATGCAGGACAAGGTGCAGTAGTGTTGGAGGTTGTTCTGCCACCACGCCTCCAAAATGCTATTATTGGTTGTGACACACCTCTCTCCTCCACCCCCTCCTCTTCTTCTTCCTCCATGGCCTCTTCCAGTGCTCTGTCTTCGGAACCAGCGGTGCTCCGTAGGCGTTCAAGGGGCTATGCAAGTACGCCGGCAAAAATATGCCATGCCGTGCTTGCGCTGGTTTGTTTGGGGGACAGGAGCCACACTGGGGCAGATATTTTGTCAGCTCTGTAGGGGCAGGCCGAGAAGTGGTTGACGCCACGCCAGCTTAAGCCAGGAATGGTGGTTTGCGACAATGACACCAACCTCCTCTCCCTCCGACAGGGACAACTGACCCATATGCCCTGTGTGGCTCACGTCCTTAACCTGGTGATGCAGTGGTTCTTGGGCAGGTACCCGGGCTTACAGGATGTCCTAAAGCCGGCCAGAAAAGTCTGTGTGCATTTCTGCCGATCATTTAATGCCAGTACTCGGCTGGCTGAGCTCCAAAAGGAGTTGAACCTGCCCAAGAACCGCCTTATATGTGACATGCCCACCAGGTGGAACTCAACGTTGACCATGCTGCAGCGGCTGCACACGCAGCAGAGGACCATCAATGAGTACCTGTGCGACTACCCCACCAGGACAGGGTCAGGGGAGCTTGGTTTTTTCTCACCACGCCAGTGGGGCATGATCAGGGATGTCCTGTCACCATTTGAGGAGGCCACAAGGATGGTGAGCAGTGACAGTGCATGCATCAGTGACACTGTACCTCTTGTCCACCTGTTGGAGCATACGCTGCATGGAATATTGGACAGGGCAGACAGTGTTCCTGCTGTGCCACCCATCACACAGGAAGAGGACGAGGAGGAGGATTGTGTCAGCATGGAGGTGGCTCCTGGTACTCAGCAGCAGCAGTCTTGTAGGGATGAATTACAGTTCCAAGAAACCCGTGGACTTGTACCTGGCTGGGAGGAGGTAGCTGCGGATCATGTTGTCCTTAGTGACCCAGAGGACTCCGGACCGAATGCCTCAGCTAACCTACGCTGCATGGCCTCCCTGATCCTGCAAAGCCTGCGGAAGGATCCTCGTATTCTTCGGATCAAGGAGAGGGACCATTACTGGCTGGCTACTCTCCTTGATCCATGGTACAAGGGTAAGGTTGCCGACCTTATCTTGCCATCGCAGAGGGAGCAGAGGATGAGACATCTCCGGGAGGCCTTGCAGAAAGGTCTGTGCAACGCGTTCCCAGAGACTGGGAGGTTACAAACTCCTGGTCCTGGACAACGTGCTGCTGATGCATCGGTCAGAAGGAGCGGTGGAGAAGGTGGCCGTCTGACTGATGCTTTCAGACAATTTTTTAGTCCGCAGCCCCAAGGTATGATCGGTTCCAGCAACCATCGCCAGCGTCTGATTTACATGGTGCAGGAATACCTAGGAGCAAGGTCAGACTTGGACACCCTTCCCACCGAAAATCCTCTGGCTTACTGGGTCTTGAGGATGGATCACTGACCAGAGCTTGCACAGTATGCAATTGAGCTACTGGCCTGTCCTGCATCCAGCGTTCTTTCGGAACGCACCTTCAGTGCTGCTGGTGGCTTTGTAACCGATCACAGGGTGCACCTGTCCACTGACTCGGTTGATCGACTGACCTTCATAAAGATGAATCAGTCTTGGATCACCATCAGCTACCAAGCACCTGAAGCTGATATAACTGAATCATTTTTTTTGAAATGTCACATCCCTTCAAGACTGCCTATGCTGATGCTGAGTGACTGTCCTGTTTTGTTGACTGACTATCCTCTTCCTCCTCAATGATCCCGCTTAAATCTTGGAACAACATTTTTGGTTCTGGGTGATGCCACCAGCCCAGTTTTTTAGCCCCTGTTTAACAGGGGCGTGTAATTACAATTTTTGTTGCAATGCTTTGCAGCAGGGCTCATTCCTGCACTTCAATTAGAGTATATGGTAGAGGTTGCAGTGTATAGGCCCAATTTTTCAGCCCCCGTTTAACGGGGCATGTAATAAAATTGTTGATGCAATGCTTTGCAGCAGGGCTCATTCCTGCACTCCAACTAGAGTATCTGGGAGAGGTTGCAGTGTCGTGGAACCAGCAAGCAGTGCCTAAGGCCCAATTTTTCAGCCACTGTTTAACAGGGACATGTAATTACCATTCTTGATATAATATTTCACAGCAGGGCCCGTTCCTGTGCCGACCGAGAGTAATTGTGAGGACTTATAGTGTTGTGGCACCAGCACCACAACCACCAAAGGCCCAATTTTTCTACCACTGTTCAACAATGGCAGGTGCGTTACATCAGAGGGGACTGAGTCACCCATACGTCACTGGGGAACCCCATGGGTTCCCTCATCAGCGTCAGAGGGGGCGGGGTCAGGTGACGGGTGGTCCTGCCCTCCTAATATAAGAAACGTCAGCGCTGGGATCCCCGCAGTGTCTCCGCAGTGGAGACAGAAGACGGATGTATGGACAGTGCTGAACTGAAAGTCACCCGTCGCTGGATCAGATCATCCATCGCTGGACCCCGGAGAGATGATCATCCGTCGCTGGATAGCAAGAGTGGATTACCACCGCTGGAATCTTATTTAAAAAAATAAATAAATAAAAAAGGAATTTTTCAAAAGTGTGTTTGTCTTAACCATTTTTACACTTTCTTTGTGAAATGGTAGGCCCTTACCATTTCAAACAGGGGGGGCGGGATCTGGGGGTCCCCTTGTTAAAGGGGGCTTCCAGATTCTGATAAGCCCCCCGCCCGCAGACCCCAACAACCACTGGCCAGGGTTGCGGGAATGAGGCCCTTCTCCACATCAACATGGGGACATGGTGCTTTGAGGGGTCACAGACCCCCAAAGCATCCTCCTAATGTTGAGGGCATGTGGCCTGGTTCGGTTCAGGAGGGGGGCGCTCTCTCATCCCCCCTCTTTTCCTGCGGCCTGCCAGGTTGCGAGCTCAGATAAAGGGTCTGGTATGGATATTTAGGGGGACCCCCATGTCAATTTTTTTAATTTGACACGGGGTTCTCCTTAATAGCCATACCAGACCTGAAGGGCCTGGTAATTGAATTTAGGGGAACCCCCACGCTTTTTATTTTTATTTTATTTTTATCAATGAATGAATTGTCGGCTAATACAGAGAACACTCATTGAGTGTTCTCTGTATTACGGGAGCCGACAATGGAAAGTGATTTTAAAATACTTTTTTTCCTTGCGAAATGACACTTTGTGCAGGGACAGTTCTAAGCACAGGAAACATGCGCCCATTCACAGGCATACTATAGACACCCCCCAGGTATGAAATTTAAAGGAATATTACACTTTTATTGTTTCACTTTAATCATTATTAAAATCACTGCTTCTGAAAAAACTGCCGTTTTTAAAACTTTTTTTTGCATTGATCCATGTCCCCTGGGGCAGGACCTGGGTCCCCAAACACTTTTTAGGACAGTAACTTGCATATTAGCCTTCAAAATTAGCACTTTAGATTTCTCCCATAGACTCGTATAGGGTGTTCCGGCTTTTCGAATTTGCCGCGAACGGCCCAAATTGTTCACTGTTCGCTAAACAGGCGAACAGGCAATGTTCGAGTCGAACATGAGTTCGACTCGAACTTGAAGCTCATCCCTATACAGGAGATATAAACATTAAAGCACCAGCGCAAGTGGGAGCATTTGCAACATATAATAATGTACAATAGTCAAGTGCTACAATGATGGTAAAACTGGCGCGTTTCGACCCCGCTGGGTCTTCTTCAGAGAATTTGTACGCTGTAACAGCAGTAGCATAAATTGAAGTACATGCAAGAAAAAACACAAAATGTGATAATAAAATCTAATCACTGTAACTACATCATATTATCTTTATAATTACCACTTGCATCGTGTTGCACAGTGTCTCCTGGACCTATATCGTCAGGGTAGAGTCCCTCATCAGATCATACCAAAGACCCCGGCTGGTAGGGGGGGCAGCAAACCGTCCCAGCGTGTCTTATGAGGAGTCACAGCATTAGGTTCCCAAAATCCCGGGTGGGTAGCCGAGGGCAAGAGGGGCACCTGTGGTTGAGCATCAAATATCACCTGCATCAGTCTCCTAATTCAAAGGAAAACACATATAGGGAGAGGGGGGAAGGGAAAAATGAAAAAAGGAAGGAACAAAAGAGGAAAAAAATTGTACCAAAAATGGGAAGGGAAAGCGGGGAATGACTGCATAAAAATCTATAAGCGCTGTGACCAAAGACTAACAGGCAAATGTGTGTGTGAAGAGGAAAAGGAACTAGCTAAATGTCTGTGAGTGATGAGTGTGGTGAGAAAAATGGACAATTAAAGAACTCGCTAGTGCACAATGGAAACAAAAAAAAGGGAGATCAAAGAGTTGTATAAAAGATACCTTTAGTTTTCCTGGATTATAATTTCCATATACAGAGACTGCCGGTTTCTGTCCATCCAGGTTGAGCGCCGGGGATCATCAGAATAAAGAAATGATCTGGTAGGAAATCAGAGGACCCATTTACTAGTTACCTTGAGGGGGAATTGTAAGATCCTTAGAGACAAAGCTGCCTGATGTGGGCGGAGTCCTGGTTTAGGGGAACCAATCAGCTCATGTCTAGTAATAATCTTTGTATTTCTATTTTAGTAGATGGACGAGAGATGAGGAAAACCTCAGAGGATTGTCTCACTTTGTCTCCAGACTGTAAAGTGCGGGACGGGGCCGTCCTTCCAACAGAGAACAGCTTTTCCTGTACTGAGTGTGGGAAGTGTTTCCCTTCTAAATACCATCTTAATAGGCATAAATTATCTCACACAGGAGAGAAGCCGTATTCCTGTCTTGAGTGCGGAAAATGTTTTTCACTGAAGCACAATCTTTCCAATCATCAGGAATCTCACACGCGGGAGAAACCATATTCCTGTCCTGAGTGCGGGAAATGTTTTTCACTGAAGTCCAATCTTTCCAGACATCAGAGATCTCACACGGGGCAGAAGCCGTATTCCTGTCCTGAGTGCGGGAAATGTTTTTCAGTGAAGTCAAATCTTTCCATACATCAGCGAACTCACACGGGGGAGAAGCCGTATTCCTGTCCTGAGTGCGGGAAATGTTTTTCAGTAAAATTGCATTTTTACAGACATCAGAGATCTCACACGGGGGAAAAGCCATATTCCTGTCCTGAGTGTGGGAAATGTTTTTCAGTAAAGTCCCATCTTTACACACATCAGAGATCTCACACAGGGGAGAAGCCGTATTCCTGTCCTGAGTGCGGGAAATGTTTTTCACAGAAGTCCAATCTTTACACACATCAGAGATCTCACACAGGGGAGAAGCCGTATTCCTGTCCTGAGTGCAGGAAATGTTTTTCACACAAGTCCAGTCTTTACAAACATCAGAAATCGCACACGGGGGAGAAGCCATATTCCTGTCCTGAGTGCGGGAAATGTTTTTCACAGAAGTCCAGTCTTTCCACACATCAGAGATCTCACACGGGGGAGAAGCCATATTGCTGTCCTGAGTGTGGGAAATGTTTTTCACGGAAGTCCCATCTTTACAGACATCAGAGATCTCGCACAGGGGAGAAGCCGTATACCTGTCCTGAGTGAGGGAATTGTTCCTCACTGAAGTTCTGTCTTCCTGTACATCAGGGACCCCACACAACCCTCGAGTTGTATTAGTGCCTTGAGTGTGGGAAATGTCTTGTATATGAATGTTGCTGGACATCACAGCTCTCATGTGGGGAAGAAGCACACCCTGATATACACCTCAGATATACTCCATGGCTGATCTTCATCATGGAAGAAACAGTTGATAAGGCGATCAGAGATCACCAAAGACATGGATGAAGTGTTGTAAAAATACAATGGATGGGCGGCTCATACAGATCTGGTAATGTACTTTTATGTCATGGCTTTCTTCCGGGTCCGCACCCATGCACGCACACACCCAGAAACCTCCACTGTCATTGGCTGCAGGTCCTAGCCACTGATGTTGCCCCATACCCTGCTGATCACCTGCAGCCAATGACAAATCATTCCTGTGCTTTATTTTGTAAACACGGAGAGCTATCTTGTGATTTCTTCTCTTCCCGAGTCCTTTTCTGTTCAGGAAGAGAAGAGAACACCACACTGTGAGTATAATCACCACACTTTACACCCACACACCTTAGATTGGCACATTTAACCCCATTGATTGCCCTCATTCACCCTTTGATCCCCCTTGTCACCCAACCAGTGCCATTAGTACAGCGTCAGTGTACAGTATTTTTCACCAATTGCTGTATTAGGGTCACTTGTTACATCAGATAGTGCCAGGGTCAGCTAGCATTAGATTGTCCGCACACTATCACACTTACACTATAGAATCCTGATCACCACCATTACTAGTATAGTGTCTGTATGGATCAATATCCTGATCACCACCATTACAAGTATAGTGTCTGTATGGATCAATATCCTGATCATGAACAGAACTATATTAGTGTCCCTCCTTAGTATAGTGTCCCTAATTACACAGCATTAGCAGATCAGCCCTTCTGCCCCCCAACAAGTGCAGTGTCAGTAGATCACCGGCTCCTTTGATACATTGCACACATAACCGCAGTGTTGGCAGAATCAGGCCTGATCTCTTCTAGCACTAGTAGGTAAGTTTTATTTGTGTAGCACCCTGGAGTTTAGGCAGGGAGCTTCTCACAAATCTTCTTGCTAGAAGTAGTTATCCTGGTTGATTGTTAGAGATCCATTCATTTCTCCCTAAGTATGGCCTTGTTGCACTTTTCTCTTCTACCTCTAGGTGGCCGGGTACTTGGTGGTACTAGATATGAGAAGGGCAACCCAAGGCCAGGTTATGGATATATGGGGTATCTCAACCAATGGGCAGGGGTTTCCTTGGCCTGCTGGTAGAGCCTATAAATTCTGGTGGAGTCAGGTGATCAATGTTCTGTGCCACCTGGGTTTCTGTCTGGGTGGATGTGTGTCGTATGCCCGGGCTGCTTGGGTCTATCCCAGGCACATCTGGCTACTAGGCTGTCTGAGGTCCTATCCAGAAGCAAGAGAGCAGAGCAGTATTGGGGCTGTGGCTTGCAGTCCAACCAAGAGTGACGGTTCTGCCGGCCGGAGAACTTGTCATGGTCGGAGGTAGAGGGGAAGCTGTCACCACTAAGGGACCATATACTTTATTACCAGGGACCTCAGTGAGTAACTGAAGCAAGTACCGGAGCAGTATTCTCACCAGACGGGCATGGTAATGAATTGGGAAACTTCAGATGGTGATAAAGCCAGGGACCCAGCCAGCAGAGATGAGGCTTGTAGAGCAGCCTTGTGTGCCAAGCCAGGGACTGAATGGGCCAGTGGGGTGAAGCTTGAGAAGTATTCAGAGTGTTTAGCTAGGGACCAAGCAGAGTGTTGGGGGTGACACTTGAGGAAGATACCGCTGTGAAGATTGGAGAAGCTCAAGGGATTCAGTCAGTGAATTAGAGGGTCTAGTGAGAGACCGGGAGCGCAGTGGGCTGAAGAACTACAAGGAGAAGTTGTAGTGAAGGTGAAAGAACTGTTACACTTTCTATTAGTAACTGTTAAAGACTGTTGCCATAGGAGACAGCATTCCTGCACGTGCAGATATGGCGTCTTGCTGGAGGACCTTTCCCTGCACGGCTGATTTCCTATTGAAGTCTCGGAGTCTGCTAATTGAACTTGCAACTACATAAGGGTGTCCTGGCCCTTACCCTCAAAAAGTTTGCAAGAGAAATAAACATCTCTTTTGCATTCAAGAAGTGTCTGGCGCCCAATAACTTTCACCTTGCATCCACTATCCCTCACAACCAACCATATACAGAAGGATGTCAGCTATCTCTGGCCCTGGAGGTTCTCATTAGACTGAATGAGGCCGGAGACCTTGCTACATTTGTAGTAGTTCAAGCAGTCCCTGACAGCCAGGAGCTCTTTTTCCCGTGAGTCACACTAGGTATCTGTGAATTTAGTGGCCAAAATGTCTCAACAAAGGTAGTGAAGAGGCCTACAGGATTCTGAGTATGACAGCAGAGAGCGAAGGAGGAGTCCTCACTGACAGATTTAGGCTCCAAATATGAACCTGTAGAGAGCAGCGACACCCTGACAGGGAGCTCAGAAGATGGAGGAGAGGTCCCTGCTAAGGTCAGGCGTACCCGACCCCGGGTAGCTGGAACACTTAATTTGTCTTATAAGCAGCAGAATGCCAGTACTAGTGTTTTGGATCCCAGACAAATGTCCGGCCGAGTTATCTGCACCTGGTCTAATGCTAATGTCCATGCATGCATGTTTAGAAGGAGTACGCTGACACACACTGTTCAGAGAAAAGCTTCCTTTATTGCTCTATTGGCATATAGCCTCCTTTATAGTAGAAGATGACTCATTATTTGCAAAAGCATCATCTCAGGTGTATTCTGTGCTGTCAAGAAGAGATTGGAGGACCCTTATCTAAGGGGTTGCCTGGCCAGTTTCATCCAGGTTTTCTGCTGATGGCTTGTGGACCCCTGGACTCTCTCCGATGGGAAGGGGGTCTCTAGGTGAAGCATTTTGAGTAAGGACATTCAGCATATATCTTGACATAATAGAAAATAGGCATTTAATCAAAGTATTAAACAATCCATAACAGTCCCCCCTTGAAATGTCTATTTCCTATTCTGTCCCTAGTAGGTGGTCTAACTCATCTGTCCTCATGTGCCTTGGAACTTTTTTCTTGTTGTACGTTAGATGTGTGATGGCTGGCCCATCACCCCCCCTGCCACAGTCTTTGCACATGTGGAAGTCAGATGCTATCCCTATGGCTGAATGGTCTTATAATTTATAGATATGGGGAGGGACTGTAATGGGGCATAGGGCTTCTCATAGTCCTCATCTTCTGCATCCTGGTGTATCATCACTGGGGTCGCTTGGTCGACTGTTTTGCCTAGGAATTTCTTTACACATGGAATAACACAACATACTATAGTAGATAGAAAGACCAGAATAACTAGTATTACAGTACCTATCCGAGCCAAGGTCTTCTGCCAACCACCCAAACCACTGGTCCCATGGCTGATCTATATCCAAATTCTTCTTCAGCTCTACTGATAGGCTTTCCAACATTTTTATGGCCAGAGTAACCTCACCATTTGGTCCAATGTTGTCAGGTATGTATGTATAGCATGTCCCTGTACCTTCTATCATTTTACAAACATTACCCTTCTCCGTTAAAATCATGTCCAAGGCCATCCTATTCTGAACTGTCATGTAAGATGTGGGTGCTATTTGGTCAGCAATCCCCTGTAGGGCATCTCTGGTGTAATTTATCTATACATCTATTATTTTGATCATGTGTTGCTATGCATGTACTCCTACTTGTCATGCTTAGCTCCTGTGCACGCTCCTTGTATATATATGAAATTAATAAATGTTTCAATGTCTTAAGATCTATGAAATTATAATAAATACCTATTACTGCAATCGACCTCCATTATTCAATTGCTTCATCTAAAGTCCCAACTCCCTTTTTTTTACTTCTAGTGTAATTTACAAACCACTGCTGGTTGTAATATATGTACATTTTTGTTGACAGTAATTAGGGGAATCCGACTCAAAACCTGCCTTTACTTGGTCTCTGGCGTTAAACTCATCCGGGACCCCTATGGCATCTATACACATGTGGGTCAAAACTTCCCTAAGGAGCACTCCTCTTAGTGATAGCCACCTGCTGGGCCCTCACCCGATTTACCAGGAAAAGGATATACAATGTAGACATCATGGTGCAATCAATGTCTTGTCCTCCAGAATTAGTGTTGTGATTAAAATGGTATTTCTATATACCTGACAAAGACCAGCTAGGTATAATTACGGTAATTACCACACTTACGAAACCCCTAGCACTGCAGTACTAAGGAGACAGCATTTTGCTGAACACAAGAAGAGATGAGTCAAGAATTGTGTTCAGGGGTTGTCTGGTTTATTCTGGGCGGGTCTACAATTTATATGCACCATTATCAGCCAATCATTGCATAGAACATGGGTGTGGTTAATACAGAGGTGTACATTACATATCATTAATTATGTCATCTGCTCTCATGAGTCACAGTCATGAGTCTTGTGTAGGGATGAGCCGAACACCCCCGGTTCGGTTTGCACCAGAACTTTCGAACGGACCCAAAATTCATACAAACTTTAGAACCCCATTGAAGTCTATGGGACTCGACGTTCGAAATTAAAAGTGCTAATTTTAATGGCTAATATGCAAGATACTGTCCTAAAAAGGGTTTGGGGACCTGGCTCCTGCCCCAGGGGACATGGGTCAATGCCTAAAATGTTTTTAAAAATGGCCGTTTTGGCGGGAGCACTGATTTTAATGACGATTAAAGTGAAAAAAAATTGAAATATTCCTTTAAATATCGTGCCTGGGGGGTGTCTATAGTATGCCTGTGAAGTGCCACGTGTTTCCCGTGTTTAGAACAGTCCCTGCACAAAATGACATTTAACGGAAATAACGTAATTTAAAACTGCTTGCGGTTTATCTGGTTCCGGCAGTATGGATGAAAATCATTGAGAAAAATGGCATGGGTAGCCCCCCCTGCCCATTACCAGCCCCTTTGGGTCTTATATGGATATTAAGGGGAACCCCGTACCCATATTAAAAAAAGGAAATACGTGTGGCCCCCAGGCCCTATATACTCAGAACAGCAGTATACAGGCGGTGCAAACAAGACAGGGACTGTGTAGGTTTGTTGTGTTAAGTAGAATCTGTTTGTAATTTTGAACTGGTACATTTTTAAAGTGTAGCTCCAGTCAAAAAATCTATTTTTAAGCTTTTTGGAAAACATAGGGAAAGGTTATCAGCCCTGTATAATTTGTTTTGCCGTCCGTCTTTTTTCATCTCACTTCCTGTTGTCTCCTTCCGTTTGCAAGTAGGAGACGTTTGTAAGTTGGATGTTTGAAAGTAGGGGCCTGCCCTATATGCTCTGCAGAAATGGCGGAACAAGGTGTTGGTGTTGTCACTACATTGTAAGCCCTCAAAGTGACTCTTGGTGGGCGCTGGAGCGCCCTGCTGTGAACGATTATATCAAGAATTGTAATTGCATGGCATTGTTGAACAGTGGTATAAAAAGTGGGCCTTTGGTGGTTGTGGTGCTGGTGCCACAACACTAACTCCTCACAGTTACTCTCGGTGGGCACAGGAACGGGCCCTGCTGTGAAATATTATATCAAGAATTGTAATTACCTGCCCCTGTTAAACAGGGGCTGAAAAATTAGGCACTGGTGCTGGTGCCACGACACTGCAACCTCTTCCATATACTCTAGTTGTGGTGCAGGAATGAGCCCTGCTACAAAACATTGCATCAAAAATTGTAATTAAACGCCCCTGTTAAACAAGGGCTGAAAAATTGGGCCTTAGGCACTGGTGCTGGTGCCACGACACTGCAACATCTCCCATATACTCAAGTTGTAGTGCAGGAATGAGCCCGGCTGCAAAGCATTGCATCAAAAATTGTAATTAAACGCCCCTGTTAAACAGGGGCAGAAAAATTGGGCCTTAGGCACTGGTGCCACAACACTGCAACCTCTCCCATATACTCTAGTTTTATTGCAGGAATGAGCCCGGCTGCAAGGCATTGCATCAAAAATTGTAATTAAACGCCCCTGTTAAACAGGGGCAGAAAAATTGGGCTGGTGGCATCACCCAGAACCAAAAATGTTCTTCCAACATATCAGCAGAGGAGGAAGAGGATAGACAATCAACATAACAGGACAGTCACTCAGCATCAGCATAGGCAGTCTTGAAGGGATGTGATATTTAAAAAAAAAAATATTCGGTTACATCAGCTTCAGGTGCTTGGTAGCTGTGGGTGATCCAAGACTGATTCATCTTGATGAAGGTCAGTCGATCAACTGAGTCGGTGGACAGGCGCACCCTGTGATCGGTAACAAAGCCACCAGCAGCACTGAAGGTGCGTTCACAAAGAACGCTGGATGTAGGACAGGCCAGTAGCTCAATTGCATTCTGTGCAAGCTCTGGCCAGTGATCCATCCTCAAGACCCAGTAAGCCAGAGGATTTTCGGTGCGGAAGGTGTCCAAGTCTGACCTTGCCCCTAGGTATTCCTGCACCATGTAAATTAGATGCTGGCGATGGTTGCTGGAACCGATCATACCTTGGGGCTGCGGACTAAAAAATTGTCTGAACGCATCGGTCAGACGGCCACCTTCTCCACCGCTCCTTCTGACCAATGCCTCAGCAACACGTTGTCCAGGACCAGGAGTTTGTAACCTCCCAGTCTCTGGGAACACGTTGCACAGACCTTTCTGCAAGGTCTTCCGGAAATGTCTCATCCTCTGCGACGGCAAGATAAGGTCGGCAACCTTACCCTTGTACCGTGGATCAAGGAGAGTGGCCAGCCAGTAATGGTCCCTCTCCTTGATCCGAAGAATACGAGGATCCTTCCGCAGGCTTTGCAGGATCAGGGAGGCCATGCAGCATAGGTTAGCTGAGGCATTCGGTCCGGAGTCCTCTGGGTCACTAAGGACAACATGATCCCCAGCTACCTCCTCCCAGCCACGTACAAGTCCACAGGTTTCTTGGGACTGTAAATCATCCCTACAAGACTGCTGCTGAGTGCCAGCCTCCACCTCCATGCTGACACAATCATCCTCCTCCTCCTCCTATTCCTGTGTGATGGGTGGCACAGCAGGAACACTGTCTGGATAAAGGGGGCCTTGAGAGGCAAGGAAGTCCTCCTCTTCCTGCCTCAAGTGCCCTCTCCATTATTCCACGCAGCATATGCTCCAAGAGGTGGACAAGAGGTACAGTGTCACTGATGCATGCACTGTCACTGCTCACCATCCTTGTGGCCTCCTCAAACAGTGACAGGACAGTGCATGCATCCCTGATCATGCCCCACTGGCGTGGTGAGAAAAAAACGAGCTCCCCTGACCCTGTCCTGGTGCCGTAGTCGCACAGGTACTCATTGATGGCCCTCTGCTGTGTGTGCAGCCGCTGCAGCATGGCCAACGTTGAGTTCCACCTGGTGGGCATGTCACATATAAGACGGTTCTTGGGCAGGTTCAACTCCTTTTGGAGCTCAGCCAGCCGAGCACAGGCATTAAATGATCGGTGGAAATGCACACAGACTTTCCTGGCCTGCTTCAGGACATCCTGTAAGCCTGGGTACCTGCCCAAGAACCGCTGCACCACCAGGTTAAGGACGTGAGCCACACAGGGCACATGGGTCAGTTGTCCCTGTCGGAGGGCGGAGAGGAGGTTGGTGCCATTGTCGCAAACCACCATTCCTGGCTTAAGCTGGCATGGCGTCAACCACCTCTCGGCCTGCCCCTGCAGAGCTGACAAAACATCTGCCCCAGTGTGGCTCCTGTCCCCCAAACAAACCAGCGCAAGCATGGCATGGCATCGTTTTGCCCGCATACTTGCATAGCCCCTGGAACACCTTTGGAGCACCACTGGTTCTGAGGACAGAGCACTGGAAGAGGCTTTCCAATATCTTGTAAGTTTCCTACATCAAGTGTTCCAAAATGTGGGTAGTAAGATGAACATCCGCATGTATAAACAGGAGATCATTCTACAAAAACAGAGAAACCAAGACCTAGGCCACCATTGTATGCACATGTGTGATATCTCACCCCATAAATTGCACTTACATCCAATATAGATAATCAGCTGTGGGTTCCAATGTAATCCATGGCTATGTAGCAATATCCCTAGGGGCCAATAATACTATATGTGACGTGGAATATACCCCATCTTCAGAACAACCCCTGCAACACAATGGCAATGCTTGTTACACTTAGGGGCTCCGCCAAACCAAACACAGCATAGCGAAGTCTCACCCTGTTATCCTAGGAAAACAATAAGTGGGGTCCAGATATATGCAGCTGGATATCCCGGAGGATAATACTTGGGAAGAAGGAGGGAGGGAAGAGCTTTAAAATGAACAAACACGCCATAACTGTACAGATACCGCGTGACACTGACAGCGCTGAGTAAAGGAAATGGCGATAACCAGCATTTGATTACATGTGATTGGACACAGCTGATCACATGGTAAAGAACCTACCTCATCAGCTCTTTACCACAAACGGTGATGCACAGTGTCCAAGGGGGACAGCACACCACCGATCGCCTCGCTACTCGCCTCCGTGAGCACACATGTTCAGCAAGAATGGTAACATGTCATATGACGTCCTCCCAGAACAATAGCAGTCCCACCATCATTGTACTTTAGGCTGGGCGGGAATCAGATAATATTGTTGGTTTAAATAACTTTTATCCTGCAAAGTCTACTGTAATTATTAGTGCAGGAGTATGATCTTAGGTACTAGTATGAAACTATTCCTGACAAAGGAAACTAAGGGATCTATGTAAAGAAAATATGTTGGACAAATGTGACAAACAGACCTCTAAGTGTTTGTGAAATCTTCCACTACAAAATTTACTCAGCCAATGGTAATGACTCCATTTAAATTTTTCTACTGTTATCAATGACCAACACGGTACAACACTTCATCCATGTCTTTGGTGATCTCTGATCTCCTTATCAACTGTTTCTTCCATGATGGAGATCAGCCATGGAGTATATCTGAGGTGTATATCAGGGTGTGCTTCTTCCCCACATGAGAGCTGTGATGTCCAGCAACATTCATATAGAAGACATTTCCCACACTCAAGGCACTAATACACCTCGAGGGTTGTGTGGGATCCCTGATGTACAGGAAGACAGGACTTCAGTGAGGAACAATTCCCTCACTCAGGACAGGAAAGTGGCTTCTCCCTCATGTGAGATGTCTGATGTGTGTAAAGATTGAACTTCTCTGAGAAACATTTCCCACACTCAGGACAGGAATACGGCTTCTCCTCAGTGTGAGATCTCTGATGGCTGTAAAGATGGGACCTCCGTGAAAAACATTTCCCACACTCAGGACAGGAATACGGCTTCTCTCTCGTGTGAGATCTCTGATGTGTGGAAAGACTAGACTTCTGTGAAAAACATTTCCCACACACAGGACAGGAATACGGCTTCTCCCCTGTGTGAGATCTCTGATGTGTGGAAAGATTGGACTTTTGTGAAAAACATTTCCCGCACTCAAGGCAGGAATACAGCTTCTCCCCCGTGTGAGATTTCTGATGTGTGGAAAGATCGGACTTCACTGAAAAACATTTCCTGCACTCAGGACAGGGATACGGCTTCTCCCCCGTGTGAGATCTCTGATGGCTGTAAAGATGGGACCTCCGTGAAAAACATTTCCCACACTCAGGACAGGAATAGGGCTTCTCCCCAGTGTGAGATCTCTGATGGCTGTAAAGATGGGACCTCCGTGAAAAACATTTCTCACACTCAGGACAGGAATACGGCTTCTCTCCCGTGTGAGATCTCTGATGTGTGGAAAGACTAGACTTCTGTGAAAAACATTTCCCACACTCAGGACAGGAATACGGCTTCTGTCCTGTGTGAGATCTCTGATGTGTGGAAAGATTGGACTTTTGTGAAAAACATTTCCCGCACTCAAGGCAGGAATACAGCTTCTCCCCCGTGTGAGATCTCTGATGTGTGGAAAGATCGGACTTCAGTGAAAAACATTTCCTACACTCAGGACAGGAATACGGCTTCTCCCCCGTGTGAGATCTCTGATGTGCTTCTAGACTGGACTTCTGTGAAAAACATTTCCCACACTCAGAACAGGAATACGGCTTCTCCCCCGTGTGAAATCTCTGATGTGTGGAAAGATGGGACTTCACTGAAAAACATTTCCCACACTCAGGACAGGAATACGGCTTCTCCCCTGTGTGAGATCTCTGATGTCTGGAAAGATTGGACTTTGCTGAAAAACATTTCCCACACTCAGGACAGGAATACGGCTTCTCTCCTGTGTGAGATCTTTTATGCACATTAAGATGGAATTTAGAACTGAAACACTTCCCGCACTCAGTACAGGAAAACCTCTTCTCTGTTGGAAGGATGGCCCCGTCCCGCACAGTCTGAGGTTCCTCAGGATAAGAGGAATACGATGGTCCGTCTACACTGTGTGGTGCCGGATGGACATTTGAGGTAGTCGGGTTTTCTCCTGGACTATACTGTGTGATGTCCTCATCTTCTACTTTACAGTCTGGAGACAAAGTGAGACAATCCTCTGAGGTTTTCCTCATCTCCCGTCCATCTACTAAAATAGAAATACAAAGATTATTACTAGACATGAGCTGATTGGTTCCCCTAAACCAGGACTCCGCCCACATCAGGCAGCTTTGTCTCCGAGGATCTTACAATTCCTATGGGTATGTTTAGTGTTGTCACCCCAGGGTGGCTCTGTAGACAACACAGTAAATGATATACTATACACGTCCTAAAATGAGTATATATAGGAATTGGAAAAAATTGACTTTTCAGGCATATTGTACTCTTTGTTAAAAGAAAAAACAGTATATTAGTGTGATAAGGGTACACAAACCCTTTACCATGTCCATGTGAAATTCACTATTATCCCCTCCCGAGGGAATGATTCAATACTGTGCATGTTCTCCGTCCCTTCAGCCACGTTATACAGCCAGGAATTCACAAACTCATAACTAGTCCCACATACTCTGGCTACATAATCCTTACAATTTCCTCCAGGATTGGGGGGGAGGGGTATCTTTACCTGTTATAACAGTTAAAGCAGAACTGCCTCACCTTGCAGCAGTGTTTCACACAACAGATATCTTATGCTGTAATCCTTATACTTTATACAATGCGATAGACAAGGAAAGAATGATAGAGCAAGAGTTTGCGGGCCCCAGTAGTGATTGCCCTATTAACCCTTCCCTCTCCTTCCCAAAAGGAGCGTAGTACTACTTATTAAAACTTCTTAACAGTCCCACCAAAGGACAGGCTTACCAAAAGCCACCATAAGGCCTGGTCCGTCTCCCTTCTTAATAAAAATGTAAGAGACTAAGGTGTTATCAGAGCTAAGGCAAGAAAACAATTTGTCAGATAAGACAAAAAATCTACTCCCCCAAGTTGATTAATCACCTTATCTCAGCCAGTGCCTCCATTTGTATAGAATCTATAGGTACATGACAGACCAGCCAAGGGTTAATACTGCAAACTACGGAGAGCCCCCGCTTCCGGGAGACAATTTCAATGAACAGAACTAGATAAAGGAGTGAGTTCAAAGAAATGTCTGAGTTTTATTGGTATACGGCTTATATTTGGTTCAACTTTACCAATCATAACCAATCACAATAAGGGGGAGTGGTTAGTAAGAGGTTATATTGAATATTATTAATAATTAAACAGTTCATCGTTATATGGTTATACACACCTATAACCTCTAAACACATAAGGTTACCATAGTGAACACACCATCTGGTGATGACTAATAGTCATCTTGCTGTCCCATGTTTCATGTCCCATTAACCACTTCATTACCGGGCACTTTCACCCCCTTCCTTCCCACACCAATTTTCAGCTTTCAGCGCTGTCACACTTTGAATGACAATTGCGCGGTCATGTAACACCTGTACCCAAATTAAACTTGTATCTTTTTTTCACACAAATAGAGATTTTTTTGGTGGTATTTAATCACCGCTGGGTTTTTATTTCGTATGCTACAAATATAAAAAGACCGTAAATTTTCCCCCCAAAAAAAGCATTTTTCTAAGTTTCTGTTATAAAATATTGCAAATAAGTCATTTGTCTTGATACATTTTTAACAAAAATGATGCTGCTACATTTCTTTGGTAAAAATAACCCAAAACAGTGTTTATTTGGTGTTGGCAGTGATGGGGAGGACAGAGCCCACGGACACAGCGGGGGGACATCGCAGGATCCTGGGGACAAGGTAAGTACACCGCACCAGGATCCTGCAATGCAATCCTGAGTGTGGCTCGGGGTTACCGCTAATGGTACTGAAATTTAACCCCGAGCCACACTCGGGAAAACCGCCAGGGAGGTTAAGTACCATCCATGGCTCTGAGGGTATTACAAATAAATAAAAAGTCACCATTTAGTAATAAGTCATATAAACAGGTGTATAAATCTGCTCCCTTGCTTATTGCAAGAGGAGCCTACTTACCATGGCCCATGACATGTATCCTACAGCGTAACAGGGTAAAGACCCCAGTGAAGGTGGGAATTATAGACCAATTTTGTTAATTAATAACAATTTAAAGATTATGATGAAAATCTTAGCTAATAGACTGTCTTCCTTCATCGACACCTATATCCATAAGGATCAGGTGGGATTTATCCTTGGGAGGCAGGGCCTGTACCAGATTAGGAAAGCGGTGGACTTAATTTCCCTCATGCAATCCTCTTGGGATGGAGGCCCTTCCTAGGAGGGATATATCCTTTCCATTGATCTCCAAAAGGCCTTTGACATGGTCACCTGGCCCTACATCTTCACCATCCTACAAAAATAGGGTTTCGGCCCGGGATTTACTAGAACCCTGGAAGCCCTCTATTCTTCCCCTAAAGCCCAAATCAAACTACAAGGTCACCTCTCAGACCAATTCCACATCCTGAAAGGTACCAGGCAAGGATGCCCCCTTTCCCCCATCCTTTTCGCCATTGCGATAGAAACTTTGGCATTAGCTATCAGACAACACCCGGACATACATGGAGTAAAATGTGGTCAATTGACCCACAAATGTGCCTTATTCCCCAACGATGATGTTCTTTTTGTCACCTCCCCCCTCATCTCCACCCCTGATATTCTCAGACTCCTAAAAACATTTGGTTCAGTTTCGGGCCTGCAAGTTAATATGACCAAATCAACAGCCCTAAACATCTCCACCCCCCAAGACCTAGTTGATAGACTAAAAAAAACACTTCCCCTTCTCCTGGAGCCCATCCTCTCTCCCCTACCTGGGCGCTCATCTCACTTCTACAATTGAGCTATTACACCAATGCAATTACCCCCCTATGCTTAAGAGATTGTCAGAAGACCTCTCTCAATGGTCCCTATATAAAATGTCCTGGCTGGGGAGAGTGAATGCGGTCTAGATGACCTTACTGCCCAGAATTTTGTACCTCTTCCGCTCCCTCCCCATAACAAAGCGTCTTCTAGATAAACTGCAATCGGCGATTATACGTTTCAACTGGGGCAGTAAGGGACATAGTCTTTCCAATACAGTTCTATTTAGATCCAGGAAAAAAGGGGGACTAGGACTACCTAATCTATGGTGGTATTATCAGGCTGCCCAACTCTGCCAATTCTCTGTCATTTATTCCAAAGATCTGAAACCCGACTGGGTAGACATAGAAAGACAGGCGACCTCCAACCATACCCTAGATTTCCTAATCTGGAGCCCACAGAAAGATCGACCCCCAATTCTTTCTCCCACACTCTCACATTCCATGACTCTATGTGATTCCCTACACAAACTGCACTCCCTGACATCGGCCTGGTGCACTCTGGCGCATATTTTCCATAAATAACTCCATATTTTCCATAACTCCTGTTCCCCCCGGGACTCAATATCAAGGCCTTTAGGTGGTGGCTAGAAAAGGGCCAATACAGAATAGGGCAATATTTCAATGGGAACAGCCCTATCACACTTAGCTATTGCATTTCTAAACTCGATATGCCACCTTCGGAAACATTCCGATATAACCAACTGTTACATTTCTTGCACCAAGTGTGGAAGAGTTCTGAGAATCTGCTCTTTGTAACTCAGTATGAGCTTTGGTGTTCCTCAGCCATGAGCGTGAATCTCCCTAATCTATTCAGCATTAGCCGAACTCTTGGAGAAAGTGACCTACATGCTAAAATGGGAGCGAGATCTCCAGTTTGAGTGGGACCTGGACAAATGGCACACAGATTTACAGGGGAATCCTTAATAGTTCCCTTGTGGAGGCGGACCTCAAAGTAATTTTCCACTGGTACCTGGTCTCCACCCGTCTCACCAAATTTTACCCTCAGTCTTCTCCTCATTGCTTTAGAGCAGGGGTCTCAAACTGGTGGCCCTCCAGCTGTTGCGAAACTACAAGTTCCATCATGCCTCTGCCTGTGGGAGTCATGCTTGTAACTGTCAGCCTTGCAATGCCTTATGGGACTTGTAGTTTTACAACAGCTGGAGGGCCACCAGTTTGAGACCCCTGCTTTAGAGGATGTGGCCACATAGGTTCTCTCCTGCACACAGGGCCTGATCGGTATATGTGCTTAAAGTTTCACTTGCAAACAATTCCCGTACAGGTTTGCATTGGGAGGTGCACAACGAGTGCCCAAAGCGACCCCCTGTACCTGGAAATAATGGGTGTCTAAAAATACAAACCAATTGTGAGTAAGAATGAAGTATAGTAATCTGAGACCAAATTCACTATATTTCCATTATGTATGGTCTAGTTCCCTAAGGAATGTCCGCTCCTTACTGACTCCCCGTGGGATGCTGGAGTATAGTGCTTCAACATCAAGTGTCACCAAAAGGTCTCTGGTTGGCACCAACATTCCCTCAATACACCTCCTGTGTGTCCTTAATGTATATTGGAAGCCTAATGACATGTTCCATGAGGTGGTAATCTAATAATTCACTCCCTTTTTCGGTAAGAGACCCTATACCCGATATGATCGGTCTGCCTGGAGGGTTGGTCATTCTTTTGTGGATATTTGGGATTTAAGAAACCATACGTATCCTGATCAATAAGTGGTAATTCCTTGGGACCCCAGAGCTGTAGGATACATGCCATGGGCCATATATACTGAGCCATGGATAGTACTTAGCCTAGCATTCAGCTGGTCACCTTTGATGCCAATAGATATCTCTCAGTTCATGTCCAATATACACCTCTCCTGGCTCTTCAGTTTTCAGGGGCCCCAATGAGCTCCAGTCGTCTTATGGTGACCGGGAACCCGCTGTGATGTCTTTGTGTTACCTGCCGGCCCCTCCTCAGTGACAACTTCATACTTAATACTCTAATTTACACATATATTCATATAGCTCCAGAAGAAGCCCATCCAGAGCGAGAAACTGGGCAACCAAATTTTGAATGTTCCCTTTGAATATTGAAGCAGAATTGACCTATTCCAGCTTGGCTCTATCAACCCCTCCATACATGACTGTATGATAAATGATTAGGTCATTATATATATATATTGTATATAGGTTACTAGATTTTAGGGGTTCATTTGTAAAGCCATAAGGAACCTTCTCGTCTATCTACCAGCCCAGTCCATGTAGGTTCAGGCTGAACTCTGGACTGTTTGGTTGGTCACTGAGAAATGTTTTTAAACCACATTCACTTTGTAAATGTTTTTTATTCTTGTCCTAGTCTTTCTCATTAATGATTTGTAATAAATAAATACTGTTATTTTTTTGTTTTTAAAAAGAGTACAATATGCCTTAAAAATTTCATTTTTTTCCCAATTCCTATATATGATCTTACAATTCCCCCCTCAAGGTAACTAGTAAATGGGTCCTCTGATCTCCTACCAGATCATTTCTTTATTCATGGACCTTAGTCAGAGAGTGAGGAAACAACGAGAACTGTCTTTTATAGGAGTGACAGTGATGAGGGGATTATAGGACGAGTGTCCCCTCCCCCTCTATCACTCATTGCCATCTTTCCAACACAAGAAGTCCTGACCTTCCTTATTTAGTCCATGATTTAGTCATGAATAACAGCGGGGCTGAGCCCCACCAGAGGTCAGAGAGTGAGGATGGGGGGAGAACAACCAAGATGAAGAATGGACTGATCCTGAAGACCCCCATCATTGGGTTATTGACTTCTCCCACATTATCACTTTCTGTTTAAGGTTCCAAAGTCTGAGGATGTTATCACATTATTATCACCATGTAAAAGTCTGTGCTCCAATCAAATCATCAGATATAAAATTTCCAGCTGGTAGGAAATGGGTGTAACAAAAGAGAATACATATTATATGTATATATAGCAGTGGGGGGAGGGGAGAGAGCAGAAGTCAGGACTATGTAATGTACAACATATTGTATAAGATACAACAGATAGGACTATATAGTATCAGAATGATGTAATGTACAACATAGAGTATATAGTGCAGGGGTCAGGAGTAGGTAATGTACAATATAAAGTATACAGTGTAAGGGTCAGGACTCATAATATTGGTATTCAGTAATCAGTGGAAGATGAAATGATTACATGAGACAAGTTGCAGAGGTCCCACACCGCTGCCTCCCATCTCCTGAGACTGCACTCAGTGACTTGGGTCTGAGACTATACAGACATATCCCTCCACCCGGCACAGCCAGCAGACAACACAACAAGTAATCCTGGGGGGATTGTTCTGTCAGAGATCTTGTCATACCCGGGTATGGGGCAGAAGACCCAAATCACATACCCCAGGTGCCTAGATCTAGTAATATCTATGGGGAAAATGAACATTTATCTGCCAGCTGATCCCCAGAATCTCCATAAATCCAGTCTAGATACATAAATTGTGTCGGCAGCACAGAGAAGGAAGATTATTGGAGAGAAATCCAGGAATACAGGACGGGGAACACAGCTCAGGAAAGTGACCAGGGGATTACAGGCTGATATCACCCAGCCCCCGCCCTACTCTGGACCAATCAGTGAGCAGTATGGGTGGAGGAATGTATTTAGTGTTAATGACCCACCTGTGCTGATCTCTGTAGGAGTGTCCTCCTCTATAAATGTCCCCGTTATTCCATCCTCCTCCATAGACTGCTGATCATCCCTCACATACCTCTCTTCTTCTTCTGATTTCACCTCAAATTCTATATCCATTGGATCTCCACTCTAAACCAAGAAAATGAGAGAGAATATCATCTGTAAGATAGAAGATTTATTATTGTGACATCACATAGAAAATCCACACATTGTCTCTATAAGTGTGTTTTATAACCTCCGTCCCACCAACCTTGTAACAGTGGGGGATGGTGTGACCTTCCTGTGTGGAATCCCGGGAATACAGAGGACGGGGACATCTCTCTGGTGGGTTTCTGTAGCTGGATGACTCCACCATGGTGTCCTGGTAAAGATCTTTGTGTTCTTTAAGGGACTCCTCCATCACTCCATCCTCATCATCCTCCTCTTTTATCTCTTCTTTAACTTCAACTTTAGACTCTCTCAGGTTTCCACTCTGAATATATAATAAAAATGACATCAATGGTAACAATGCAGATAATGTACAGATCCTAATGATACTATCAGTGATTGTTCCTCATCTACCTGATGATGGTGGGGGATGGTGTGACCCTCCTGTGTGGAATCCCGGGAATACAGAGGACGGGGACATCTCTTTGGTGGGTTCCCATTACTGGATCCATCTGTAGGAAACACACACACTGACTGAATACATTGTTTCTATGTGTTTATCAGATGATGGGGGATGGGTGGAGCCTCCGTACTGCTCTCTCCTTTACAATAAAGTCTCCTCTTACCCGGTGATGTGAGGGGCGGCTGATTGTCCATCATGACGTCCTTGTAGAGATCCTTGTGTCCTTCTAAATACTCCCACTCCTCCATGGAGAAATAGACAGTGACATCCTGACACCTTATAGGAACCTGACACACACAATGATACAGTCACCATCCAGACACATAACATACAGGCTGATATAGAATTTACCCCCACACTATGCAGGTTAAAAGGTTGTTGCAGGTATTCTGACATCAATACATACAATGCAGGATAAACATTACCACTTTGCAAGTAAGGATACCAAGGGTCCGCCTACATCCTAAGAATATCAGAAAATAAAGCCAGTTGGAAGGACATTGGGAGGAGGAGCTGTGAGGTCAGTGTGATGTCATAGGACATATAGACTCTGGATGGAGGGACATTTGGAGAGGGAGATTTGAGGGGTCCTCTATATGAGGCTCCTGTGAAAACCAAATCATTGTTCCTGGGTGCGTCCTTCCTCTCCTAAACTGAAGAGTGAACTTTGACCTTTACCATACAGAAATCTGTCAGGAATCTGTGAAAGTAAGCTCTCATGTGATCAGGTGACGTGCGGAGGAACGGAGTGTAAATAGCAGCCTTTACTCCATACTCATACTCTTAGCCCCTGTACACACGGGTCGGAGATTCTGCTAACCAAATCCGTCGGAATTTATCCGTCTGATTTTGTCCGAAATAACAAAGTTGACGGAAAATCCGACGTGATGACGTTATTTCGTTACGACGGGACTACGTTCAGGCTAGTAGCCAATAGCTTTGGTCTAGGAATTTGATCTGAGCATGCGTGGCACTTTGTACGATCTGAATTCTCTACACATGATCGGAGTATGTCCGATCGGAGCATTTTGTTGGAAAAAATTTCCAACAAGTTGGAAAACTTGGTCCGTCGGATACTCTGACGGAAACAGTCCGATGCAGACCACACACAGTCAGAATATCCAACAAAACGGTCCGAACGGACACATTCCGACGGAATCTCCAACCGTGTGTACAAGAGCCTAGACCTCTCTGCTGCTTTCGACACAGTTGACCTCCTGCTCCTCCTCCGCAAACTCCACTCCCTTGGCCTCTATGATTCTGCTCTATCCTGGTTCTCCTCCTACCTATCTCAGTGCACTTTCAGTGTCACTTACAACTCCATCTCCTCCGCTCCTCTTCCTCTCTCTGTTGGGGTACCTCTATACCCCTTCTCTGGGCCAGTTGATAACCTCCCATGGCTTCCAATACCACCTCTATGCCGACGACACCCAGATCTATCTCTCCACTCCTCAGCTCACCCCCTCCATCTCCTCACAGATCTCCAACTTACTGAATGACATATCGGTGTGGATGTCACACCACTTCCTCCAACTCAATCTTTCTAAAACTGAGCTTCTTATATTTCCTTCTTCACGATCCCCTCTCCCCATGACTTCACCATTAATATCAACAACACAACCATTGGTCCCTCCACACATGGCAGGGTCCTGGGTGTAATCCTTGACTCTGACCTCTCCTTCAGCCCCCATATCCAATCACTGGCTAAATCCTGCCCCCTCTGCAACATCTCCAGAATTCCACCTTCCTGACTAATGACACCACAAAGCAACTCGTTCACTCCTTGATTATTTCCCGCCTTGACTACTGCAACTCTCTCCTTATTGGCCGAACCTTACACAAGCTCCTCCCCCTTCAGTCTATTATGATTGCTGCTTCTAGACTAATACACCTCACTAACCGATCCGTGACTGCCGCCCCTCTCTGCCAATCCCTTCACTGGTTTCCCCTCCCCCACCGTATAAAATTCAAAATGCTAACCATAACATACAAAGCCATTCACAACATCACCCCCTCCCCCCCGTCTGCAGATATCGCCCAAATCGTCCCCTCCCCTCCTCCCAGGACCTCCTGCTCTCTAGCTCCCTTGTTACCTCCTCCCATACTTGTCTTCAGGACTTTTCCAGAGCCTCTCCCATCCTCTGGAACTCCCTGCCCCAGTATATCTGATCAGCCCCTACCCTGTCCACCTTTAGGAGATCTGAAAAGTCACTTATTCAGGGAAGCCTATCCCACACCCACCTAACAACCCCATCAAATCCTTCCCCACATCTATTACCTTTTGTACCACCACCCCTCCCTTTAGAATGTAAGCTCTATGAGCCGGGCCCTCCTGTCCCTTCTGTATTGAACTTTACTGTAATTGTGCTGTCCTCACTCTACATTGTAAAGCGCTGCGTAAACTGTTGACGCTATATAAATTGTGAATAATAATTATAATAATTTTAAAAGTAGACAGTCAAAAGGTAATTAGTAAGAGGCATGGTGAGTTTTTTTAAGTTATAATTTTTCCCACAATTCTTGCGCATGCGCAGTAGGGAACCGGGCAGTGAAGCCGCAATGCGGGGATGGCAGCGGGGGCAGCTGAGAGATGAGCCATTGCTCGTCATCTGCTGCCAACATTGCTGGATCCGGGAACAGGTAAGTGTCCATTTATTAAAAGTCAGCAGCTGCAGTATTTGTAGCTGTTGACTTTTAATATATATATTTTTTTAAGGTGCAGCTCCTCTTTTACGGTTAAACCGATTCTCCTCCAATCTCATTGTGTGTCCCGTGTCCTCTCACACCCCCTGAGATTGAAGAGCTTTTTTCCTATGCTGGGATCACCACTGAGATATTTGTAAATAGCTATCATATCTCCTCCTAAGTGTCTTTTCTCCAGTGAGAATACATTTAGTGCTTGTAGTCACTCCTCGTATTTGAGGTCCTCCAGCCCCCTAATTAATTTAGTTGCCTTTCTTTGGACTCTCTCCAGCTCCAGCACATCCCTTCCCAGGACTGGAGACCAAAACTGGACAGAATCCTCCAGATGTGACCAGAGTTTTATAAAGTGGTAGAATTATAGTTTTATCTCCGGAGAAAATGACCGGTTACACTTACCGATAACGGTGTTTCTGGGAAGTCTTTCAGGATGGCACCCTGAGAGATAACTGGTCCCACCTGACAAGAAACACAAAGAAGTAGGGGAAAAACCCCGGCCCCTCCCTGTGCTCCTCAGTTGTGAAAAAGTATTGACCCACACCAGTGCACGAGAGTGAGAACCACCCTAAATGTTCATACAACACCAACACGCAAAAAACGGGTGGGAAGTAGGCCTGCCGCCCTGGAAGACTTCCCAGAAACACAGTTACCGGTAAGTGTAACTGGTCATTTTCTCAAGTCGTTCTCCAGGACGGCACTCTGAGAGAAGAGCAAGTAGCTCAGGCCTACCTTAGGGCAGGACAACAGCCTGTAGAACCTTTCTACCGAATGCCAAATCGTGAGGCGACAGCAGTTCCACCCTGTAGTGCCTCAGAAAAGTGTTCTGGCTTCTCCACGTAGCTGGTCTGCAGAACAGTTCTACCGATGCTCCAGCCCTTTCTGTCGAAGAAGTCACCAGAGACTGTGTAGAGTGTGCCTTAAGGCTAGTGGGAATCGCTTTACCAGCCTGCTCATAGGCTGCAAAAACCAACTAATAAATGACTGGACCTTCTAAAAT
The DNA here is from genome assembly GCF_037356315.1 of Lithobates pipiens. Taxonomy (NCBI): domain Eukaryota; kingdom Metazoa; phylum Chordata; class Amphibia; order Anura; family Ranidae; genus Lithobates; species Lithobates pipiens. Next base: position 645,844,401 of record NW_027507758.1, read on the forward strand.
CCTTCTCTCTCTCTAAATAAATTAACAGACACCGTCAGACATCTAAACAATGAAATGAACTTTCCTCCTTGTTCTGAGGATTGGCACAAAATGAAGGAAGGAGGATCTCCTGCATCATGTGGAACTGTGAGGCCACCTTCAGAAGGTACAGGGAATCTTGCCGGAGAATAATCCTGTCATCAAATAAGAAAAAGGGCTCTTTTATAGGCAGAGTCTGGAGATTACCTATCCTCCTGGCTGTTGTAATGGCCAGCAGGAAGGTTGTCTTAAGGGCAAGTAATTTAAGCAGGATACAATCCAAGGGCTCAAACAGTGCCTTGGTCAGGGCTCCGAGGACTAGAGTAAGATCCAATAGTGGAAATTGGTTTATTTGCACCGGGGACATCCTCTCCCTACAAAAATCCTCTCTCGACAAAAATCTCTTGGTCATTGGGTTCAGTGCCAGTCTCCTGTCCAAAAAAACTGGACAAGGCTGCCACCTGGACCCTGAGAGTCTTAGTAGCTAGACCCTGATCCGTGCCATCCTGGAGGAAATCCAGTTTTGCAGGGATCTCCCGCTGGGAAGTCCCCCTCGCCTAACACCATGCAAGAAGTCTCCCCAGAATTTGTCAGAAATACGCCTGGTAACCGGCTTCCTACTCTGTAATAGGGTGTCAATTACTCTCTCTGAACACCCCCTCTGCCGCAGGCTCTCCCTTTCAATCACCAAGCCGTTAGCTTGAAGAAACCAGGATTTGGATGGCAAATTTCAACATTGCAGACCCCCTTTATATGCACTGCTGAAATTGAGGGGATCCTCTGTTCTGTCCACTCCAGGAGTTCCTGAGTCAGGCCCAAAAGAGCGCGGGACCTGGTGGCCCCCCAGTGATTCAGGAAGGCCGCTGTGCTTGCATTGTCAGAAAGGATCTGAACTTTTCCCACTAATTCTTTCGTCTAAAGACTTTAAAGCTTCCCTGACCACCAAGAGCTCCCGGAAGTTGGGGAAAGAGCCCCTCTGAACTTGGTTCCAGACACCCTGGGCCCCACAGTTCTTCCAGATGGGGCCCCAAACCCCAAGCGCTGGCATCACCCTGAGGGGTTGGAGCTGAGCTCAGTGGTGATCCTCCCCCAACCTATGAGGGTTGAGCCACCACTGCAAAGACTCCTTTTCTTCTAAAGGTTCCCCTTTTTCCATCCCAGGAGGATAGGAGGAACTGATGGAGAGTCCTGGAGTGGAGCCCATGGCACCGCAAGAATACAACTGTCATTAACCTGAGGAATCTCTCTCTGCCTCTAGGAGGGACGAGACTGCACCTATCGGGCCCTCTACTTTCCCCAGGGGCAACACAAGCTTCTGTGCCGCCGAATCTACCAGGAACCCTAGGTAAACCTTGGATTGCGCCGGAATCAGAGAGGATTTTTCCTGGCTGATTAACCACCCCAGGGACTCCAAAGGTACTTACTACTTCGTCCAGGTCAGACAGTATTAGATCACGACTCTGGTTGTAAACCAAAAGGTCATCCAGAAAGGGGGATCAGCTCTATTCCTTGGAGATGGAGGTGCAAAACCACCTCCCTTGAATTTATTATAAGGTGGTACTTTCCCGAGGGCTTTGGGAGCACAAAGATGTTGCTCTACTGGGACAGGTACTATAACTCCCAGCTCTGCCAGCTGCCTGACGCTGTGAAGGAGACCCACCGCTTTCTGCTGATCCCTGGGTAGGCGGTTTCGAAGGAAGCTTGGGGAAGGTGGGGAGAGTAGTTCCAACCTGTAGCCCTCTCTTATTATCTGTAGGATGGGGGGGCTTTGAGTGATTCTTTCCCACTGAGTGACAAAGTGAGAGAGGCCCCCCACCCTGACATCACTTGGTATCTTTGTCAGTGGATTTTGGGCCGGAAAAGAGGAGGCCCCCTTTTTGCTTGCCCTCACCAACTCCCCATTTCTTGCCTTCCTTATTATCCCTGAATCGGTTCTTAACCTGGGGGCCTCTAAAAAAAATCTTCCCCCATCTTTCTCAGGCTTTACCGGAAACGTCTCTGTAGACCTAGAAAGGGCCTGGTCCAACCCAAAACCAAAGTGTAGGGAACCCTCAAAAGGTCAAAAGGTAGACCACTCAAAATTTAGGTTTAGCGGTCGTATGTACTGTTTCAACTGCTGTGCCTGCCAAGTAGGCCACGGCTCTAATAATCACCTCCAAGGAGACCTGTTTGGACTTGCAAGTTTGCGACACATAGTCCATCAACTTTGGGACCCACGTGTCTGCGTTCCTGCCAACGCAGGCTGATGCCAAGGCTGGACTCATGGCCACAGCATTGGCCTCCCAGTCCCTGTGCAGAAGAGTCCCGGATCGTCGGTCCATTTAGTCCCTGATATTGCCTGCATTCTCGAAGGAGAGGTCAGATTGTTTGGACGCCTGTGATAGGGATGCATCTAGTCTGGGTGTCTTAAAAAAATCTTTCCTCCTCTTCCTCCTTGAAGGGCACCTGCATTTCCAGGTCTTAAATTTTAAGAGCTTCCTTTCAGGCTCCTTCCATTCTCTCGGAATGAGGGCCTGGTGGATTGGGAGAAGCCTGCTGGATTGGGGTTTAACCAGGCCTCTATACATCCTGTCCTGGGCAGAAGACTGAGCTGTAGACTTTTGTATCTCTTGTGAGGCATACACTGCAGCACATGGGATGCAGAACACAGGACATGGGGTGCAGCGGAAGGGTAGATGGTGCAGAATGCAGAACATGGGGAGCAAGGTACAGAAGAAGGGTGAAGGGCATACGGCGCAGAATATGGGATGCAGGGGAAGGGTAGAGGGTGCAGAATGGAGAACATGGGGTAAAGGGTATCAGAAAAGGGTGTAGGTCACCTCAGGACCATCAGGATGTAGGACAAGGGTGCAGAACGCAGGTCATGGGGTGCAGGGTGCCGAACATAGCACATGGGGTGCTGGAGAAGGGTGCAGAACATGGGGTTCAGTGTGCAAAACACAGGACATGGGGTGCAGGATACAGGACATGGGGTGCAGAATTCAGGACAGTAATCCAATCCCCCCTCCCCCTGTGTCCTCCTGCATGTCCTGTACATCTCCCCCAGCAGTGTGTGAGAGCAGAGTGGATGGAGAGGACATCTTGTGTACATAAAGCAGCATGTCCCTCCCTGGCTGGTCTCTTAGCTGGCTGCTTTGCAGGCTTGTCCTGGTTCCTCCTGTAAGGACTCTGTAGTCCTGTTTCTCAGCACCTTGTGGGGATCTTTGTGGCAGTGCCGAGGTGGCGCCATGTTGGAGATTTGGTCCTGCTCTTTCCTCTCTGTTCTGCCGGAGGGCTCTGCAGGGACACAGCCAGCTATGGGAGGGAAAGGAGCCGATGGTGACAGTAATGCGGCCGCAGAAAGAAGAAAGATCGGCAGCGGGAGCTCAGTGAGATGAGTCCTCTCATGCCGCTGTCCTGCCCGGTCCACCCCTGACTTCACAGGTTGGGTGCCATCATCTCCTCCTCCTCCCCTCCCCCTCCCGCCTGGCCCCGCTCCGAGCCACATTCCTGTCTGAATAATGTGTCCGGGTTTCAGGCAGAAACATTATTCAGACCAACAGTGAGAATGGGCTGACAAGAGCCCAGGGGCCAGGACACCATTTCTAGTCACCATGGTGACCTGGGATTTGTTCAGCCCTGACTTATGGTGACCATAGAGACATGGAAATTCAGCGGGTTCAGCAGGGATCGGTCACATTTCCATCCATGTGTGGTCACTGCCGGATAAAAGTCACTCCATCAGCGGCTGCAGCCAATAGCTCCATCACTGATCTGTGTATTCTGAGAGTGGAGGAGCGCTCCCCATTGTCAGAATACAATAGTGCAGCGGGGAGGATTCCCCCATCCCCCTCCAATGTGTGGATGGGGGAATCACTTCCGTTTTTTTCCTCTCATCACGCTGGATGAACGATAAAACTGAACCATGTATGGCCAGATTTGCAAGGAAGATATTATATTCATCATCAACTGATCCCCCTGAAGGGGTTAATCTACATATTACCTCCTCTGCCGCCAGATCCAGCAACGTCTCCTCTCTATGTCCTTCCAAATGGAATGTTCTTTGTTCTCTCTGTAGCTGACATCACTTCCTGTTTTCCATAGAGACTTCCTGTCTTCCATAGAGACTTCCTGCCTGGGTAGAAGTGAGATCACCACCTTGTGGAGATCAGAGGAACTGCAGAAACGTCTGGTAGTGTGAACACGGCCTTGTGCTGTGTGTATGTACTGTATATCCTTATAGATGGGTCATCTCCACTCCCACCAAGGGGGATAGAAATATATTACTGCTCGGGGGGGAGACATTTTGGCCCTTTTGATTTTGCAGTAAAATTGATGTCAGATTTAGTCATGTAGAACATCTGTTATATGGATACAAAGAGCCCCAGCCGAGAGTAAAGGGTGGAAATGGCTCCTGATCCCCAGATTTGGGCAATTATGTCACCAATATAAATAGAATAAAACACGCGCTATGTGTAACAACTCAAATACCTACAGAAATAACTTATACCGGACTGCTGCTGTAACAAAGGTAAGTATTCCCTTTATCAACTAGAAGAGCATTATGTGTCACAGCGCTGTCCTATTGTGTGTGCACATAAATCATCACAAATACACTAAAATATGTGGAGACATTCATATATAAAGTGCTAGGGGCTCAAGTAATATTCTCTGCAGATCTACTGCCTCCGCTTTACACCTACTTCAATGATCTTATATTATTTGCTGCTATATTAAATAAAGTAAAATCTTGTGCAAATTCATGTAAACATACAATATTTTGTGCTCAATATATTGTTCTCTGCAAGTCCACTGCTTCCACTTTGCATCTACTTGAAAAAAACTGATTTTGCAAAATTAAAAATCTACAAATCGATAAAAATCACCAGTAAGGGGGCGCCCTCACCATCACGTGTGTAAGAGGTGGAAGAGGGAGTGGCTACACTACAGCTGGCACAAAGTGGAGCACCGACACAACATGTCTTCACAGTCATCCCTATCAGTACTCACCACCCGTCTGGAGGAGATGGACGGAGCACAACTAGTCACTACCAGTCATCCTGATTGCTACTCCTTACCAGACCAAATCATCATCCATAACCAGCATCACGTGTTCTGGTTCTAACATCCCGCTCTCATCAACAGTTACAAATCTTGGTGTAAAAATGGACTCCCAGCTCCCTTCTGAAGCCCATATAAATCACCCATGTAAGACCTCTTTCTACCGCCTCCTTATCATCTCTAAACTCCGTCTGCTTCTCCTTCAGGGGTAAATGCTACATATATAAGAATACATGAACATAACAAATGTCTACTAGGTATATAAGCAAACAGTCTTTAGCATGCCAGCGATGCTGCCTAGAAGGATTGGGAATTCCTCTGAACACACAGTGCCGGTTTAGCTGACTCCATCCAGTCTGTCATCATGGAAAAGATGAAAGAGTTGTAATAGGAAGTGGGCTAGTTCCTGGTGATATGGCAGGAAATGTCTATTGACCATAGAACACTACCCATCAATAGTCTGCTGTTAAGAGTGGCATCTAGTGGGCAATGTTGATATTGCAAGTCTAGAATTATTTTTTCTTTATAGGCTGAAGGCATGAATGACACTCCCCGTCTGGTATCATCAGATGCCACTATTTATTCCTCAGATGACAACAACAAGATTCGTTCAGAAACTGGTCTGAGGAACAACTATGTCTCCTTGTTTCTATAAATCTTGACTTCCACTTTTCTAACCTTTCCATCTTCACTTGGAAAGGTGTTGGTGATGAGACCCAAAGGCCACTCATTCCTTTGGAATTGATGCCACTCCCAAGGGAAGTGGCATCCCATTGACTTGGGAGTGGCATCTAGTGGGCAATGTTGATATTCAAGCATACAAGTCTAGAAGATATTATTTTTTCTTTATAGGCCCCTCGCCTGTGGAATGCCCCACCCGACACCTTGAGGGCTCCTCAATCCACTGATTGTAAAGGTCTTAAGACATTATTTTTTAGCAAAGCCTTTTGTCTCTTTTAGATGTTTTGTTTCTTTGCATAAACTGATATTTTTCTGTTTCTTTTTAACCTGTAGCACTTTGAGATCTTTAGATGAAAAGGGCACTATAAATAAAATGTATTATTATTATTATTATGATGTCCACATCGCAGGCATGAAATATCACGGACCCGTACACACTAGCCGCACGCTTGAGAGATCATTTTGACTTTCTCCTTTTGGAGTGATTCCATCATGTTCTATACTTCAGCTACTGCTGAAAAGGGGAAAGAAAGGAGATTTACCACGTAAAGCACACCATCTACTTTGGACATGACCGCGTGTTGTTCACCATTCTCACATCTCTGCATTTTCTCCACTAGTTCTAAAGCCAACTGTCAACTGAATCCCCTTCAATGACCTTCCTGCCATAGAGCAACACAATGTCTTAAAGCTTTATACTTCTTTCTTCAGAGCTGGGACCAAACCTTCATCAGTCCGTCAAATTGACTTTACAATCGATTGTAGAGTCACTTTCATCTATTGTTTGTCCACCCTGTGCATATCTTGTTCTATCGCCTGTCTCTTGGGGCCTCCCCACCCATTCTGTGATTGTGTGGTTACACTTCTAGTGAATACCCCCATTTGTGGAGAACCTCCTTCCCCTCCCCCTCCCTTCTATTCCCCCTGCTTTACTAAGATCCATTCCTCTTCCTCCTTCTTCTATTCCTTTCCCCTCCCCCTATGCTCACATTTTTTGCTAGTGAGCTAGTGATCCACCAACACCAACATGGTCCTTATGTGCAAAAAAATGAATGGTGTGACTGGAATGAAGTTCCTTCAATCTGAAGCTTCATGACAGTGAGTGGACTTTTATATCTTTCTATGGTCATCTGCTTTATGGTCTCCTAGTAATATGGGTGACATCCAAGCCATGCATAGATGGTCTCGGTGGTCCCTGTAGAAATCCATATATATGGACATCTGTGTATTATTAACCACTTCATTACCCAACACTTTCACCCCCTTCCTGCCCAGGCCAATTTTCATATTTCAGCGCTGCCACACTTTGAATGACAATTACTCAGTCATACAACACTGTACCCAAATGGAATTGTTATAATTTTTTTTAAACAGATAGCGCTTCCTTTTGATGGTATTTAATCACTGCTTTTTTTTTTTTTATACTATATATACGCAAAAAAATAAAAATTTTAAATACATGTCCTCTTAGGTTCTGTTATAAAATGTTGCAAATAAATAATATTTTTTTTTCATAAATTTAAGCCAACATGTATTCTGCAACATTTCTTTGTAAAAATAACTTAAATCATTATTCAGTTCCTATTTAGTCTGTGTGAAAGTTACAGAGTCTATAAACTATGGTAAATATATTTAGAAATGAATCAGCCCCGATGTCATGATGGGCGGTCTCCATTCTTGAGGCCCTTAAAATGTCAGGATAGAACAAATACCCCCAAATGACTTTTTGGAAAGTAGACAATCCAAGGTAAGAGGCATGGAGAGTTTTTTCAAAGTTGTCATTTTTTTGGCAAGATTTTATGGAAAAAGGAAGAAAAATATATACATATTTTTACAAATTTTTTTGTTACATGAGGGGTACAGAATAATCATATGACTGTTGTGGTGGTGATTAGTGATAGTGACTGGTGTCAGTATGTAAAAAAAATCTAAATAACATATATATTTTTTTTTACATAGTGACACTTGTAGTGTTAACACATTGACCCTGTACTAGTCTGGGGAAGTGATCAGGATTAATTTTTTTGATGATTACTGTTATAAGCAACCATTTTTATGAATGACACAGGGTGTACTACTGTGATAGTAGTGATTGGTCACAGCTATCATATGGTATAGATGTGATAGGCCCCGTATGTACCATGTGATCACTGTGACCAATCACAGAGATATTCACAATAGTACACAATGAATAGCTATGAATGAAAGTCATTCATTGTGTACAACAGTCATGTGATCGCTGTGATTGGTCACAGAGATCACACAGTAGTGGGACCAGCCCAGTACAATGATCTGCCATTTGGTGGAGCTGCAGCATGGCTACTAGACATGGAAATGAGAATAAAGAAGTGTCTAAAGGAGATAGTGTGTATGGCAGGGTGACACTGCGAACACACCAATATTAATGTGCCAACATCCCAATATGGATTGCGAGAAAAGAAAAACTATTATTAGATGGACTTTATATGGCACATGAGTACTCAATCTAAAAAGTATTAGAAATATTTTATTATTTAGTTATCAAAAATTCATATACATAAAACAGTCACATAAGTACAACAATTATTTTGATAAAACATAGGGTTGCTATGACCCATTCTGCCTGACCACTAATATTCTCCAATAAAGCTTGAGATGTAACATATAATCCAACAATCAATGATACAAAGCCATTGTTTTGGTATCCAGTAGTAAAGAGATATTCAAAGTCCCGGAGAATGGTGTCAGGTGTGTGGGTCCGTGTTTTTAACTAGCAAAGTAGCTTGACATGTTCTGTGCTAATTTAGCGCTTCTTCAGGAGCGATTCGCACTACAATATATATATATATATATATATATACAAATCAATCAAAAAAATAAATAACAATAATAATTTTAATCAGTAAAAACATAACAAGATAAACATAAAAGAAACACCGACTATGGTGTTTAAACACATGTAACCCATGCTAATGCCTATGGGGTGCCAAACCGTCTAGACCCCAACACGAGAACGGGTGGAAGAGCAAGGGGGTACACAAACCTCCTAGAACCCCCAGGGGACCCAGGAGCAAAGCGGGGAGATGGGAGTTTGCAGGCATAAAAAACATGCCAATATGGTGCAACCAGCACCAAAAGTAGCATGAGGCATGCATTGCCCATCAAGTTACCAAGCAGGTATGGAAAGGGGGGAGCAAATGTTCATTGGTACATCCACAAAGCCCGTGGTTAATAAGTAGAGAAAACATATACTTGTATACATCCATATCCCCGTGAACCAATATTCAAAGAGAGATTATATATACTGTTTATAAATAATATTGTGGCAACATAGGGAGACCAATCCCCACATATGTTCTTTCAAAAAAGAAAGAAGAAAAGGGACAATAAAATCTTACCGTAGGATTTGAAAAAGCTGTATATAAATATTTGTCAGCTTGCTTGTAAGCAGGCAACGAATTCTGTGGAAATGTTAATGGCTGAGAGTCACTTTACATATACCATTCACATTTGAACGCGTCTTTAACCAAGGATGGAACGCCAAACGTATCGCTGGGTGATGTAGGTAGTGGTATATAATTGACGCTTAGGTCAAATATCCAAACCACAGTATCATCCACTAGATAACAATCTAAAACAAGGAAAGAGTAGAAATAATCCAGGCATAATTCACATACCCCCAACGCTAAAGTAATGCCATAATGGACCTAAAAGTAGTATTTAGGATTAGGCCATATTTACCTCCTAAAGGAAAGTGAACACATCTGCCATAACTGATTCCTTCCGCATATAGAGCTGTACTTACGGCATATTGATAATCAAGCTTCACGCTTAAATAGCAGACTCCGGCCGTGGGCGTGCCTCTCTGAGAGGAATCACATGACCACATCCCGGCCGACGGCTACTGCACGTGCACCAAGGGGCAGCGTCACATGACAGTGCCCATGGGGCGTCACATGAGCAGCAGAGGCGGGGACTAGACATGGAAGACTTCATATGATGTTCACCCAGGGTGGGAGAGCTCCCACTCGGCCATAATTCTATAGGCCGGACGGGAAGCAGGTAATTACAATCTAAATCTACCTGAGTCCTGTACAAGTTATATATGTAGTCTCGTGGTCCCTGTGTAAGTCCATGTGTGGACATTTCTACCTATGATAAATGACAGGATAAATCCACCTTGAGACTTTCCCCACACCTGGAGTGTGCTGAGTTCTTGGATAACTTCTACACAGTGTTTACAGATTGGCTTTATCACCCCAATTATCTTGCTCCAGTTCATGGATGTAATCATTATGTTTGGATGATCCCACCAGTCAGGAGACTTTCCTGTCATCCTACATGATCCCTTCTGAGGATTCTTCTATCCTTCCAAACAAATGTATGAAATCCTCAATGAGTCCTCCTTCTATGTGATCTAGAAGATCTGGAATCACAATGTCTTTATGGATGAAGTGGACCCAGTTTATATATTATTAATTGCTTTACAGCTTTTTTCACTCTTACTTTGAGAGATCTCCACCACCATCCCTATGTGAACATTATGTAGCACTAACCCCCGAAGGAGTTGCTGGTTAGATTTGGGCTTACCGTTACCTTCTGTCTTCCTCGTTCTACATCTAGGGGTGTCCCGTGGTAAATGGCCCAGTAACTTGAGAGACCGACAACAGATCCACTTGAATGGATTTTTATTTGCAAAGCGTAGACAATGAACAGTCTCTTAAATTGGGATCAGAGGGTTGGAAAGGGAATTCAGGTACTCTTATGCCGCATACACAAGATCAGACTATCCGGCGGACTTTTTGTTCCCAAAAGTCCGGCGGACTTAGAAAGAAGTTTTGACTAAAAATTATCCGCCGGACTCGGAATTGCCCACACACGGAGAAAAGTCAGTTCATTTTGAACGCGAATCCAGGTAGACGGGACTTGTGCAGGAAGTCAATGTCGCCGCCTCGAACGGGTGAGATTGACACCTCGCTGGCCCCGTCACATGGCATGGACTTAAAAGGGAAGCCCCAAGCCAAAACAACGGCGTGGTGGTCCCCCCAAGTCCATATCAGACCCTTATCCGAGCACATAGCCTGGCCGTTCAGGAAAGGGGGTGGGGACAAGCGAGCTCCCCCCTCCTGAGCCGTACCAGGCCGCATGCCCTCAACATGAGGGGTGCTTTGGGGAAGGGGGGGCCCTGCGGCTCCCCCACCCCAAAGCACCTTGTCCCCATGTTGATCGGGACAAGGGCCTCTTCCCGACAACCCTGGCCATTGGTTGTCGGGGTCTGTGGGCGGGGGGCTTATTGGAATCCAGGAGCACCTTTAATAAGGGGGCCCCCCCGATACTGGCCCCCCCACCCTATGTGAATGAGTATTGGGGTATGATGTACCCCTACCCATTCACCTGGTGAAAAAAGTGTAAATAAAAAAACACAACACAAGTTTTTAAAATCATTTTTTAGACAGCTCCGGTGGTCTTCCGTCTTGGGGGGTCTTCTCGCCGGACTCCTCCACTATCTTCTCCTCTTTTGCTAGCTCTTTTACTAGCGGAGGAGCCCGGCTTTCTTCTTCGTCGCCGCCGTCGTCCAGGGGTCTTCTTCTGACTTCGGGGTCTTGTCCCGCTCTTCGGGGGTCTTGTCCCCCTTTTCGGTTCTTCTGCCGGGCCTCCGCTTTCTTCTTCCAGCTCTTTTACTAGTGTTGGCCCGGTCTTCTGTCACTGTCGCCTTCTTCTCTTCTTCTCTTCTTCCTTGCGATGTTGACACAATGCTCTCTCTGGCCGCAATGGCAGGGACGCATTGTGCGGTGCCTTATATAGGGACAAGGGGCGGGGTCACTGGGTGATGTCACATGGTGACCCGGCCCCCTTATGATATCACAGTCCCAGCATCCTCCGGGACTGTGACATCATAAGGGGACGCCTAGTCCGCCGGAAAAATCCAGTCGTGTGTGGGCAGGTCCACTCGGAAAAGTCCGGCGGACCTCCGCTGCAAATTCTGGCGGGTTGTCCGCCAGACTAAGTCCATCGTACTAAGTCCGCCGGATAGTCCGATCGTGTGTACGAGACATTAGTGTCAAAGTCAAAATGACAACTTTCTTACTTTGACTGCATCCAGAGAATAGCCATTCGTAACTGGATGGTCACTCAGGTTGGACAGTCCCTCTCTCACAAGGCCTAGCAGCCAACAAGGTGCTTACTCAGAAACAAGTCTCTGCCACAGATGTTGTTGTAGAACGTACAAGATAATGTCTCTGCCACAGACGTTGTTGTAGAACACGTAGGGAAACTAAGCTTGATAACACTCGTAGGATACCTGGATCTCTCAGCCAGCTTGGCGATATCCACAAGACCGGATTCTCTCGGGTACTTCAGCCCTTCCATGCTCTTACTAAGAAACCAACCCGTACGTTCTTCTGAAGAGTCCTCCCCTGGAATGCTTGAAGTCACTGGGTCTCTTCCAAACCGGAGACGGCACCCAACCACCTCAGAATCCTTCTTTAATTTCCTTGCCTCGGGCTAGCCAGCCCCGAGACAACAAAATCGGGTGGATCCGCACCCCAGGCCATAGCCTTCCTGGGGGCTGGTCAGGGTGACCAGGACCATGAAGTCAGTACTAGTGATGGCCGAACAGTTCACCCGGTGGTCTTTTCACGGCGAATTTCGGCTGTTCGCGGTCCGCCCGTTCGGCGGACTATTGGCGCCGTTCGCCCGGCGGACTTCCACGTTTACTGTGTAAAAGAACTTTGACCTATGAGGACACATCCATCATGGGGTACAGGACAGCCAATTGAGACATTACAGCACATGGACACTTGGACATTCCCCCTAACCTATAAATACACCCGATCCGGCGGCCATTTTACATTCTTTCTTCTGTCACTATAGGGAGAGGTTGCTGTGTGGAGCAGGGAGAGATTACAGTGACCCAAATCGCTAGCTATTTGGTACACAAAAGTTCTTTTCAGAACTGGTATAGGTGTTAGGTGTAGTTCAGGATAGGCAGTGCAGTGCTAGTGATTGTTGCAGCAGCCTGAGGCCGCGTACACACGGGCGGACTGTTCGCCCAACTTTGTCCGCTGAACAGTGTTTCAGTGGACAGTCCGCTCGTGTGTGGGCTTCAGCGGACAGTTTCAGCGGACAGTCTGACGAACAAAGTTTTTTGGAAATCCCGTAAAACTGTCCGCTGAAACTTGGTTTGAGCGGACAGTCCGCTCGTGTGTAGGCTTGTTCGTCAAACTAAGTCTCGCGCATGCTCAGAAAGAATTTACACACCGAAGGTTGCATTGCAGTGTATAGGACGTCGTTTTTCTAGTCCCGTCGTACGTGCCGTTCACGTCATCGCGCACGGTTTCAGCGGACTGTTCGTTCATCGTGTGTAGTCAAGTCCGCTCATGCAAATTTTGAGCGGACTGTTTGTCAAACTGTTTGACGAACAAAGTTGGGCGAACAGTCCGCCCGTGTGTACGCGGCCTGAGTGTCTTTTGTCAGTTTAGAGAAAGGGACAGGACGGTGTGTGCTGCAGGGACAGTCAGTTTAATCATTAGCTGTTACTATCAGGTCCACAAAAGTGCTATTCCAGTAACCAGTTATTGTTCCAGCAGCCTCTGTTTTGTCAGTTTATATAGGGACAGGCAGGAAGCAGTGTGTCAGGCAGTGAGGGTCAGTTTAATCAGTAGCTGTTACTATTAGTTCCACAAAGGTTCTTTTCAGGACTGGTATCAGTGGTATGGTAATAGGCTTGTACACGTATAATATTCTTTCATCCAAATATACAAAGAATATTATACTTGACTGCTGCCCTTCTGCTGCAGTCTGCTAATCATTCACAACTCCACAAAGCTCTTTATCAGGACTGGTAACTTGGTCGGTATAGGGTGCTACAGTACATAGGGTTGAGTGAGGTATAGTCTGCTATTCTACAAGGACTGGTATCGGTCCACAATACATAGGGTTGAGGTGCACTACTGCTGACCGCTGCCCTATACTGCAGCAGTCCTTCATCGGTATAGGGACTGACGTACAGTCTGCTAATCACTCACACACATCCTACTTGGTCCACAAAGCTCCTTATAAGGACTGGTAACTTGGTCTGTCTAGGGTGCTACAGTACATAGGGTTGAGTGAGGTACAGTCTGCTATTCTATAAGGACTGGTATCGGTCCACAATACATAGTGTTGAGGTGCACTACTGCTGACCGCTGCCCTATACTGCAGCAGTCCTTCATCGGTATAGGGACTGACGTACAGTCTGCTAATCACTCACACACAACCTACTTGGTCCACAAAAGTCCTTATAAGGACTGGTAAGGTATAGGGTGCTACAGTACATAGGGTTGAGTGAGGTACAGTCTGCTATTCTATAAGGACTGGTATCGGTCCACAATACATAGGGTTGAGGTGCACTACTGCTGACCGCTGCCCTATACTGCAGCAGTCCTTCATTGGTATAGGGACTGAGAGTTTTGTCACAGGGTCATTTAAAAAATGACAGGCAGAGGAAGAGGCAGGCCCTTCCGCAGGGGTGGTAGGGATAGGGCAGGAGCAACAGGCTTTAACCAAAGTGGGAAGTTGCAGAAGGTGCGTTCAATTACTTTAAAGGACGCACCAGACTTGGTTGAGTGGCTCACTCAGCCTTACTCTTCTGCACCCTTCTCATCCTCTCGATCTGCACCCTCTTCTTCACTCTCTGCTATGTGCACCCCCAAAGACACTACCACCAACAACACCACCACCACCACCACATACCTTCCGCTCGAGTCACAGGAATTATTTTCCGATCCATATCAAGACATTTCTGATGCGCAGCCACTCTTGGTATTGGATCAGGAAGAGGAGGTAGCAACAACCGCTACTCAGCAGTCTGACGACAGTACCCAGATCAGCCCAAGGAGGAGGTTGGTCCCTGGTGTTGCTGCCTACTCCGAGATCTCTACTTATAGCGGTGGGGAAGGTGACGTTGATGATGACGTGTCTAGTGATGTCACGTGGGTGCCCACAAGAGAGGAAGAGGAGGGGAGTTCAGAGGGAGATATGGACCAGCAGATAGGGAGGAGAAGCAGGAATAACTTACATTGCACAGGAGGGACAAAGCAGACTGCAAATGTTTTAGGAGCGAGTCATCGACCATGTACTGTCACATCTGGCGCTCCCAGGACACCGGCACATGGCTCCGCAGTGTGGGATTTTTTTAACGTGTCCGCTGCTGACAATAGCGTTGCCATCTGCAATCTTTGCAGTCAACGCATTAGTCGCGGTAAGCCCAACACTCACCTAGGGACGACCGCCTTAAGAAGGCACATGGGCAGCCATCACCGAGCCGAGTGGGAGCAACGGAACACACAAAGCCACACTGCAGGCTCTCACCGTCCAGCCTCGTCTTCTACTTCTCCTTCTCCTCTCTCCTCACAATTGTCCTCCACTCCACCTTCCATCACGCCAAGCTCACGTTTTTCTGCAAAAAGGCAGGCTTCCGTGGGCCTAATGTTCGAGCGTAAAAAAAATTATGACGCCGGATAACCCTCTTGCCCAACGGTTGACGGCTGGCTTGTCAGAAATCATAGCCCGCCAACTACTGCCATATAAACTGGTGGACTCGGAGACCTTTCGCAAATTTGTGCCCATTGGAACACCACAATGGAAGGTCCCAGGAAGGAAGTATTTCTCAGAGAAGGGCATCCCAGAGCTATATGGCCATGTTCAGCAGCAAGTGAATGTATCTCTGGCACACAGTGTCGGTGCCAAGATACATCTGACCACAGACACGTGGTCTAGCAAACACAGGCAGGGAAGGTATATCACTTTTACTGCCCACTGGGTGAACCTTCTGACGGCCGTCAAGCATGTAACCCGTGGCACCCGTGTAGATTTGGTTTTACCGCCATGGATTGCATGCAGGCCTGACTCTTCTCCTCCTCCTCCTACTCCATCCTCCTCCCTCTCCTCCTCGGCTGACTCCTCCTTTTCTGCTGCTAGCGTCTCTTCCGCTGCGCCGCCCAAGCTCCCCAGAACCTATTCGACATGCCAGGTGAGACGTTGCCATGCCGTGCTGCATCTGTTGTGCCTGGAAGCCAAGAGCCACACTGGCCCGGCACTCCTTTCAGCTTTGCGTTCACAGCCAGATCAGTGGCTAACACCGCTCAATTTGACAGTTGGTAAAGTGGTGTGTGACAACGGTGCCAATCTCCTTAGCGCATTGAAACAGGGCAAAATCACGCAAGTGCCATGCATGGCACACGTCTTAAACTTGGTCGTGCATCGATTCGTTGTCAAATACCCTGGGGTGCAGGACATCTACCTGTATGAACTCTGCGGCAAAACAGGTTCTGGGGGGGTGGGATTTTTTCACCGCGCCAGTGGCTGCTCATGCGCGACGCATGCAGACTTCTGCGCCCATTTGAGGAGATCACCAAACTGGTCAGTCGCAGCCATGGCGCGATCAGTGACATGGTACCTTATGCCTTCTTATGGAGCGTGCATTGCGTCGTGTCATTGATCAAGCTGTGGAGGAGCAGGAGCGGGAAGACGAGGAAGTCGCAATGCTGGATGAATTCCCAGGGGGGGGCTACTCTATCTGAGACAAGTCAACAACAGGAGTCTGAAGAGGAGTCAGAGGAGGATGGTGCCGGGGCGGATGAGGAGGAGCAAGAAGAGCATGCTTTAAACCTTTCTGGGATCCCTGTTGTGCGTGGATGGGGAGAGGAGAATGAAGAGGACGACATTATCCTGGATGATGAGCAGGAGCCAGGCCACCACACCGCTTCCACTTTAGTGCAAATGGGGGCCTTCATGCTCCAGTGTTTTAATAGGGACCCCCGTATAAAAAGCATAAGGGTCAAGGACCAGTACTGGGTGGCAACGTACTTAGACCCCCGGTACAAACACAAAATGGCGGAAATGTTACCGCCGTCGCAGAGGGCTGTCAGAATGCAGCACTTCCAGGCCTTGCTTCGAGAAATGCTGCATTCTGCTTTTGCGTGCGCTGGCAGAGGAGCAATTCCCAGAAGGAGTTGCGGGTACCAATCCAACAGCGCCTGCAAGAAGAGGCCGGTTTGAAGATGTGTCGTCTGGATCCAGCATCAGGGAACGCCTAGACCATCAGGTGTCCGACTACATCGGGTTAACGGCCGATGTGGACGCTCTGAGGAGTGATGAACCCCTGGACTACTGGGTGGGCAGGCTTGACCTCTGGCCAGAACTTGCCCAATTTGCAATGGAACTGTTGGCTTGCCCCTCATCCAGTGTCCTGTCTGAAAGGACGTTCAGCGCAGCAGGGGGGATCGTGACAGATAAGCGTACTCGCCTAGCTCACGACAGTGTTAACTACCTCACATTTCTAAAAATGAATGAGGCATGGATCTCGGAAGAATTCAACACATGTGACCAGTAGACCATGTATATGTCTATAAACAATTTTTTTAATCGAGCACACAGACCTTCTTTCTTCATTTGGCTCACTTCCTTGTCCAAAAAAAGCACACCGTACTATATGCCCGTACCCTCCTCTTTGAAGAGGTTGAGCGGTGTCATATTTCTGCTGGGGCTGCTTATTATGAGGGGCTCCCACCATCCCTGTGCTGTGCTGACATCCTCCTGGGGCTGTACCTCTGCTGTGCATATTATGAGGGGGTCCCACCATCCCTGTGCTGTGCTGACTTCCTCCTGGGGCTGTACCTCTGCTGTGTATATTTTGAGGTGCTCCCACCATCCCTGTGCTATGCTCATTATGAGGGGCTCCCACCATCCCTGTGCTGTGCTGACTTACTCCTGGGGCTGTACCTCTGCTGTGCATATTTTGAGGTGCTCCCACCATCCCTGTGCTATGCTCATTATGAGGGGCTCCCACCATCCCTGTGCTATCCTGACTTCCTCCTGGGGCTGCTAACGGTGCAGGTGTCAGTGCTGTATATCACGGTGCTGATGTCAGTGCTCTCTGTCACGGTGCTGTTGTCAGATGACTCTATCACGGTGCAGGTGTCATTGCTGTATGTCACGCTGCTGATGTCAGTGCTCTGTATCACGGTGCTGCTGTCAGAGGACTCTATCACGGTGCAGGTGTCATTGCTGTATGTCACTCTGCTGGTGATCATCTCCTGCACCCTCTTCTTTGCCTACCCTGGTCCCTGACCTTCCCTCTCCTCCATTGCCTTCATGCGCTCCACAGTCCCGAATTGTCACAACAATTTCCCATATAAAAAAAGAATGCTTGTAGTTGTCGATCCCAGATTCACCTCATACATGTGTTATGTCATTGGCCATGTGGTGGGACTATGTTTGCACAGCTAATAATTATTTTGTGGCTGCAAATTTGACCTATAGGTTTGTGAAGTTCGTCTCCCATTGAAGTCAATGGGGCTCGCCGCGAACGTTCTGGTTCGCGAACTATCGGCCGCATTCGCAGTCCGCGTTCGCGAAACGTTCCGATCCCGTCGGAAGTTCATCCATCACTAGTCAGTACATCATTCTGGAGTCCAGAACCCTGAACCACGTGACATCTGCATCTTAAGTACCCTCTCCCAGAGCGCCACTCCCACTGTGTGGGCTCAGAGAGAGAATAACTTAAAGAGGGATTCCACCAAAAAAAAAATATTAAAAGCCAGCAGCTATAAATACTACAGCTGCTGACTTTTAATAAATGGACACTCACCTGTCCCGGGTTCCAGCGATGCCGGCAGCCGAGGCCGATCGATCGCTCGGCTCTCGGCTGCTGCAGTCACCATTCTAGGTGAGGGAATCAGGAAGTAAAGCGAATCGGCTTCACTTCCCGGTTCCCTACTGCGCATGCGCGAGCCGCGTCGCGCAATAGGAAATTTCCACGCTGTCACTGGGACCCGTGTGTGTCCCAGCAGACAGTGCGGCAGGGCAGGAAATGGCGTAGACTCCCACGGGAGTCTATGCCCGGAAGTGGGTAAAAATACCTGTCTTTGACAGGTATCTCCACCCCCCTCCCTCCTGAAAGGTGTCAATTGTGACACCGGAGGGGGGGAGGGATCCGATCAGCGGAGGTTCCACTTTAGGGTGGAATCCCGCTTTAAGCACCTAACCAGACCATAGTTCCATGCCTGCCAGAAGAGACAGTGCCCCCTGTGGCCAGGCTCACAGTCCAGTCAGACTGATGCTGAAGTCTAATTTAGATAATTGTACCCAAACCAAACTGCAGTTTAGGCATAACTTTAACTTTGAAAAACCCATAGTGCGTGCTCTCCAGGAGTCACCGCTACAATTACATAATTGCAATTTATGTTCAACATCTTCATTGTGAGTGGATATATTTATGCTTTTGGATATATTTTTTGTATTTTCTTCACCAAAATGATCAGTTTTGGGGGGAATTGTTTTATGAGTTATACATTTGTTGTTACCTTGTGTTCTGTGTCATTAATGCTGTGTACACACAATTGGAAATTTCACCAGCAAAAGACCGATATGAGCTTTTGTTCGGGAAATGTGACTGTGTGTATGCACCATCGGACTTTTGCTAGTGGAATTTCAGCCAGCAAAAGATTGAGTTAAGTCTTAAGTTTCTATCAGAAATTCCAATCATCTGTGGCAATTCCGATGTGCAAAATTCCGACGCATGCTCGGAAACAATTCAATGCATGCTCGGAAGCATTGAACTTCATTTTCTCGGCTTGCCGTAGTGTTGTATGTCACCGCGTTCTTGATAGTCGGAATTTGGTGTGAACGTGTTTAGGCAACACAAGCTTGAGTGGAATTCCGTCAGAAAAATCATCCAAGGCTTTTCCGACGGGAATTCCTATAGTGTGTACGCGGCATAAGATTTTTCTATATGTAATAAAAATATCTTTGTTAAAAAATTGGTTACATAAGAACTGTATCTATTTTTTCTTACTTTGTTGTGTTATATTTGAACTCCTCTGGTAGCTCTGTAAGATATTTTATAGAAGTGGTTACTATGAGACATTTCTTGGGGCTGCAGTTCTGCTGAACTCCACAAGGTGGTGATCTAACTCATATTTAGACAGGAAGTGATGTCAGTTACAGACAGGAAGTAATCTGGAATAAAGACAAGACGTTCCATGTGGCAGGGAAGAGAAGACGTTACTGGAAGTAACAGCAGAGGAGGTAATAAGATCTTATTTACTATTTACACACACCGGGCTCACCTCCGCCGATCACTTCCAGCAGTGCCCAGTGAGGCTCTTTGTTCTCGGTGACCCCAAACATGGCACATTGCAGCCACTGAGATTCCCAAGTGATGACAAAGGCTGAGGGGCATGAATGGGCGGAGGGGGTCTGAACTGGGGTGCCAGTCAGAGGGGGTTATGGGCAGAGGTGGCAGAGAGATGAGATGAGGAGGATGGATAGGAATGGGTGGGACAGATGAAGGGGCAATAATATGGGCAGCCCTGGAAGGGGCACATAGGTGTTGAGGGGAGATGGGGGGGGAGAGGGCTTGGCAGAAACTCCAGAGAGCAGCTGGCAGAGGTAGGAGAGGAGTTTGAGATGTGCAGAGATCCCCCAAGAATTCCCCCTTTACACATCTCAAGGGCCCCACACACACTGAGGTCCCCCACATACAGGCACTCACCAGGCTCTGGGTGCTGCAGCTGACATCAGTGACGGGTCCCTCAGAGCCGGCACAGGGCGCAGAATCAGCCCAGTATGGAGAACTTGGAGCTTGTGTCTGGGGGAGGAGGAGTGGGGAGAGGAGTTGGCTGCTGTTGGAGGGTGCTGTGCCCGTGTTGGGAGCAGATCAGACACAGCAAGGGGGCTCTGCAAAGGCTGAATGTGTTGCACACTCTTTTCTCAGCAATACTAATTGGCGATCACCAGGGGAGCCTCCCCTGATACTGGGACCCTTTACTCCAGCAGCAAGACCCTTTTCTGCTGTCTTGGTGCCCCCCTCCTTGCGATGGCAGAACGCCAGGGTCACAGTTGTGATCTTTACAACCGTAATAGTTCTGCCACTGGTTCTAAATAAACTAGAGGAGTTGAGGGGTCTCTGAGGAGGTAGTGGGACTAAATGACTCTGGGAGCCTCTAAAGAGTTGACTTCATCTGAAGGACTCTGGTACCCCGAGGAGGAAGTGTAGATGAAGGACTTTGGGGGCATCCTAGGAAGTAATGGGACTGAACAACTCTGAGAGGATAGTGGGGCTGAAGGGCTGAGGGGGTAGTCAGGCTGTAAGGCTCTGAGGTAAGAGGGGGCTTTAGGGCTCATAGGGGCTCTTGGTCTCTGATGGTTTTCCCACCCCACCCCACCCCACCCTACTTTTTCTGACCTTCTTAAAGAATTCTTGCCAACAAATGAAGGGTGCCTTCACCTCATCATATCATTGGTCAAGAAAAATGCTCCAGAAAAAAAATGTTCCACACAATAGACCAAGACTAAGAGAACAAACCCCCCCTTCCCGTTCCCCCGTTCTCCTCCTCCTACTGCTATTGAAAAGGACAGAACAGACTCCTCCCCCACAGTTCTGTACTCCACCAGCAACATCCTCCTGCTATCCAATCCAATCCCTTCTCTTACTGCAGGGAATGACAGTGACATCACTCCGATCAATCAGCAGGCTGCCGGAGATTGGAACCTTGCAGCCGGAGTTCTGGCAATTATCTTGATTAGCCGACAACTCCGACCGAAAGTCAGCAAGTTCCCCTTCCTGGACATCATGATGACCCGACATTGTCCTCACAGCACTGCCTCAGAGCAAACAAGTCAAAGGAAGGATCGTATTTATCATTCCTTGTCTGCAGATGTAAAACTTATTAAAGCCAATTTAGAAACTAAACAAACCCAACAGAGAGAAGAGAATTTCTGATCTAGGAGGACAAGAGGGTCCCAGGAGCCAAAAAACATATTCAGACGCTAAACAGTCCAAACTAAATGGGTTTCCATGGGGGGAGTAGTTCCCACATCATATTATTGTGTGACCAACATCATCCAAATAATTCTTACTTTCATTTCCCAAAGTTATCCGTCTACAAGGAGACCTGTATAGATCAAATGACGGCACCAATGAGGATGGAGGAGGACCGGAGTCACATGACTGAGAAGATACTAAACCTCACCCTGGAGATCATCTACCTGCTGACCGGAGAGGTGAGGAGGATTCTGGGAGGTCACATGACATCACTCTTATCTCTATTAATAAAACACAGACCTGACCGGAGAGGTGAGGAGGATTCTGGGAGGTGACATGACATCACTCTTATCTCTATTAATAAAACACAGACCTGACCGGAGAGGTGAGGAGGATTCTGGGAGGTCACATGACATCACTCTTATCTCTATTAATAAAACACAGACCTGACCGGAGAGGTGAGGAGGATTCTGGGATTCTAACATGATATTCCTATTTGTTCCCCAATACAGAGATTTCCTCTTGTGAAGTCCGGTGATCATATGACCATCACAGTGCCTCCATGTGACTCCCTAAAACCTGAGAGACACAACATGGAGAAGATTCTAGAAGTCACCAAGAAGATGATGGAGCTGCTGACAGGAGAGGTGAGGAGGATTCTGGGAATTGTGGGACATTATCCAGTAACAGACAAGGGATGTGTCTGGATGGTGACTGTATCATTGTGTGTGTCAGGTTCCTATAAGGTGTCAGGATGTCACTGTCTATTTCTCCATGGAGGAGTGGGAGTATTTAGAAGGACACAAGGATCTCTACAAGGACGTCATGATGGACAATCAGCAGAATTTGAGTTTTGTGAAGAATGTAAGGAAGGAATTTCCCCGGAATGAGATGATATTGAACCTCACCCTGGAGATCCTCAGCCTGCTGACTGGAGAGGTGAGTGTAATGAAGGGCTTAAATCTGACTCCGCTGGGAAAAAAAATTTAGATTTTGGGAAAACCATTAAAATAATTTTCAGATCAACAGGTCATGGGACATCGGTGTGACCAGCGAGCTGTTGGTATAACAATAATTCTTTTTAGAAACAGCATTAAATAATAGAATAAATATTAACACTCACAGTGTCTTGAAAAAGTATTCATACCCCTTGGAATATGTATTTTATTGGGATTTTATGTGATAGACCAACACAAAGTGGCACATAATTGTGAAATGGAAGGAAAATGATAAATGATATAAATAAAATATGTAAAAAGTTTGTGGGGGGCATTTGTATGGCGCCCCCCTAAGTCAATACTTTGTAGAACCGCCTTCGCTGCAATTACAGCTGCAAGTCTTTTTTGGGGATGTCTCTACCAGCTTTGCACATCTAGAGAGGACATTTTTGCCCATTTTTCTTTGCAAAATATCTCAAGCTCTGTCAGATTGGATGGAGACTAGGGATGAGCTTCGTGTTCGACTCGAACATATGTTCGACTCGAACATCGGCTGTTCGCCCGTTCGGCGAATTCCGAACATTATGGACCGTTCGCGCCAAATTCGTGTGGCGCTCACGGCCCACAATGCACTGCGTCATCGCAGTGCATTGCTGGCTCATGATTGGCCAAGCATGCACTGTGACCCTGCATGCTTGGCCAATCACAGCGCCAGCAGCGAGGAGAGCCATGATTGGCCACAGGCATCCTGCCTGTGGCCAATCATAGCTCAGGCTGTGTAGTACACGCCCCACACTATATAAGGCCGCCAGCGCGGCGGCCTAGTGTAGTGTGTTGGCGTCTGAAGCAGTCAGTGGGTGTTCTGTGTACCTTCAACACAGTACATACCGATCGTTATCGGCCAATTTTTCTTGCTCTTCTGTAGTGGTTGTTGTCTGCGTGCCCTGACCGCAGTATACACCGCTATATTCACCTCACCTATATAGCTAGTGATCTATCTTTTATAATAGAGCTTGCAGTCAGTAGTGTTAGGAGCTTGTGCGTGCTGTCTGCGTGCTCTCTACCCAGTATACACCGCTATATCCACCTACATAGCTCTTCTCTATTTGAGCCCACTTGCCATCTGCAGGAGTTATTGGAAGTTGTGTGTGCCTCCAGCACAGCACAGTATACATCTGTATATACCCCTTTATCTCTGGTGTTCTATAATAAAGGCATCTGCAGGAGTTAGTGGGTGTTGTGTGCCTCCAGCACAATATACACTACCCAACTGCTGCTTTACCCAACTCCCTTCAGGCCATTACCATGTCTGGAAGGCCAGCAAGGAGAGGCAGACAGGCGCGAGCCGATAAAAGAGGGCAAGCAGGCTCTGTGTCTAGAGACAACAGTGCTGGTCGTGGACGCGGTGCATTGTCATCAGCACGTGGCCATGGGACATGCTTGTCCTTCTTTTCGGCAGCTGGACATGTTGAACCGCAACATGCCAACGACTAGGTAGAGTGGCTGACCAAGCCCTCTTCATCATCCTCATCCTCTCTCACCCAGTCTCAGGGTACTAGCAAAGCAGCTAACAACGCATCGTCTTCCCTCTTCTCAATGTCATCATTAGTGACTCCTTCCCTAGACCCACCACGTCCTCCTGAGGAGTCTCCTGAACTCTTTGAGCACAGTGTTGGGTACATGCTCCAGGAGGATGCCCAGTGTTTTGTAGGCTCTGATGATGACACTCAGCTAGAGGAAGGCAGTAGCGTGAGCGCAGAGAGAGGGGATGCTCAAGAAGGACAGCAATCTGGCAGTCATGTTCCACAAGCTGCAGCATACTGCCAGGTTTGCTACAGCGATGAAGAGGGAGGGGATGATGAGGGCACTGACTCCACGTGGGTGCCTGGTAGGAGGAGGCACATGTCCAACGAGGCAGGATGCCCTCCGGGGGCCAGTTTAGGGGCAGCACACCCACTAAATCACACCGCAGAGCTCCGCCTGTGCAGGGTGCTGCCTCTGCGCGTTATTCTAAAAGTTCTTTGGTGTGGGCCTTTTTGGAGATGAGTGCATCAGATCGCACCGCTGCTATTTGCAACTTATGTCTCAAGCGTATCTTGCGTGGCCAAAACATCAGCTGCTTGGGCACCACATGCTTGACCAGACATATGTTGACCTGCCATGCAAGCGTACCTCAAAGACCCACACCAAAGAACAAAGCGGACCTCTCCTTGCTCCTCATCAGCTGGGATCTCCAACCCCACTAGACCTTCAGTCCTCTCTGAAACCTGCTCTGAGAGGAATGAAGGTGTAGAATTAGGTGTGTCACAGCCAAGTGCTTCCGGGCACTCTGCTAGCAGTACACCCGCGTCCGATTATGGCAGGCAAATATCCCTGCCCCAGCTGCTGGACCAGCGAAAGAAGTTCACTCCCAGCCATCCACATGCCCAGCGGTTGAATGCTAGCTTGGCTAAATTGCTAGCACTTCAACTGCTGCCTTTTCAGTTGGTAGACTCTGCCCACTTCCGTGAGTTTGTACAATGTGCGGTTCCTCAGTGGCAGGTCCCCAAACGCCACTTTTTCTCACGGAAGGCGATTCCGGCTCTCTACCGGCATGTGGAAGGCAATGTCCTTGCCTCGCTGGGCAGGGTGGTCAGCGGTAAGGTGCATATTACCGCTGACTCATGGTCCAGCAGGCATGGACAGGGACGTTACCTGTCTTTCACGGCCCATTGGGTCACTATTCTGGCAGCTGGGAAGGATGCAGGACAAGGTGCAGTAGTGTTGGAGGTTGTTCCGCCACCATGCCTCCAAAATGCTACTATTGGTTGTGACACACCTCTCTCCTCCACCCCCTCCTCTTCTCCTTCCTCCATGGCCTCTGTCCTCAGAACCAGCGGTGCTCCGTAGGCGTTCCAGGGGCTACGCAAGTACGCAGGCAAAACGATGCCATGCCGTGCTTGCGCTGGTTTGTTTGGGGGACAGGAGCCACACTGGGGCGGATGTTTTGTCAGCTCTGCAGGGGCAGGCCGAGAGGTGGTTGATGCCATACCAGCTTAAGCCAGGAATGGTGGTTTGTGACAATGGCACCAACCTCCTCTCCGCCCTCCGACAGGGACAACTGACCCATGTGCCCTGTGTAGCTCACGTCCTTAACCTGGTGGTGCAGCGGTTCTTGGGCAGGTACCCTGGCTTACAGGATGTCCTGAAGCAGGCCAGGAAAGTCTGTGTGCATTTCCGCCGATCATTTAATGCCTGTGCTCAGCTGGCTGAGCTCCAAAAGGAGTTGAACCTGCCCAAGAACCGCCTTATATGTGACATGCCCACCAGGTGGAACTCAACGTTGGCCATACTGCAGCGGCTGCACACGCAGCAGAGGGCCATCGATGAGTACCTGTGCGACTACGGCACCAGGACAGGGTCAGGTGAGCTTGGTTTTTTCTCACCACGCCAGTGGGGCATGATCAGGGATGCATGCACTGTCCTGTCACCGTTTGAGGAGGCCACAAGGATGGTGAGCAGTGACAGTGCATGCATCAGTGACACTGTACCTCTTGTCCACCTCTTGGAGCATACGCTGCGTGGAATAATGGACAGGGCACTTGAGGCAGAACAGAGGCAGGAAGAGGAGGACTTCCTTGCCTCTCAAGGCCCCCTTTATCCAGACAGTGTTCCTGCTGTGCCACCCATCACACAGGAAGAGGATGAGGAGGAGGAGGATGATTGTGTCAGCATGGAGGTGGAGGCTGGCACTCAGCATCAGCACCAGCAGCAGCAGCAGTCTTGTAGGGATGATTTACAGTCCAAAGAAACACGTGGACTTGTACGTGGCTGGGAGGAGGTAGCTGCGGATCATGTTGTCCTTAGTGACCCAGAGGACTCCGGACTGAATGCCTCAGCTAACCTACGCTGCATGGCCTCCCTGATCCTGCAAAGCCTGCGGAAGGATCCTCGTATTCTTCGGATCAAGGAGAGGGACCATTACTGGCTGGCCACTCTCCTAGATCCACGGTACAAGGGTAAGGTTGCCGACCTTATCTTGCCATCGCAGAGGGAGCAAAGGATGAGACATCTCCGGGAGGCCTTGCAGAAAGGTCTGTGCAACACGTTCCCACAGACTGGGAGGTTACAAACAACGTGTTGCTGAGGCATCGGTCAGAAGGATCGGTGGAGAAGGTGGCCGTCTAACTGATGCTTTCAGACAATTTTTTAGTCCGCAGCCCCAAGGTATGATCGGTTCCAGCAACCATCGCCAGTGTCTGATTTACATTGTGCAGGAATACCTAGGGGCAAGGTCAGACTTGGACACCTTTCCCACCGAAAATCCTCTGGCTTACTGGGTCTTGAGGATGGATCACTGGCCAGAGCTTGCACAGTATGCAATTGAGCTACTGGCCTGTCCTGCATCCAGCGTTCTTTCGGAACGCACCTTCAATGCTGGTGGTGGCTTTGTTACTGATCATAGGGTGCGCCTGTCCACCGACTCAGTTGATCGACTGACCTTCATCAAGATGAATCAGTCTTGGATCACCCACAGCTACCAAGCACCTGAAGCTGATGTAACCGAATAATTTTTTTTGAAATATCACATCCCTTCAAGACTGCCTATGCTGATGCTGAGTGACTGTCCTGTTATGTTGATTGTCTATCCTCTTCCTCCTCCGCTGATATGTTGGAAGAACATTTCTGGTTCTGGGTGATGCCATCAGCCCAATTTTTCTGCCCCTGTTTAACAGGGGCGTTTAAGTACAATTTTTGATGCAATGCTTTGCAGCAGGGCTAATTCCTGCAATAAAACTAGAGTATATGGGAGAGGTTGCAGTGTGGTGGCACCAGTGCCTAAGGCCCAATTTTTCTGCCCCTGTTTAACAGGGACATGTAATTACAATTCTTGATATAATATTTCATAGGAGGGCCCGTTCCTGTGCCCACCCAGAGTAACTGTGAGGACTTATAGTGTTGTGGCACCAGCACCACAACCACCAAAGGTCAATTTTTCTACCACTGTTCAACAATGGCATGTAATTACAATTCTTGATATAATCGTTCAGAGCAGGGCGCTCCAGCACCCACCAAGAGTCACTTTGAGGGCTTACAATGTTGTGGCAAAACCAACACCTTGTTCCGCCATTTCTGCAGAGCATATAGGGCAGGCCCCTACTTTCAAGCATCCAACTTACAAACATCTCCTACTTGCAAACGGAAGGAGACAACAGCAAGTGAGATGAAAAAAGACAAAACAGATTATACAGGGGTGATAACCCTTCCCTATGTTTTCCAAAAAGCTTAAACATAGTTTTTTTGACTGGAGCTACACTCTAAAAATGTACCAGTTGAAAATTACAAACAGATTCAACTTAACACAACAAACCTACACAGTCCCTGTCTTGTTTGCACCGCCTGTATACTGCTGTTCTGAGTATATAGGGCCTGGGGGCCCCGCGCATTTCCTTTTTTTAATATGGGTACGGGGTTCCCCTTAATATGCGTACAAGACCCAAAGGGGCTAGTAATGGGCAGGGAGAGCTACCCATGCCATTTTTCTCAATGGTTTTCAACCATATTGCAGGAACCAGATATAACATTAAAACCGCAAGCAGTTTTCAATGATGTTATTTCTGTTTAATGTCATTTTGTGCAGGGACTGTTCTAAACACGGGAAACACGTGGCACTTCACAGGCATACTACAGATACCCCCCAGGCACCATATTTAAAGGAATATTTCACTTTTTTTTTACTTTAATCGTCATTAAAATCAGTGCTCCCGCCAAAACGGCCATTTTTAAAAACATTTTAGGCATTGACCCATGTCCCCTGGGGCAGGAGCCAGGTCCCCAAACCCCTTTTAGGACAGTATTTTGCATATTAGCCGTTAAAATTAGCACTTTTAATTTCGAACGTTCGAGTCCCATAGACTTCAATGGGGTTCTAAAGTTCGTTCGAATTTGGGGTCCGTTCGAAAGTTCTGGTGCGAACCGAACCGGGGGGTGTTCGGCTCATCCCTAATGGAGACATTGGAGAGCGTCTGTGAACAGCAATTTTCAAGTCTTGTCACAGATTCTTAATTGGATTTAGGTCTGGACTGTGACTGGGCCATTCTGACACATCAATATACTTTGATCTAAACCAGGGGTAGGCAACCTTAAAGCCGAGTTCCTCCAAAAAAATAAGTCAGTAGCTATAGTACTTTTAAAGTAAGGACACTTACCTGCCCAGGGCGTCCGCAATGTCAGCACCCAAAGCCGATCTGTCCCTTGGCTCTTGGGTGTTGACACCTCCATCTACGGTAAAGGGAATCAGGAAGTGAAGTCACCTGGTTCCCTAGTATGCATGCACGAGTCGTGCATGCACACTAGGTTGTAACGTATACCTGTACTCCCACTAATCCTAATTCTACTCCCACAGATCCCCACCGGCAACCCACCCCCGCTTCTGTCCATCCCAGGCACTTGTGTGTGACATCACCTGGGATGGATGAGAGAGGAGAGCTGGCTGGGATCAGCACACCATAACAGACATGTACCAGCAACTTCCCTGTGCAGCTCTGCATGTGTAAGAAAATAAACAGTACTACATTCCCCCTGTGTCCAGACCTGGTGACCCCCCCCCCCGTGTTCCCTGCCCCGGAGACTCCCCTGTGCCCTGCCCCGGAGACTCCCCTGTGCCCTGCCCCGGTGACTCCCCTGTGCCCTGCCCCGGTGACTCCCCTGTGCCCTGCCCCGGTGACTCCCCTGTGCCCTGCCCCGGTGACTCCCCTGTGCCCTGCCCCGGAGACTCCCCTGTGCCCTGCCCTGGTGACACCCCTGTGCCCTTGCCCTGGTGATGTACCTCCCCTGTACCATGCCCTGGTGAAGTGACGCCACTGTGAATTGACATGGTGACCTCCTTGTGCCCTGACCTGGTGACACCCTTGTCTAATTTCAGTTGAAGATGAAATTTGTGTGTGCATATCCCAAGTTCACCCAGAATTTATCTTCTATGCAGAAAAAAAGCCAGCCTAGGTTTCACATTAAGAAAGTACAGTGCCTTGAAAAAGTATTCATATCCCTTGAAATTCCCCACATTTTGTCATGTTACAATTGGGCAAATCTTTGCCCAATCAGGGCACAGTGTAAGCTAGCTGTTAATGAACAGGGCCAGGGTGTCTTTAACAACCGAAGAGTTATCAACTGTCAATGGGTTTCCCCGCTGACAGCTGAATAAAAAAAGTGCCGGTAAAAAAAAATAAAGAAAAAAACGTCATTATATGGAAGTGATTGGTCTTAAAAGGGGTATGGTGGCCTGAGTACTGCCCTGGGGGACATGTATTAATAAAAAAAATAAAAATAAAACTTTTTTTTTTGTTTTTTTCAGGAGCAGCGATTTTAATGATGCTTAAAGTGCAACAATGAAAATGAATTATTCCTTTAAATATTGTTCCTGGGGGCCCCTTAATGTGCCTGTAAAGTGACGCATTTGCAGCATATACAGAACATGCTACATGCTCCATACCAGACCCTTAAACAAGCATGCAGCCTGACAGGTCAGGATAGGGGGGGACGAGCTAGCGCCCCCCTCCTGACCTATACCAGGCCACATGCCCTCAACATCGGGAGGGTGGGTGTTTTGGGCCAAGGGACTTTTCGGAATTTGGAAGCCCCCTTTTATCAAAGGGGGCCCCAGATCTCACACCCCCTATGTGAATGGGTATCACACCCCTACCCATTTACCAAAAAAAGTGTCAAAAAGTAAAAACCACAGACTGTTTCTGACTAATCCTTTATTAAAAAATGTAATCCACGCTCTCGCCTATATAAGAGCTGTCAAAGGGAAGAGAGAGCATACAGCAGGTAACTTCCAAAGGAGGTGGAGTGTTTTAATTTTTTCCTATTTTTCTGCTCCATCGGGGGCCCTGCACTGACAGGCACTTATAAGGCATCACCGATGAGGTGGCATGGATGGGCACTGACAGGCAATGAAAGGTGGCACTGATGGGTGGCAATGATAGGCATCACTGATGGCACTGGCAGGCATTGCTGATGATCACTGATTGGCGTCCATCTGCCTGTGCACTGATTGGCATATCCCTGGTGGTCCAGGGTGGCATACCTGGTGGGCGTCCTTTGTGGGCATCCCTGTTGGTCCTGTGGGGGTCTGCGCTGATTATCAATCAGAGAAGACCACCCTGTCAGGATAGCCACCGATCAGCTCTCCTCTACTCGCGTCTGTCAGACTCGAGTTAGAAAATGCCGATAAATGGCTCTTCCTGTTTACACTGTAATCAGCAGAGGCTCTTTACTGAGATCGGTGTTGCATAGTGGGAAGCCCAGCTACATATAGTGGGAAGCCCAGCTACATATAGTGGGAAGCCCAGCTACATATACTGGGAAGCCCAGCTACATATAGTGGGAGAGGAGTGGGAAGCCCAGCTACATATAGTGGGAGAGGAGTGGGAAGCCCAGCTACATATAGTGGGAGAGGAGTGGGAAGCCCAGCTACATATACTGGGAAGCCCAGCTACATATAGTGGGAGAGGAGTGGGAAGCCCAGCTACATATAGTGGGAGAGGAGTGGGAAGCCCAGCTACATATAGTGGGAGAGGAGTGGGAAGCCCAGCTACATATAGTGGGAGAGGAGTGGAAAGCCCAGCTACATATAGTGGGAGAGGAGTGGAAAGCCCAGCTACATATAGTGGGAGAGGAGTGGAAAGCCCAGCTACATATAGTGGGAGAGGAGTGGAAAGCCCAGCTACATATAGTGGGAGAGGAGTGGAAAGCCCAGCTACATATAGTGGGAGAGGAGTGGAAAGCCCAGCTACATATAGTGGGAGAGGAGTGGGAAGCCCAGCTACATATAGTGGGAGAGGAGTGGGAAGCCCAGCTACATATAGTGGGAGAGGAGTGGGAAGCCCAGCTACATATAGTGGAAAGCCCAGCTACATATAGTGGAAAGCCCAGCTACATATAGTAGGAGAGGAATGGAAAGCCCAGCTACATATATTGGGAGAGGAGTGGGAAGCCCAGCTACATATAGTGGGAGAGGAATGGAAAGCCCAGCTACATATAGTGGAAAGCCCAGCTACATATAGTGGAAAGCCCAGCTACATATAGTAGGAGAGGAATGGAAAGCCCAGCTACATATAGTGGGAGAGGAGTGGGAAGCCCAGCTACATATAGTGGGAGAGGAATGGAAAGCCCAGCTACATATAGTGGGAGAGGAGTGGGAAGCCCAGCTACATATAGTGGGAGAAGAGCGCTCTGTCATAGAATGATAGAAAGCCAACAAAATGTAGCTTAGCGGCCTCAGATGGACATGTTGGCTCCCTGGGCCCCCTCTTGAACTGATAGGGCCCGGGTACCATACAGCAGAGCCAGTGGTACCCCCTTATCAGTGGCCCTGCACACAAGTACTATGAATACATAAAGTCTACATACTCTGATATTTGATTATAGCACAAGATGGCGGCATTGGATATAGAAAATAACTAAATGGGTAACATTTCCTGGTGGGTCAGTGAGCCTTACTAGTAAAACATTAGTGACTCTATTATATGACTTCTAGAAGGATCTATAAATCTGACCACGTTGTAATCATATCATTGGATGGAGATGTCTGTCCTTTGCTGAATCTGGAACATTGTGGCCAATCCCTGGAGAATAAATATAAAGCTGACCATAGAGGTGAGGGATTATGGGAGAGTGATATTTATCTTTGTATAATACAGAACTGTACAGTAATAATGAAGAAATCTACAAGAAGGAGGTCTCATTATATGACCACAAGATCCTCAAGAAACCAGAATCCCATCACCATCCCCCCACCTCCATCCCCGATCCCTACAAGACACAACATACAGAAGATTCTAGAAGTCACCAAGAAGATGATGGAGCTGCTGACAGGAGAGGTGAGGAGGATTCTGGGAATTCTGGGACATTATCCAGTAACAGACAAGGGATGTGTCTGGATGGTGACTGTATCATTGTGTGTGTCAGGTTCCTATAAGGTGTCAGGATGTCACTGTCTATTTCTCCATGGAGGAGTGGGAGTATTTAGAAGGACACAAGGATCTCTACAAGGACGTCATGATGGACAATCAGCCGCCCCTCACATCACCGGGTAAGAGGAGACTTTATTGTAAAGGGGAGAGCAGTACGGAGGCTCCACCTAGATCCCCCATCATCTGATAGACACATAGAAACAATGGGGGTTATTTACTAAAGGCAAATCCACTTTAAACTGCAAGCGCACAGTGCACGTGAAATTGTCCTGAAAGTGCACTTGGAAGTGCAGTCACTGTAGATCCGAGGGGGACATGCAAGGAAAAGAAAAAACATAAATTTAACTTGCACGTGATTGGATAATAAAATCAGCAGAGCTTCCCCTCATTTCAGATCCACCCCTCAGATTTACAGCGAATGCACTTCCAAGTGCAATTTGAAGTGCACTTTGCATTTGTAGTTTGCACTTGTAGTGCAAAGTGGATTTTCCTTTTGTAAATAACCTCCTATGTATTCAGTCTCAGGAGATGGGAGGCAGCGGTGTGGGACCTCTGCAACTTGTCTCATGTAATCATTTCATCTTCCACTGATTACTGAATACCAATATTATGAGTCCTGACCCTTACACTGTATACTTTATATTGTACATTACATACTCCTGACCCCTGCACTATATACTCTATGTTGTACATTACATCATTCTGATACTATATAGTCCTATCTGTTGTATCTTATACAATATGTTGTACATTACATAGTCCTGACTTCTGCTCTCTCCCCTCCCCCCACTGCTATATATACACATAATATGTATTCTCTTTTGTTACACCCATTTCCTACCAGCTGGACATTTTATATCTGATGAAGTGATTGGAGCACAGACTTTTACATGTTGATAATAATGTGATAACATCCTCAGACTTTGGAACCTTAAACAGAAAGTGATAATGGGGGAGGAGTCAATAACCCAATGATGGGGATCTTCAGGATCCGTCCAGTCTTCATCTTGGTTGTTCTCCCCCCATCCTCACTCTCTGACCTCTGGTGGGGCTCAGCCCCGCTGTTATTCATGACTAAATCATGGACTAAATAAGGAAGATCAGGACTTCTTGTGTTGGAAAGATGGCAATGAGTGATAGAGGGGGAGGGGACACTCGTCCTATAATCCCCTCATCACTGTCACTCCTATAGAAGACAGTTCTCGTTGTTTCCTCACTCTCTGACTAAGGTCCATGAATAAAGAAATGATCTGGTAGGAGATCAGAGGACCCATTTACTAGTTACCTTGAGGGGGGAATTGTAAGATCCTCAGAGACAAAGCTGCCTGGTGTGGGCGGAGTCCTGGTTTAGGGGAACCAATCAGCTGATGTCTAGTAATAATCTTTGTATTTCTATTTTAGTAGATGGACGGGAGATGAGGAAAACCTCAGAGGATTGTCTCACTTTGTCTCCAGACTGTAAAGTAGAAGATGAGGACATCACACAGTATAGTCCAGGAGAAAACCCGACTACCTCAAATGTCCATCCGGCACCACACAGTGTAGATGGACCATCGTATTCCTCTTATCCTGAGGAACCTCAGACTGTGCGGGACGGGGCCGTCCTTCCAACAGAGAAGAGCTTTTCCTGTACTGAGTGCGGGAAGTGTTTCCATTTAAAATCCAATCTTCATAGGCATAAAAAATCTCACACAGGAGAGAAGCCGTATTCCTGTCCTGAGTGTGGGAAGTGTTTCCATTTAAAATTCAATCTTCATACGCATAAAAGATCTCACACAGGAGAGAAGCCATATTCCTGTCCTGAGTGTGGGAAATGTTTCCGTTATAAATCTTATCTTAAGGTACATCTAAGATCTCACACAGGAGAAAAACCATATTTGTGTCCTGAGTGCGGGAAATGTTTTTTAACGACGTCCAGTCTTTACACACATCGGAGATCTCACACAGGGGAGAAGCCGTATTCCTGTCCTGAGTGCGGGAAATGTTTTTTACGGAAGTCCGATCTTAACAGACATCAGAGATCTCACATAGGGGAGAAGCAGTACTCCAGTCCTGAGTGCGGAAAATGTTTTTTACAGAAGTCTGATCTTTCCAAACATCAGAGATCTCACATGAGGGAGAAACTGTATTCCTGTCCTGAGTGCGGGAAATGTTTTTCACAGAAGTCCCATCTTTACAGACATCAGACATCTCACACGGGGGAGAAGCCGTATTCCTGTCCTGAGTGTGGAAAGTGTTTTTCACAGAAGTCCAATCTTTACAAACATCAGAGATCTCACACGGGGGAGAAGCCACATTCCTGCCTTGAGTGCGGGAAATGTTTTTCACTGAAGTCCCGTCTTTACAGCCATCAGAGATCTCACACAGGGGAGAAGCCGTATCCCTGTCCTGAGTGCGGGAAATGTTTTTCACAGAAGTCCCATCTTTACAGACATCGGAGATCTCACACGGGGGAGAAGCCGTATTCCTGTCCTGAGTGTGGGAAATGTTTTTCACAGAAGTACAATCTTTACAAACATCAGAGATCTCACACAGGGGAAAAACCATATTCCTGTCCTGAGTGTGGGAAATGTTTTTCAGAGAAGTCCAGTCTTTCCATACATCAGAGATCTCACACGGGGGAGAAGCCGTATTCCTGTCCTGAGTGTGGGAAATGTTTTTCAGAGAAGTTCAGTCTTTCCATACATCAGAGATCTCACACGGGGGAGAAGCCGTATTCCTGTCCTGAGTGCAGGAAATGTTTTTCAGTGAAGTCCCATCTTTCCACACATCAGAGATCTCACACAGGGGAGAAGCCGTATTCCTGTCCTGAGTGCGGGAAATGTTTTTCAGAGAAGTCCAGTCTTTACAGACATCAGAGATCTCACACGGGGGAGAAGCCATATTCCTGTCCTGAGTGAGGGAAATGTTCCTCACTGAAGTCCTGTCTTCCTGTACATCAGGGACCCCACACAACCCTCGAGGTGTATTAGTGAGTGTGGGAAATGTCTTCTATATGAATGTTGCTGGACATCACAGCTCTCATGTGGGGAAGAAGCACCCCATGATATACACCTCAGATATACTCCATGGCTGATCTTCATCATGGAAGAAACAGTTGATAAGGAGATCAGAGATCACCAAAGACATGGATGAAGTGTTGTAAAAATACAATGGATGAGCGGCTCATACAGGTCTGGTAATGTACTTTTATGTCATGGCTTTCTTCCAGGTCTGCACCCATGCACGCGCACACCCAGAAACCTCCACTGTCATTGGCTGTAGAACAAGTTTGTCAGCAGGTCCCAGCCAATGATTTTGCCCCGTACCCTGCTGATCACCTGCAGCCAATGACAAATCACTCCTGTGTTTTATTTTGTAAACACGGGGAGCTATCTTGTGATTTCTTCTCTTCCCGAGTCCTTTTCTGTTCAGGAAGAGAAGAGAACACCACACTGTGAGTATAATCACCGCACTTTACATCCACACACCTTAGATTGGCACATTTAACCCCATTGATTGCCCTCATTCACCCTTTGATCCCCCCTGTCACCCAACCAGTGCCATTAGTACAGCGTCAGTGTACAGTATTTTTCACCAATCGCTGTATTAGGGTCACTTGTTACATCAGATAGTGCCAGGGTCAGCTAGCATTAGATTGTCCGCACACTATCACTCTCACGCTATAGGATCCTGATCACTAACATTACTAGTATAGTGTCTGTATGGATCAATATCCTGATCACCACCATTACTAGTATAGTGTCTGTATGGATCAATATCCTGATCACCACCATTACTAGTATAATGTCTGTATGGATCAATATCCTGATCACCGCCATTACTAGTATAGTGTCTGTATGGATCAATATCCTGATCACCACCATTACTAGTATAGTGTCTGTATGGATCAATATCCTGATCACCACCATTACTAGTATAGTGTCTGTTTGGATCAATATCCTGATCACCACCATTACTAGTATAGTGTCTGTATGGATCAATATCCTGATCACCACCATTACTAGTACAGTGTCTGTATGGATCAATATCCTGATCACCGCCATTACTAGTATAGTGTCTGTATGGATCAATATCCTGATCACCACCATTATTAGTATAGTGTCTGTATGGATCAATATCCTGATCACCACCATTACTAGTATAGTGTCTGTATGGATCAATATCCTGATCACCACCATTACTAGTATAGTGTCTGTATGGATCAATATCCTGATCACCATATGATATGAGAAGGGCAACCCAAGGCCAGGTTATGGATATATGGGGTATCTCAGCCAATGGGCAGGGGTTTTCTTGAATCCCTTGGCCTGCTGGGAGAACCTATATATTTGGGTGGAGTCAAGTGATCAGGGTTCTGTGCCACCTAGGGAGAAAACGTTTTCGCAGAAGGGAGTGTAACAAGACTTGTGGCCCCTCATTAAAATTAGAAGAAAAGAGGTTTAACCTTAAACTACAGGGTTCTTTACTGTAAGAGTGGCAAGGATGTGGAATTCCCTTCCACAGGCGGTGGTCTTAGCGGGGGGCATCAATAGTTTCAAGAAACTATTAGATAATAACTTGAACGACAGCAACATACAGGATATACAATGTAATACTGACATATAATCACACACATAGGTTGGACTTGTGTGTTTTTTCAACCTCTTCTAATATGTAACTATGTAAGCTAGCTGCTACCATAACAATGGTATTTAGCGTCAAAGTACCGAGGTACGGGTACAGCAATTTGCGTGAAGTGGTTAAAGGGTAACTCCACTTGCGTGGCAAAAAAAAAGCAAATAAAGAAAAAATAATATAGCGCATATAATTGCGACACTAATCATATTGTAATTGAATGTTATTAAAAATGACCTTTCCTTTTCAATCTGCAGCCAGTGTAATGTTCTGAGAATACATTGCAATATGGCAACCTGGAGTTGTCCTGTACACAGAGTATGTACTGACCACTCCCCAGAAACATCATTTCCTGCTTGTGTGATTGGCTCACCAATTTTCCCAGAAGTCTGCCCTAAGATACAAGTCAGATTTCAGGCATTACCTGAAACAAAAATTTCATTTTTTGGAGAGATACTTTCAATAGGAACACGTCTAAAGGGATGCAGGCCCAGCAGCTTTCCTCATTAGTGCTCTGCAGCTGCACAGCTGACAGTTAATTATGAAACCACTCCCATTAGAATCACTTAGAACAGAGGCACAGACACACACACCGGGATTTCTTCAGAATAACAAAAGGTAGGAATCCGCAACAAAGATTGTTATAATCCCTGCAATGTACACAGATCACCCAGAGGGGAATGTTTTTTTTTCAACAAAAGTGGAGTTACACTTTAACCATTGTAATTTACTTCGCAGGAACACCAATCAGCTGCAGCACTGATCTGTTTATTCTGACAGCAGCAGGGTGTTGCTCTCCGAATATAAACATCCTTGCCTGCAGTGCTGCAGGAGGAAAAAAAATGTGTATGTCCAAGCATGAGGGGCATGTGTGGTCAGTGCATGGATTGCTCCTTTGCTCCAGCATATATGTTTTTTCACTTTTTTGGTATATATTTCAGTTTTTATTGCGTAAATCTCATATCGTTATTGTGTTTTATTGTTAACCATTGTTTGCTTTAGAGCAGGGATCTCAAACTCAAATTGCCTGAGGGCCACAAGACAAGTTTTCATATCCCATGGGGGCCGCATGCAAACTTAAAAAACAACAGTACTGGTGACAGCAGGCGCATTATTAACCCCCAGCACTGGTGTCAGCGGATTCATTATTAACCCCCAGCACTGGTAGCAGATGCATTATTAAACCCCAGCACTGATGGTAGCGGATGCAGTATTATACCCCAGCACTGGTGTCAGCGGACGCATTATTAAACCCAGCACTGGTGTCTGCAGACACATTATTATATCCCAGCACTGGGGGGGGGGGGGGGGGGGTTGTGTTGCGCTTCCTTAGTACCAAAAGAACTAATACAGTCAATAAAAAATATATATAAATAAGTGTCAAAACAGAAAGTGCAATAGTGCTTTGTAAACTACAATAACACTTAGTGCTTATGAAAAAAGGTGCATCTGTGCATTACATAAACGGCTAGTATAAAGTGTTCCTGTGCATCACTCAGGTGTCTGAAAATACGCAAATATGTGCTTAAAACCATAAAGTGCATATAACAGGTTAAAAAATGCAATATATAAAGAAATATATGTGATATAAACGCAGTTCTAAACGCAGCAAGAATTTTGTGATCTAAACGTAGAAAAAACATGCAAAACAGATGCAAAAAAACAAAATGCATTCATTGGATTACTTAAAAATCAATAGCAGCAAAATAATGAATCTCGATAGAGTGTCCCATACACAGTCCAATCGTGAAATTTTGGATGCAATATCACAAACACAAGTAAGGTGCAATGTGCCAAGCCAACTCTCTTCCAATGGTGTTCCGTGCCAGTGCTAGTTATATTAAATAATTACCTCACGGCTGCGAGGTATGCAGCAGAACAGCTAATATGCAGGGGGTACTTGGGAGAGTCAGGGGGACTGCAGAGAGGACTTCTGACGGTGCCGCTTTCCTTGTAGTTGTTACCAGCGAAAATGCTCAAAACGACAGGTAAAAAACATCCTCCATAGTGTAGTATTTAAAATAGAATATTTTATTTAAAACAACTTTAGCTACTCACAAGAGGGAACGGGAAAACAGGCACACAGCTAACAACAGATCAGTGAGCGACTTGCTCGGATGTAGACGTCACTTCCGGTTTCCTACGCGTTACGTCACATATGGACTTCAACTGGGCCAAAATTGCACGATTGGACTATGTATGGGACACTCTATCGAGATTCATTATTTTGCTGCTATTGATTTTTAAGGAATCCAATGAATGCATTTTGTTTTTTTGCATCTGTTTTGCATGTTTTTTCTACATTTAGATCACAAAATTCTTGCTGCGTTTAGAACTGCGTTTATATCACATATATTTCTTTATATATTGCATTTTTTAACCAGTTATATGGACTTTATGGTTTTAAGCACATATTTGCGTATTTTCAGACACCTGAGTGATGCACAGGAACACTTTATACTAGCCGTTTATGTAATGCACAGATGCACCTTTTTTCATAAGCACTAAGTGTTATTATAGTTTACAAAGCACTATTGCACTTTCTGTTTTGACACTTATTTATATATATTTTTTATTGACTGTATTAGTTCTCTTGGTACTAAGGAAGCGCAACACAACCCCCTCCCCCCTTTTCTGCATTATTGAGAGTCAACTCATAGAGTGTTTGCTGCTCCCATTAGAACAGATTTTTGCCTTCTTACCACCTTTTAGCCATATAGCGCGGGAGCCTTTGATATATATATATCCCAGCACTGGTGTCAGCAGACGCATTATTAAACCCCAGCACTGGTGTCAGCGAACGCATTAGTAAACCCAGCACTGTTGTCAGTGAACACACTATTTACCCCCAGCACTGGTGTCAGCAGACGCATTATTATATCCCAGTACTGGTGTTAGCAGACACATTATTAACCCCCAGCACTGGTGTCATTGGACACATTA
Source organism: Lithobates pipiens (assembly GCF_037356315.1). Classification (NCBI taxonomy): domain Eukaryota; kingdom Metazoa; phylum Chordata; class Amphibia; order Anura; family Ranidae; genus Lithobates; species Lithobates pipiens. The sequence goes on from NW_027507758.1 coordinate 645,884,381, forward strand.
TTAACCTCCAGCATCAAGCCGGAGTGTCCCACAAGGAGGGAGCCATGTGACGGGAGTCACTTTTGGGCGCAGGGTGACCAAGAAAATAAAGAACCGTGTATCTGCCATATTAGAAATAGTGGCTGATTCATAATGCTGGGACAAATACTGTTAGAAGATGCTGATGTCAATTCCAGCCACCTGTCTCTGCCTGAGTCTGCTATAATGTAAATGAGTCTAGTGTGGCTTCACTTTCAGCCATTGTTGTCTGGGCTAATTAACTCTGCAATTGTATGAAGGAGTTCAGTATTGAGAAGTATGATAATGTGTATTGTATAGTTGGTGAGCTAGGAGACGTGAAGTCTGTCCTAAAGGTCATGTCTCTGAGTCACCTAGGCTGTCTAAAGGATTAGATAATTAGCTCATGTTAATTAGGTTTCTGGTCAGAGGTTGTACTTTCATCCTGCTGTATATATTTGTGTGAGATCTCAAAATAAAAATTCATTCCTGTTTGAACCTCAATACAGAGCCTCGTCTTGTACTTGGGGGAGAATTATTCATATGGTTTCTTGTTCGGCTGATTGAAGTGTTCAGTAGCTGCCTTTGGGTTCGGAAATGAAATGTCCTAAATGGCTTTAACCCCTTTCATACTCGGGGTGTCGTTACAGAATAATTTAAAATGTTTTCTTAAAAGGCAATGGAAATGTTCAAAGGGATCCCATAACCATTCCATAAAAGCATTCCCAGCATTAAACATATATACACACCTGTACAAAACCCTCCACACACCTACATGTATATAGATATACACCTGTGTACAACCAATACTAAAAACCATTAAAACATATATAGACATGTACATATATAAAAATACAAATGCAAGCATATACATGCATGTATGCAGCAACTACTGAAATTAATAAATACAAATACAATAATGGATACTTCTATGAACACATTACCGCCAACCCACTGTGCATTGAAACAATGAAACTAAGCTAATTAATTAATGACAATACACCGGAGGAGCAATATTGGAGCTTCCATGTACATAGTAATCATAATTGTCATATCCGTATCCATTTAGCAATAAATATACGGTCATTATATTCCATTGTTTCACGGAGAGATCATTACCCCACTTTAGTCTAATATATTTTATAAAAACAAATCCTGTTAGATAAAAAATATTGTTACAAAAAGATTCATTATTCTAAAAATCTATTACATACCTTTAACCTCACTATCGAACTACCCTATCCAAACCTACCATCTACACACATTACTCTTATCCATATCTGCAGCAAAAAGACTCATTGTGCTTATCATCTAGTTCCAAAATTCAATGCGCCCTTCTATCCCCATGGCAACATAGCTCAATGCCATGGGTATGACCAGACTAGGTGTTTGGGCCGAGCCCCTATTGGTAATATCTATATCAAAGAGGGGGCCACACGCCCAAACCAGATTAGCGATAAAAGTAAGAGTAAAGGATCACCTTAGCTAAAACACATGTACTAGGGGCCTCTGTGGGTACTACAAGAGTCATACTACATTATGCAGTTCAATTTCCTCATTCAGGCCATGCGGAGCTAAAGTCCCCAAAGTAAAAATCCAAAAAGCCTCTTTTGTGCATAATATCTGATACTTTTTACCACTATCAAAGTCATTTGATATGGCCTCTATTCCAAAAGCTTTGAGGCTGTCTGTATTACTATTATGGACCTCCTTGAAAATGTCTTGGTACCAAATATTTTTATTTTTCTGTTGAAATATTACTTCTGTGCTCATTCATCCTTGTCCTCATTGGCCGTGAAGTCCGACCAACATATGTGAGGCCACAGGCGCACAGGAGGCCATATATGACATATGGGGTGCCACATTTGATGAACTGCTTGATCTTATAGCCCTTGCCATCAACTCTGACTACATTCCTTTTTCCTGTGGCACATATGTGCACAATTGCCACAATTACTACTCCCACACCTATAACTGTCTTTTTGGTCAAAGATGGTGGTCCAAGGATTGTTTAGCCCTATGGTCCTTATCTTCTTCACTCTACTTGGGGCAATGACACTCCTTAGATCCTTGGGTCTCCTAAAGACTAGATTCGGGTGTCACGATAGGCTGGTCTTCAGGATCTGGTCTGATTCAAGAATCTTCCAGTTTTTTCTGAAGATTTTTTGTATAATGGTGACTTTGTTGTTAAATCTAGTACAAAACCTTACTTGTGGTTGTTGGTCGCTATCATATTTTGTCAATTTCTCACCCCCTGCACAGACATTGTGATACAGCTGTAGATATTTTTCAAAGGCTTCTTCTATGTGCTCATCTTCATACCCCTTCTCTTTCAAGTTTGCTTTTTAGAATCAGGCTTTGTTCTTCATAATAATTTTTAGCGTACAAGTCCACCTAAGTCTACAAAACTGACCAAAGGGGACATTCATAATCCACCTAGGATGATGATGGCTGCGGGAGTGAAGGTAAGAATTGCCAACACTCGGCTTGAAATTAATTCTTGAATGGATTACTCCATTATCGTCGGTCCGTAGCTCTAGGTCTAGAAAGAACAAGTAGTTTTCATCTACCCCATGTGCGAATGAGATTCTGAAGGTATTCCTTGCACAATGTGCCAGAAATCCTTCCAGTTCATCGTCGGTACCTTTCCAAATGATAATGACATCATCAATATACGGTGCATACAGGACTAGGTTCCTCCCAAATGGGTTGTTAGCCCAAATATATTTGAGCTCCCAATACCCTATGAATAAATTTGCATAGCTGGGAGTAAACCTAGCCACCATGGCTGTGCCCTTCACCTGCCTAAAGAAACTATCCATAAATGAAAAGTAATTGTGGGTCAAGGTAAACTCGATACACTCGTATATGAATTGGGCTTGTAGAGGGTTGAACAAATGTGCTTCCGCCAAATAGTACTCTACGGCTCTAAGGCTGAATTCATGCCAAATGGATGTATACAGGAACGCTACATCGATCGATAACCATCTGTATCCTTTCTCCCATGTATACGCAGTTAAAATCTCTAGGGCATGGCCGAGCCCTTTATTTATGATGGCAGGCTGGTTACCAATCCTTGGAGAAAATGGTCGATGTAACTACCAAGATTGCTGGTCAGACTATCAATTCCTGCAATGATTGGTCTACCTGGAGGCTTCTCCATATCCTTATGCACCTTCGGTATGTGGTAGAAGTGAGGGACCACTGGAGGTTTTGAACATAGGAATCGATGCTCGCTTTTAGTCAGGACATGATTCAATAGTGCCCTGTCCAATGGCCATTTAAGCTTGTTATTAGAGCTACCAGTAGGGTCCCATAGGAGTCCTTTGTATGTGTTGGTATCACCAATCAGCCTAAAGGCTTCCTCCAGATATTGATCCCTATCTTGTATGACAAAGTCTCCACCTTTATCCGCTTTTCTAATTACAATTTCTGAATTCTTTCTCAGGCTGCTCAGAGGGCCCTCCATACCTACTTCATGGCCCTTTTTATATTTGTAACCTTTGTTATCACACATCTTCCTAAACTCTTCCATCACAACCTCATAAAAAGTGGGTATGAAGTTGCCCTTATTCCAGTGCAGGTAGAAGCTTGATTTCGGTCTAAAATTCGTATTGATAGTCTCTCCCTCCAATGCCGGGGGGGGGGGGGGGGGGGTCTCATCAACAAACTCTTGGCCTCCTTCTGTATATAATTCCTCCAAAATCTCCAGCATTATTATTTACTATATTATATTATTTATTCTGCATCGCAAAAAAATGGCCTGGTCATGAAGAGAGTAAATCTTCCAGAGGTGAAGTGGTTTAACAAAAACATTAAAGTTACATCAAAGCACATAAAATTCCCCCCCAAAAAAAAGTTGAGGCCCCCCACCTCCACATATACACACATATGAATGTAAACACAAGTGTCGGGGTGCCTACACTTGAAAACATTTATTGTGATACATATGTTACATATCGCTGCACACACCGGAACGAGAGCGATAATTCTATCACCAGACCTCCTCCATAACACTAATCTGATGACCTATAGGGGACTTTTGAACCATCCCCTATAGAAAATATAGGGTACAGAAATTTGTCGCCATTCAGGGCGCACACAAATTTAAGGTGTGAAATGTTGAGTATCTATTTACTTGGTGCAACCTCATCTTTTATATTTTACCAAAATTGGGTAATTCCTTGCATTCCTTTGCCCTAGAATTAACTTTAGTGTATTTGTGGTAATATCGTGTGACATAAAAAATTGGAACTTACCACTATTTTATTCTCTAGGGTGTCTGCTTTCCAAAAATATATCATGTTTTGGGTTTTTTTATGTAATCTTCAGGCCTACAATGATTTTTTAAACGTGTGCAGAAAATGAAAAAGATAAAAAAAAGACTCTGGTAGTGAAAGGGTTAAAGTTGATGAAAAAATGAAAAAATCTGTGGAGGTCACATGACTCCTGTGGAGGGCGGAGCTCCAGTCTGCAGCCAGATACCATCAGGAAATGACGATGTGACTGGAAACATTGTTTGTAATGTCTATTGAATGTTTGTTACATTAAAGTTCATTAAACAAACAATAAAAAAGCAAATTTCCTGTCAAATGTAGAGCTCCACTCTCGGAAGACAGGAAGTCTCTATTGAAGACAGGAAGTAATGTCAGGTACAGACAGGAAGTGATGTCAGATACAGACAAGAAGTGATGTCAGGTACAGACAGGAAGTTCCGGGTGAGAGGTGAGTCGGGAGGAAGTAGAGAGAAGACATTGCTGGAAGAGGCAGCAGAGGAGGTAATACGATCTTATTTTCTATTTACACCCAGTAACCCCCCGTCATGTCCGTCCTCTTCCTCCATAGTCACTGTGATGTCTTTTATCTCCAGCAGATGATGATACACACATATATAGTGTGGAAACCTAGATTAACCCCTTCAGGAGGATCAGTTGATGATAAATAGTGATGGGCTCCGGTGTGTTGGAAACCCCACATTCCCGATCCCGCCAGGAAGCCAACACTGCACAGTGCTAATCACAGACAGTGAGACATTTCCTGCTCCTCAGCTGTACAGATCAGGAAATGTCTCATCTTCCTTCCAAATCTGGCCATACATGGTTCAGTTTTATCGTTCATCCAGCGGGATAAGAGGAAAAAAAGTGATTCCCCCATCCACACATTGGAGGGGGATGGGGGGATCCTCCCCGCTGCACTATTGTATTCTGACAATGGGGGGCGCTCCTCCGCTCTCAGAATACACAGATCAGTAATGAAGCTATTGGCTGCAGTCGCTGATGGAGTGACTTTTATCCGGCAGTGACCACACATGGATGGAAATGTGACCGATCCCTGCTGAACCAGCTGAATTTCCATGTCTCTATGGTCACCATAAGTGACTTCCTCCCCTCCCCCTCATCTCTTTCATTATGTAAGTCATGCTGAGATCATCTCCCATTGGCTGAGCAATATTCTCATTTGTCTCTGAGCTCCTTCTTGCTATTCCTCGTCCTGCCTGTTGTTTCCTTGGATTGATTTTCTGTGTAGTGACCCCGGCTTCATCTCTTGGATGCGCTCGTCTGTTGCTTGTCCTGACCTTTATCCTGATTCCTGGATCTCCTCCTCATCTCTCCTCCATATCCAGAGCCTATATGTCCTATGACATCACACTGACTTCACAGCTTCTCCTAGCAATGTCCCCTCATCCAGCTCTTTTTTTTCTGATGCTCTTAGGATGTGGGCGGACCCTGAACATCCTCACTAGCAAACTAGGACTGTTGGTCCTGCATTGTATTTAATGACATCAGAATACCTGCTACAAGCTTTTATCCTGCATAGTGTGGGGGTTCTGTGTGGGTAAATTATACCTCAGTCTGAAGTGGAGCTTTAATAAAATTGAGACCTGAATGGTGAGGTGTGGAGGATTCTGGGAATATCATTTGATTTTACTATTTCAGATTTATAGTTTTCCTCCTGTGAAGTCTGGAAATCTTATTACCATCACATTGCCTCTACCTCCCTCCCTGATAGAATAAAGAAATACAAAGAAGATTCTAGAAGTCACCAGAGAGATGATGGAGGAGAGGTGAGGAGGATTCTGGGAATTCTGGGACATTATCCAGTAACAGACAAGGGATGTGTCTGGATGGTGACTGTATCATTGTGTGTGTCAGGTTCCTATAAGGTGTCAGGATGTCACTGTCTATTTCTCCATGGAGGAGTGGGAGTATTTAGAAGGACACAAGGATCTCTACAAGGACCTCATGATGGACAATCAGCCGCCCCTCACATCACCGGGTAAGAGGAGACTTTATTGTAAAGGAGAGAGCAGTACGGAGGCTCCACCTAGATCCCCCATCATCTGATAAACACATAGAAACAATGTATTCAGTCAGTGTGTGTGTTTCCTACAGATGGATCCAGTAATGGGAACCCACCAGAGAGATGTCCCCGTCCTCTGTATTCCCGGGATTCCACACAGGAAGATCACACCATCCCCCGCCATCATCAGGTAGATGAGGAACAATCACTGATAGTATCATTAGGATCTGTACATTATCTGCATTGTTACCATTGATGTCATTTTTATTATATATTCAGAGGGGAAACCTGAGAGATCCTAAAGTTGAGGTTAAAGAAGAGATAAAAGAGGAGGATGATGAGGATGGGGTGATGGAGGAGTCTCTAAAAGAACACAAAGATCTGTACCAGGACACCATGGTGGAGTCATCCAGCTACAGAAACCCACCAGAGAGATGTCCCCGTCCTCTGTATTCCTGGGATTCCACACAGGAAGATCACACCATCCCCCACTGTTACAAGGTTGGTGGGATGGAACATCTAGAACATGGACTCCTAGAGATGATGTGTGGATGTTCTATGTGATGTCACAATAATAAATCTTCTATCTTACAGATGATATTCTCTCTCATTTTCTTGGTTTAGAGTGGAGATCCAATGGATATAGAATTTGAGGTGAAATCAGAAGAAGAAGAGAGGTATGTGAGGGATGATCAGCAGTCTATGGAGGAGGATGGAATAACGGGGACATTTATAGAGGAGGACACTCCTACAGAGATCAGCACAGGTGGGTCATTTACACTAAATACATTCTAGAGCTGCCACGACACGTTGACGTAATCAATTACGTCGACTACAAAAATATGTCAACGTGCGTGCAGGGCGTCGATGCGTCACACAGTGAGAGTTGCAGGTCCACACCCCCACCGCGGCTTTCAGCGCGGTGCTTCTCTCATCCTGCTCCGTGTCTCCCACTCTCCTCCCCCCTCTGTGCATCTGTCCCCCTCTGTGCTGCCGTCCCCCGCTCTTCTCCCCCTCCATGCTGCTGTCCCTCTCTCTTCTCCCCCTCCGTGCTGCCGTCCCCCTCTCTTCTCCCCCTCCGTGCTGCCATCCCCCTCTCTTCTCCCCCTCCATGCTGCCGTCCCCCTCTCTTCTCCCCCTCCGTGCTGCCACCCCCCTCTCTTCTCCCCCTCCATGCTGCTGTCCCCCTCTCTTCTCCCCCTCTGTGCTGCCATCCCCCTCTCTTCTCCCCCTCCATGCTGCTGTCCTCCTCTCTTCTCCCCCTCTGTGCTGCCGTCCCCCTCTCTTCTCCCCCTCCGTGCTGTCGCCCCCTCTTGGTATCTCAGGATGGAGAGCGGAGGTAGAAGCCGGAAAACCCGGCTCCTTCATTTTCAGAATGGACAGAGTCGGTGACCACTGACTGTCCATTCACATAAGTGACACATTGTAACCTCCTGTGATTACGATGTCTCAGTTAATGAATGGAGAGAAGCCGCTGTCTTCTCTCCATTCATTATCAGTGCAGCAGAGGCTGCAGAGAAAGGCACTGGGGAATCTCTGTCCCAATCCCTTTCCCTGTCTCAAATGGGAGATGTCAGAGGTCTGTTAAGACCCCTGATATCTCACCATAGACCCCCCAATAGGGCTGATAAACAAATTGCAATAAATAATAAATAAAAAAATGTAAAAAATAACACTGACACTGTCCCCACACACTCTCCCCCTTAAAAAAGAAAGCATTGTAAAAAATAAATTATAAACAGTCATGAACTTCTGAATCGAAAAATAAAAATGGGTAAGATAAAAGAATATATATATATTTATATTCTTTTATCTTAACTTCACAAAAAATAAGTACATAAAAAAGGTAAGATAAAAAAATATAACTACATACTTATATATAATATATATGCATGTGCTAATTATATTCTTTTATCTTACCTTTTTTTTTTTTTTTTTATGTACTTATCATGTTTTGTTATCCAAAGGATTAATTAGCTAATCAAAAAAAAAACCACTAGATTAATAAAAAAAATAAATAATAATAATCGTATAGTCGATGACTAATCGGAAAAATAATCAATAGATTAGTCGACAGACAAACTAATTAGTTGCAGCTCTAATACATTCCTCCACCCATACTGCTCACTGATTGGTCTAGAGTAGGGCGGGGACTGAGTGATAATCTTCCTTCTCTGTGCTGCCGACACAATTTATGTATCTAGACTGGATTTATGGAGATTCTGGGGATCAGCTGGCAGCAAAATGTTCATTTTCCCCATAGATGTTACTAGATCTAGGCACCTGGGGTATGTGATTTGGGTCTTCTGCCCCATACCCGGGTATGACAAGATCTCTGACAGAACAATCCCCCCAGGATTACTTGTTGTGTTGTCTGCTGGCTGTGCCGGGTGGAGGGATATGTCTGTATAGTCTCAGACCCAAGTCACTGAGTGCAGTCTCAGGAGATGGGAGGCAGCGGTGTGGGACCTCTGCAACTTGTCTCATGTAATCATTTCATCTTCCACTGATTACTGAATACCAATATTATGAGTCCTGACCCTTACACTGTATACTTTATATTCTACATTACATACTCCTGACCCCTGCACTATATACTCTATGTTGTACATTACATCATTCTGATACTATATAGTCCTATCTGTTGTATCTTATACAATATGTTGTACATTACATAGTCCTGACTTCTGCTCTCTCCCCTCCCCCCACTGCTATATATACACATAATATGTATTCTCTTTTATTACACCCATTTCCTACCAGCTGGACATTTTATATCGGATGATGTGATTGGAGCACAGACTTTTACATGGTGATAATAATGTGATAACATTCGCAAACTTTGGAACGTTAAACAGAAAGTGATAATGTGGGAGGAGTCAATAACCCAATGATGGGGGTCTTCAGGATCAGTCCAGTCTTCATCTTAGTTGTCCTCCCCCCATCCTCACTCTCTGACCTCTGGTGGGGCTCAGCCCCGCTGTTATTCATGACTAAATCATGGACTAAATAAGGAAGGTCAGGACTTCTTGTGTTAGGAAGATGGCAATGAGTGATAGAGGGGGAGGGGACACTCGTCCTATAATCCCCTCATCACTGTCACTCCTATAGAAGACAGTTCTCGTTGTTTCCTCACTCTCTGACTAAGGTCCATGAATAAAGAAATGATCTGGTAGGAGATCAGAGGACCCATTTACTAGTTACCTTGAGGGGGGAATTGTAAGATCCTCAGAGACAAAGCTGCCTGATGTGGGCGGAGTCCTGGTTTAGGGGAACCAATCAGCTGATGTCTAGTAATAATCTTTGTCTTTCTATTTTAGTAGATGGACGGGAGATGAGGAAAACCTCAGAGGATTGTCTCACTTTGTCTCCAGACTGTAAAGTAGAAGATGAGGACATCACACAGTATAGTCCAGGAGAAAACCCGACTACCTCAAATGTCCATCCGGCACCACACAGTGTAGATGGACCATCGTATTCCTCTTATCCTGAGGAACCTCAGACTGTGCGGGACGGGGCCGTCCTTCCAACAGAGAAGAGATTTTCTTGTACTGAGTGTGGGAAGTGTTTCCATTTTAAATCCAAGCTTAATGAGCATAAAAGATCTCACACAGGAGAGAAGCCGTATTCCTGTCCTGAGTGTGGGAAATGTTTTTCACAGAAGTCCAGTCTAGACACACATCAGAAATCTCACACGGGGGAAAAGCCGTATTCCTGTCCTGAGTGCGGGAAATGTTTTTCAGTGAAGTCACATCTTTACACACATCAGAGATCTCACACGGGGGAGAAGCCATATTCCTGTCCTGAGTGTGGGAAATATTTCTCAAATAAGTCCAATCTTTACACACATCAGAGATCTCACACGGGGGAGAAGCCGTATTCCTGTCCTGAGTGCGGGAACTGTTTTTCACGGAAGTCCAGTCTTTCCATACATCAGAGGTCTCACACGGGGGAGAAGCCACATTCCTGTCCTGAGTGTGGGAAATGTTTTTCACAGAAGTCCATTCTTTCCATACATCAGAGATCTCACACAGGGGAGAAGCCGCATTCCTGTCCTGAGTGCGGGAAATGTTTTTCAGTGAAGTCTGATCTTCACAGACATCAGAGATCTCACTCGAGGAAGGAGCCACTTTCCTGTCCTGATTGAGGGAATTGTTCCTCACTGAAGTCATGTCTTCCTGTACATCAAGGACCCCACACAACCCTCGAGGTGTATTAGAGCCTTGAGTGCGGGAAATGTCTTCTATATGAATGTTGCTGGACATCACAGCTCTCATGTGGGGAAGAAGCACACCCTGATATACACCTCAGATATACTCCATGGCTGATCTTCATCATGTAAGAAACAGTTGATAAGGAGATCAGAGATCACCAAAGACATGGATGAAGTGTTGTGAGTCATTACCTCTCATTGGCTGAGTAAATTTTCTAGTGTTAGCTTTCACAAACACTTAGAGGTTTATTTTTAATTTTTTTATTTGTTGAACGCATTCACCCAACCGTGATGAATATTGGACGTATTTTATGTCATACACTGATTTCTTTGGCTCCATCTAGTGGCCACAATGCAGTAATGTACTATTTTTACTAATGGACAAATATCACATTATGTCCACTAGATGGAGCTGGTGATCATTGGAAATTACGGTGCTGCAGTAATGCCAGATTTTGTAATGGTTGAATGAATATTTGTCACATTGAATACATTTTCTATAAATAGACTCCTTAGTTTCCGTCATCGAGCATAGATTCATATAAATAACGTCTTTTAAACAATACCGGGACGTTGGCACATTGTTATTTGTGTATCCACAGCATCACCCTGTGATGATACACGTAGTTCCACGCTTATTTGTCAAACATTCCTGGGGGGGGGGGTTCTAATCCTGGTGGGGGGAGGGTCCTAATCATGCCTGTGAAGGGACATCTCTGTGATGTACAGAAAGTGATGCAGCTGAGCTGAAATTTACAAAGGAAAAAAATGCACACAGCCCCCCCCCCCCCCCCCCCAGGGTTCTTCTATGTATTTGGGCGACCTTTGGAGGGTCTCTATTCTTGTGGTTCAATATATACTGCGCTGTGGCGATAAAACTTTATCAAGCCGCCAACACAGCTTCTAGACAAGAAAGCGTGAATAACAAAAGAAAAATAAATGTGTAGCGCTATGATAAGGAATAAATTATACGGATCACCATATAAAACATTCAAAGAAGAAAAACCATATTCCTTGATATTGATTAAGCATAGAAACCATATTTGGAAAATAGAATAAACATTAGAATATACATATATGTGAAAAAATGTATATGTGAAAATATACAAATGAGAAAAAGTGTAATGATCATTAACAAATAATCAGAAAGAAGTGCTAGGGCCAAAACAAGTCCCACAAATATAATGTCCAATGGTGAGTTTGTAGAGAGATCAATTTTCCCAAAAGCTGCTTTCAGACTAAAATGCGTGCTCTTCTAACATGCAACACCGCCACCACTGTGGGAATAAAAGAGGCTTACCAGAGGACTTGGACTTGGTAAGACATATGTCTACAAGTCTTATGGGCTTTGTATATGGGATCTATCCGGTATGTGTGGATATTCCTTGGACTCAGCTTGTGCAACCACATCAAAGTATGTACTAAAATCGTTACTGTCCGATGTGAGATAGAAAGATAGTCTCGTTCAAAAGAGGGGAAATGCGACATAGCGTAATATTGTCACGTAAAAATTTTAATAATTAAAAGTAAAAGAACTCACATGTTGTTGGTATCAAAAAAGCAACATGTACATAAATGTAGAAATAGCGGTGTCTGCAGAGGAATCCACTCAACGCATTTCAACTAAGGAGTCGTCATCTGGGGTGTGGACCCCCTCTGCCTGCCCCACTTATAAAAGGATGTTGACCCCCCATGTTGTTTAGGACGCTAATAAAAATTCCCGCCTTACGTCACTTCCGGAAATAGACCGGAAATGTTTGTCTCGTGGGAAAAACATATTTATCCATTAGATAACGCCATTCTGAAATGATCAACAGTACCCAGATCATTAACGCTAAGTTAGTTACCCAAAATGTTGTATACTGTGTTATTTATACGGCTAAAAGTCATCTGGTTTACTTTGTGGCCGATCGCGATATCCAAGCCTCGCTTTCAGCGAGATAGCAGCCAATCTCTGCTACATAATCAAGCCTCACTTTGAAAACAAGGAGCGGATGGCATCATATCCGGTCTGACGTTCTCAACATCCAAGCCTCGATATGAAAAAGAAGCATGGCTACCCTTTCTTCCGTATTTCCACATGGGGACGACGGGACGATGCTGTACAGTTGCCATGAAACTTTCGCCCTCATAAATAGAGAAAAGAGGGGGAGGAGACCAAGAAAGAAAAAGTGTGCATCACAAAGAGAAAAAGAAAAAGGAATTTTTTTTGCAATATATACAGCGAAAGAATGCAAATTAGAGAGAGTGGATAGTAATGTCTGAAATATATGAAACAAGGGTGAAAGTGAATAAAAGAAGGAGAATTAAAAATGGGAAATAAAACAAATTTAAAAAATTAGAAAATGGAAATAACAATAAATAATAAAAATGAAAATAAATATAAAACTGGAAGATGAAAAAAAAAAAACTAAAATGAAAATAAAAATAAGAATGAATATAAATAGAATAAAACTAAAATTAAAATAAAAATAAAGTGGAAAATAAATGAAATCAAAATAAATGGTAAAATAAATGGAATGAAAGAAAACTAGAAATAGACATAAAAAAATCTAAAAAAAGGAAAATAAGAGTAAAACTGAAAATATAGATAGAGTTAAATATGAGGGTTAAGTTCATGGCTAGTATGTATCAAAATACAAAACTACAAATTGTTTGGAATGGGTTTATTTAGGCCCCCATTTTAGGGCTGAATATCAAATTTCATCATTATGCTTTATAAACTCATAAACGGGAGCTATAATCAGCTCCTAACGACTGGGGTCATCGTGTACAGCTGTACAAACATAATTTAAAAAAATATTTTTTATATTCTATAAAGTCAATATTCAAACTAACCTCAAAACTGCCTTAAAGTATATACAGACTGTACTTGAACACGACTAATAATAATGTATTCCACTATACTATGCAAGGCCGCATATAGAATTTCCAATATAAATTAAAAATTGCAGTGTTGACAAAATGCCCAACGTGAATTTAGAGATTATTTGGCTAAGTGGAGCCTCCATTTATTGCACAGCTCTTATATCTATAGTCCAAGGGGGATAGGAGGGATTATTATCCCTACTCCTTAGATCTACCTGTGCTTATAAAGAGGTTCCGCTCATGGAGTATAGATGTTATATATACTGAAGTATATATAAGAAAGAATTTTTGATACAAAAAAAATATTGTATAAAAAATAATTATGATAAAAACAAAAACAACAAAGAAATAGAAATAAGGAAAAGTCATTTGGTCACATTATGTCTCTACTAAGATCTATTAACGAAAGAGTTAATGTCCCATTCTACGTTAATTCCTTGTGGATAGTGGGTCTGTAACTCATAAATCCAGAAGGTCTCCAACCTGGAAACACCTCTGATAGTGGCACCTCTTCTCCATGGTGCAATGTATTTATCTATGATGAGGAACTGTGTCCCCTTTGGGTCACGGTCGTGACATTGTCGATAGTGTCTTGGGACTGTGTGCTTGGTACTGCCCTGCTTAATCAGGCTAATATGTTCGAAGACCCTTGTAGTAAAGGATCTAATTGTGTGGCCTACATATTACCTGCCACAAGGGCAGGTCAACATGTATACCGCATTTTTGGTGGCACAAGTACAAAAATGTTTGATCTCATAAGATCGACCCGTGATGGAAGATCGAAATTCTTTAGTGGTCTTGCGACCACATGTATTGTGTTGACATACAAGACATTTCTTGCAGGGGAAATAACCTGTCCAGTTGTAAAAAAGGAGGGCCTGGTGGGGGATTGATGACAGACGGAGCAATTTTGCTTTTAAAGTGTAAGTAAACTCCCCTATCGTTTTCAGCCAAGGAAGCTGCCATCTTTGCCTCTGTTTAATCTTCAACTGCTATGGTGCTGCACATGTGATTCGTTATGACACCAGCCATTGGATGGTTCGATAGTTTGGCTGAGAGCACAGCCAATGTGCAGTTAGCATTCCGGGCATGCCTTTTTTTTTTAACTGTTTAAATCCATGGGTTTACTTCCACTTTAAGTGTCGGTACCCCCCGATATACAACCTTAGGTCTAACTGGAATAATAAGCCCCAAGATCTTGTCTTTCCTTAAAATGTCCCAATGTTTAATAAAAATTTCTTTAATTTGTTTATGTTGTATTGAGAATTTCGTAAGAAAAGACCACTTGTAATTAGTGTCTTCTTCTCTTTGGGGTCTTTCGACTAGCATATGGGAACGGTCAATGTTAGTAACCTCCACCAAGGCTTTCTCTACTTCTGCCTGATTGTATCCCTTTTCGAGAAATCTAGATTTGAGGACATCTGCTTGTATTTTGAAAGTTTCAATCTCTGTGCAATTACGGCGAAGCCATAGAAATTGTCTCTTAGGGATGGAATTCAACCATATCCTGTGGTGGCAACTATAAGCAGATATGAAGCCATTTCTGTCAGTGGGTTTGAAGTAGGTACTGAATTTGAGCTCCTGTCTGACTTTTTCTATTGTAAGCTCCAAAAAGTTAATTTTAGATGCACTAGATTGAAATGTTAATGAGATTCCTCTATCGTTAGTCTTGAGAGTCAGGAAAAACTCTTCGAGTGATTCGAGGGTGCCAGCCCATAGGAGGAGGACGTCGTCTATATACCTGATCCACAGCTTTAGCTGGGAACGGTCTAAAACATAGACGACGTCCTCCTCCCATTTGGCCATAAATAAATTGGCCAGGCTGGGGGCAAATTTTGCCCCCATTGCGACTCCCTTTATTTGTAAATAGAAACGACTATCAAACCAAAAGTAATTCCGCTGTGTGGCAAACTCCAGTAGTTCTAGAACAGTGATGGCGAACCTATGGCACACGTGCCACAGCTGGCACGTCAAGCCCTCCGTGTTGGCACGCCAGGGGAATCCCCCAGCCAGGCAGTCACTTGCACTGACGTTGCAGGCAGGGAGGAGCCGGCTCTCTTCCTTGCTTCGTTGCTAGTGACATCGGCAGGGGAGTGGGCAGCCAGTCATCTTGTTCCATGTGTGTCGTTTAAGAGGGGTGTAAAATTCTTCTTTCTCCACCATCCAGACTCTGTTCAGCAGCTTATTGCCTCCCCGAACCCCTACACTTCTGGTAAGGCATTCAGGGATTCCTTTCTGCGGGTACCCTATTTCAGCTCCCCCTGCTCCAGGACGACTTTGGTTCAGTCTGTCCTAGTGCAGCCTGTGAAAAAGAAGGGGGAGGGGCGGTGCTGGGAGCTGATTTTACATTTGGAGAGGTGCAATGGCTGCTAGCTGGCATCCAGGCAGCGGGGATATCGGGGAGTGGCCGGATGTCGGGGATTCCTTCAATACTGTCTGGGGAGAGCTGGACAATGAGGCAATAGAAAGGTAAGGAGGAGGTTGGATCCTCCGATCTACATTGTACTGTGTGGGGGCATGTTAGTAGTGCAGGAAGCATGTGTCATGTACAGTAGGTGAGTGTAATGGTCATGTAGGTGAGTGTAATGGTCAGGTAGGTGAGTGTAATGGTCAGGTAGGTGAGTGTAATGGTCAGGTAGGTGAGTGCATGTGTCAGGTAGTGCATGTGTCATGTAGGTGAATGCAATGGTCAGGTAGGTCAGTGTATGTTGCACAGTGCATTCTGCATTCTTTTTGGTCCCTTAGGGCTCATTCAAAGCTGGCAGGTTTAATTCTGTGTTGGCACTTTGAAAGAAATAAGTTGGTTTTGCGTTGCGGTTTGGGCACTCGGGTTCAAAAAGGTTCGCCATCACTGTTCTAGAATATAATCGATTTGGGTTGAGATTAACGTTGGTTCCTTCCTCAGAAAGTATTCTACTGCTTCCATCCCTCTTGAATGCGGTATGCAAGTATACAAGGAAGCAACGTCCGCTGTAACCAAAAGCCAATCATCTTGTATCTTGAACTTAGAGAGTAGGTTAATTACATCCTTAGTATCTTTTACAAAAGATGGGGTTCTTCTAACCAGGGGTTGGAAGAAGAAATCTATGTATTTCCCAATACAAGAGGTTATGGAGTCTATGCCACTTATAATGGGGCGTCCAGGGGGGTGTGTAGTACTCTTATGTATCTTTGGCAGATAGTATATAATTGGGATCCGTGGGGCAACTGGGACCAAAAATGACTTTTCCTTATAATTTAAAATTAAAGAATAAAAACCTTTGCAGACTATATCGTTTAATTCTCTCTTAAACTTCTTTGTTGGATCATTTGGTAATTCTGAATAGGTAGTGTGATCACTCAAAATATTATTCATTTCTCCCATATAATCAACTTTGTCTAATAAGACTATTCCGACACCCTTATCAGCCGGACGGATGACCAGGTCCTTGTTCTCACACAAGGACTTCAGACAGTCCGTCGGCAAGGGATTGCGGATCCGTCTAATTGGTAATTGTGCAAGGTCTTTCAAAACAGAACAGATGGAGCTAATGTATTAGGGGGATTAAAAAGTGAAGGGTTAGATAACCCAGAGTGAACAATACCAGAGGTGGTCGCTCTAACAATGCTTCTAGTAGGGTTGGTAATTAGATATCTTTGTATGTTTATCTTCCTAATGTACTTATGCACGACAACAAACGTATTGAATATATTCAACCCCCGTGGAGGTGCGTATTTTAACCCTTTATTTAAAACCACCTTTTCATTTTGTGACAATGTTACGCTGCTAAGGTTGAACAGTCCTTGGCACGTCAGGTTCGCCTTCTTTTTTCGTTCTCTGTGCTGTTTAACCACTTCTGGATCGAGACTTTTTTTTAGATTTGTTGTTTACAAGGTAAAATAATTTTCTTTTGCTCGGAAATTACTTAGAACCCCCAAACATTATATATATATATATATATATATATATATATATATATATATATATATATATATATTTTTTTTTTTTTTTTTTTTTTCAGACACCCTAGAGCAGCAGGGGTGCCCAACCACTGGCCGGCGGTGCCTTCCGATGTGGCCAGCCATGTCTTGCTCTGAGATGGTGGGTCGGCAAACCCAGATTGCGGGTTCCGCCATTTCCGAGCATTAATGTGAAGAAGAGAGCCGCCGCTAGAGGAAGCAGAGCCGATGCTTCCTGCATAGCGCCGGCTACTTCACAGGCAGAGTGATACCAAATGTACTCCTCCTGTGACAGGAAGCATCGGCTCCGCTCTATACTGCAGCTAGTAAAAAATGGTTTTGGCTGCGTTACCCCTATATCAAACATTAGCACACCACTATTTTTAAATGTGAAATAAACCATGTGATTTCCTAAAGAAACATATATGTATATAAATGAAAAATCCAAATAGTATATAAATA
Organism: Lithobates pipiens; assembly: GCF_037356315.1. Classification (NCBI taxonomy): domain Eukaryota; kingdom Metazoa; phylum Chordata; class Amphibia; order Anura; family Ranidae; genus Lithobates; species Lithobates pipiens. Next base: position 645,902,160 of record NW_027507758.1, read on the forward strand.
ACAATTGTGCACGGTATTATATGATATTATCACACACTATCAATCCACATATACTTTAACATAGCACCAGTATAAACGTCACATATTCATGCATTTAATTCTATTTTATATTGTCCAATTAATGTGCAACATGCCAGTTTCCACTGGTGATCCCCGTGCAAGCTATCCTCTGTGTATATACAATTCCTGTGCTCTCAGTTTTTCTTTTGTGATTACTTGTGTTGGTACCAGTACCAGCCTTAGAAAGCAGCCTTAGGCCCCTTTCACATGATTGGTCCGATCAGGTCTGCCTGTCTGTTTTTCAGGTGGACTCAAACGGACTCTCCATTCACCTCTATAGAGCAGCAGATGTAAACGGACTTGTGTCTGTTTACACCGCCTATCTGCAATCAGATCTCCTTAAAAAAAAAACAGAGGGGGATCTGTCCCCTTCTGTCTGGGCGAATCGGAGGGCCCTTGGGGTAGAGCGTGTTGCATCTGTGTCTGCTCTACATATGCAGAGTGGACACAGACTTGTCATCCCCCTTTACTCTCATTGTGGCCCGCGACCAGTTACCAAGTCGATAAAGTGGCCCTCGCTCCTCAAAGGTTGGGCACCCCTGCCTTAGAGAATAAAATGGCGGTTATTACAATTCGTTATATCACACCGTATTTGGGCAGTGGTCTTACAAGCACAATTTTTTGGTGGGAAAAAATACACTCTTTTTTAATTAAAAAAATAAGACAACAGTGAAGTTAGCCCAATGTTTTTTTCTATGTTGTGAAATATAATGTTACGCCGAGTAAATTGATACCCAACATGTCACGCTTAAAAATTGCGCCCGCTCGTGGTATGGCGACAAACTTTGGCACTTAAAAATCTCCATAGGCGACATTTAAAAATGTATACAGGTCACCAGTTTTGAGTTACACAGGAGGTCTAGGGCTAGAATTATTGCTCTCGCTCTACCGATCGCGGTGATAACTCACATGTGTGGTTTGAACACTGTTTTCATATGCAGGCACTACTCACGTATGCGTTCACTTCTTTGCACAAGCTCAGCGGGACAGTGTGCGATACAGTTTTTATTTTTCTTACTTATTTTACTTTTAAATTTTTAATTTTACACTGTCTCTTTAAAAAACTAAATTTGGGTCTCTTTATTTCCTGATACAAGGAATGTAAACATCCCTTGTAATAGAAAAAAGCATGACAGGTCCTCTTTAACCACTTCCGGACCTCCCGCCGTCTTTATTTGTTGGCACTTTAAAGAGGAATATCGTTGTTATGGCAGCAACTACCATAACCCCGGTATCTTTTTCAAGAGCGACGGTCCGCTTTCAGGTGAAAGTGGTCTCTGCGGCGGATTTGCTGCCAGATTACTTTTATCGGGGCGGGAGAGGCCCCACTTCTCCCGCCGTGCTCTGGTAATCTCCGCAGCTCAACCGGAGCCATTGGTAGCAATGGAGACAATCGCGTCCGCTCTCCTCTGAGCCTGGATGAACCCCACCCTGCTCCATAACATTGGAGGGCGTCAAACATCACTTTTGCCCAATGGGCTTGAAGGAGATTTTTTTTTTAATTACTTTTTTTAAATTGCATTTTAGTGTAAATATGAGATGTGAGGTCTTTTGGACCCCCAGATCTCATTTAAGAGGACCTGTCATGCTTTTTCTTCTATTACAAGGGATGTTTACATTTTTTGTAATAGGAATAAAAGTGACCCAATTTCTGTTTTAAAAGGACAATGCAAAAATAAAAAATAAAAGAAATAATAATGAAAAAAATTAAAGCGCCCCGTCCCTGCCGAGCTCGCACAAGCGAACGCATACGTGAGTAGCGCCCGCATATGAAAACAGTGTTCAAACCACATATATGAGGTATAGTCACGATTGTTATAGCGAGAGCAAAACTTCTAGCCCTAGACCTCCTCTGTAACCCAAAACTGGTAAACTGTAGATTTTTTTTTAAAAAGGGTATTTTTTCAAGAAAAATCCGCTTGTAAGACCGCTGCGCAAATACTGTGTGACAGAAATTATTTCAACGACCACCATTTTATTCTCTAGGGTGTCTGAAAAAAAAAGAAAATATATATATATATATATATATATAATGTTTGGGGGTTCTAAGTGATATTCTAGCAAAAAAAAATATTTTACCTTGTAAACACTGAGTCTGAAAAGTGGTTAATGTGAGATCTGGGGGTGCATTTAAATGCAATAAAAAAAGTCTTTAATTTTATCAGTAAAAAGAAATTTCCCCATTTAGACCATTGGGGCAGAAGTGATGTTTGGCGTTCCCTTCACTCAGCATCCAGCCTCTCAGGGGACAGCTTCAGATTGTCTCTGCTGCAACGGTAAGCGCCGGAGATGACGGAACATGGCGGGATTGGTGGCCCTCTCTTCTCCCACCCCCAATAAAAGTGATATTGCGGCAAATTCACAGCTGAGACCACTTTCATCCTAAAACTGACCGCATGCCATTCAAGAATATATATAGTATTATAGTAGCTATCTACTGCGATAACCCCAGTATTCTACACCAAAGTAGAGATGTATAACTTCGGCGGGTGGTCAGTAAGGGGTTAAAGAAGTAGGTGCGAAGTGGAAGCAGTGGATATGCAGGGAACAGCATCTTGAGCACAAAGCACTTTATGTTGTATATGAATTTGCACATGGATCAGTTTACTTAATTTATTGATAAACAACATAACATCAATGAAGTAGGTGTAAAGTGGAAGCAGTAGTTCTGCACAGAATATTATTTGAGCCCCTAGCACTTTATATATGAATGTCTCCACATATTTTAGTGTATTTGTGAGGATTTATGTGCACAAACAATAGGACAGCGCTGTGACACATAATGCTCTTCTAGTTGATAAAGGGAATACTTACCTTTGTTACAGCAGCAGTCCGGTATAAGTTATTTCTGTAGGTATTTGAGTTGTTACACATAGTGCGGGTTTTATTCTATTATTTTGATGACATAATTGCCCAAATCTGGGGATCAGGAGCCATTTCCACCCTTTACTCTCGGCTGGGGTTCTTTGTATCCATATAACAGATGTTCTACATGACTAAATCTCCAATCAATTCTACTGCAAAATCAAAGGGGCCAAAATGTCTCCCTCCGAGCAGTAATATATTTCTACCCCCCTTGGTGGGAGTGGAGATGACCCCATCTTTAAGGATATACAGTACATACATATAGCACATGGCCATGTTCATACTACCAGACGTTTCTCAGGGCTGCAGTTCCTCTAATCTCCACAAGGAGGTGATCTCTCTTCTACCCAGCCTGGAAGTTTCTATGGAATAGACAGGAAGTGATGTCAGGTACAGACAGGAAGTTCCGGGTCAGAGGTGAGTCAGAAGGAAGTAGAGAGAAGACGTTGCTGGAGTAGTAGAGGAGGTAATAAGATCATATTTTCTATTTACACCCAGTAACCCCCTTTTAGTGAAGGTCAGAAGTATAAGATATTTGTATTTAGTTTTATAAAATGGACAATCTCTAATCCGGATGCAATGTATAACGCAGTCAGTTTATCTGTATAATGTGGAGTGTGAGTTCCGGGGTCCCCACAGGGGGAGGACATGAGGCTCCCTCAGTAAGAAGCACATAAATGATTGTATATTGTGTCAGGATAGAGCCAGACACCTCGGCACCACCTGAATCTGAGGGGAGGTCTCTGGCTGAATTCACAACACAAAGAAGGGGGTCAGTCTGGTAAGAGTCGCCTTCCATGATGGACACTAGACATGTGCAGAGTAAAATATTTCGTTTTCGTCCGAAAACTTAATTTATTTAGTTACTCCCGAAATTCGTTTTTATTTATTTCGTTTTTCGTTCAAAAATTGCATTCGTCCGAAAATCCACATGAATTACGGTCGAATCTGTCTTGGAAGGCTTATGGTGTCTGTCGAATGTATAAAGAAGATTCGACGGAGCTAGTATACAGCATACTTTAGAACCCTATTAAAGTCTATGGGACTCCAACGTTCAAAATCTAAAGTGCTAATTTTAAAGGCTAATTTGCAAGTTACTGTCCTAAAAAGTGTTTGGGGACCCGGGTCCTGCCCCAGGGGACATGTATCAATGCAAAAAAAAGTTTTAAAAACTGCCGTTTTTTCGGGAGCAGTTATTTTAATAATGATTAAAGTGAAACAATAAAAGTGTAATATTCCTTTAAATTTCGTAGGGGGGGGGGGGTTGTCTATAGTATGCCTGTGAAGGGGCGCATGTTTCTGGTGCTTAGAACTGTCCCTGCACAAAGTGTCATTTATGCAGGAAAAAAAGTCCTTTAAAATCACTCGCAGCTATTATGAATTGTCGGCTCCGTAATACAGAGAACACTCATTGAAAGTCATTGATAAAAAAATAAATTAATTAATTTAAAAAAAAGCGTGGGGGTCCCCCAAATTCAATTACCAGGCCCTTCAGGTCTGGTATGGATATTAAGGGGAACCCTGCCTCAAATTTAAGAAAAAATTTGACGTGGGGTTCCCCCTAAATATCCATAACCAGACCCTTCAGGTCTGGTATGGATATTAAGGGGAACCCCGCGTCAAATTTTAAAAAAAATTGACGTGTGGTTCCCCCTAAAAATCCATACCAGACCCTTTATCCGAGCACGCAACCTGGCAGGCCGCAGGAAAAGAGGGGGGGACGAGAGAGCGGCCCCCCCTCCCTCCTGAACCGTACCAGGCCACATGCCCTCAACATTGGGAGGATGCTTTGGGGGTCTGTGACCCCTCAAAGCACCTTGTCCCCATGTTGATGAAGACAAGGGCCTCATCCCCACAACCCTGGCCGGTGGTTGTGGAGGTCTGCGGGCGGGGGGCTTATCAGAATCTGGAAGCCCCCTTTAACAAGGGGACCTCCAGATCCCGGCCCCCCCCCTGTTTGAAATGGTAAGGGGGTACAAAAGTACCCCTACCATTTCACAAAGAAAGTGTAAAAAATGGTTAAATAAAACAAACACACTTTTGAAAAATTTCTTTATTAAAAATAAAAAAATAAAAAAAAGATTCCAGCGGCGGTAATCCACTCTTGCTATCCAGCGACGGACGATCATCTCTCCAGCGATGGCTCATCTCATCCAGCGCAGCGAATCCATCCTTCTTCTGTCTCCGTGGAGGAGACACTGCAGGGATTCCGGCGGCTGACGTTTCTTATATACGGAGGGCGGGGCCACCCGTCACCTGACCCCGCCCCCCTCTGACGCTGGAGAGATGACCGTCCGTCACTGGATAGCAAGAGTGGATTACCACCGCTGGAATCTTTTTTTTATTTTTTTATTTTTAATAAAGGAATTTTTCATATGTGTGTTTGTTTTATTTAACCATTTTTTACACTTTCTTTGTGAAATGGTAGGGGTACTTTTGTACCCCCTTACCATTTCAAACGGGGGGGGGGCCGGGATCTGGGGGTCTCCTTGTTAAAGGGGGCTTCCAGATTCTGATAAGCCCCCCGCCCGCAGACCTCCACAACCACCGGCCAGGGTTGTGGGGATGAGGCCCTTGTCCTCATCAACATGGGGACAAGGTGCTTTGAGGGGTCACAGACCCCCAAAGCATCCTCCCAATGTTGAGGGCATATGGCCTGGTATGGTTCAGGAGGGAGGGGGGCCGCTCTCTCGTCCCCCCCTCTTTTCCTGTGGCCTGCCAGGTTGCGTGCTCGGATAAAGGGTCTGGTATGGATTTTTAGGGGGAACCCCACGTCAATTTTTTTTAAAATTTGACACGGGGTTCCCCTTAATATCCATACCAGACCTGAAGGGGCCTGTGAAGGGGCGCATGTTTCTGGTGCTTAGAACTGTCCCTGCACAAAGTGTAATTTGTGCAGGAAAAAAAGTCTTTTAAAATCACTTGCGGCTAAATTGTCGGCTCCCCGTAATACAGAGAACACTCAATGAGTGTTCTCTGTATTAGCCGACAATTCATTCATTCATTGATAAAAAAATAAAATAAAATAAAAAAGCGTGGGGGTTCCCCTAAATTCAACTACCAGGCCCTTCAGGTCTGACATGGATATTAAGGGGAACCCCGTGTCAAATGAAAAAAAAAATTGACGTGGGGGTCCCCCTAAATATCCATACCAGACCCTTCAGGTCTGATATGGATATTAAGGGGAACCCCGCATCAAATTAAAAAAAAAAATTGACGTGGGGGTTCCCCTAAAAATCCATACCAGACTCTTTATCCGAGCACGCAACCTGGCAGGCCGCAGGAAAAGAGGGGGGGACGAGAGAGCGGCCCCCCCTCCCTCCTGAACCGTACCAGGCCACATACCCTCAACATTGGGAGGATGCTTTGGGGGTCTGTGACCCCTCAAAGCACCTTGTCCCCATGTTGATGAGGACAAGGGCCTCATCCTCACAACCCTGGCTGGTGGTTGTGAGGGTCTGCGGGCGGGGGGCTTATCAGAATCTGGAAGCCCCCTTTAACAAGGGGACCCCCAGATCCCGGCCCCCCCTGTTTGAAATGGTAAGGGGGTACAAAAGTACCCCTACCATTTCACAAAGAAAGTGTAAAAATGGTTTAATAAGACAAACACCCTTTTGAAAAATTCCTTTATTAAAAATAAAAAAAAGATTCCAGCGGTGCTAATCCACTCTTGCTATCCAGCGACGAATCTCCGGGGTCCTGTGATGGATGATCATATCCAGCGACGGGGGATCTCTCAATCCAGCGCTGTCCATACATCCGTCTTCTGTCTCCACTCCGGAGACACTGCGGAGATCCCAGCGCTGACGTTTCTTATATTAGGAGGGCGGGGCCACCCGTCACCTGACCCCGCCCCCTCTGACGCTGGTGAAGGGAGCCAGGGGTTCCCCAGTGACGTATGGGTGACCCCGTCCCCTCTGATGTAACGGAAACCTGCGTTACATCAGAGGGGGCGGGGTCACCCACACATCACTGGGGAACCCCTGGCTTCCCTCTCCAGTGTCAGAGGGGCGGGGTCAGGTGACGAGTGGCCCCGCCCTCCTAATATAAGAAACGTCAGCGCTGGGATCTCTGCAGTGTCTCCGCAATGGATATGATCATCCATCGCTGGACCCCGGAGATCCGTCGCTGGATAGCAAGAGTGGATTAGCACCGCTGGAATCTTTTTTTTTATTTTTTTTATTTTTAATAAAGGAATTTTTCAAAAGTGTGTTTGTCTTATTAAACCATTTTTACACTTTCTTTGTGAAATGGTAGGGGTACTTTTGTACCCCCTTACCATTTCAAACAGGGGGGTGCCGGGATCTGGGGGTCCCCTTGTTAAAGGGGGCTTCCAGATTCTGATAAGCCCCCGCCCGCAGACCCTAACAACCACCGGCCAGGGTTGTAAGGATGAGACCCTTGTCCTCATCAACATGGGGACAAGGTGCTTTGAGGGGTCACAGACCCCCAAAGCATCCTCCCAATGTTGAGGGTATGTGGCCTGGTACGGTTCAGGAGGGAGGGGGCCGCTCTCTCATCCCCCCTCTTTTCCTGTGGCCTGCCAGGTTGCGTGCTCGGATAAAGGGTCTGGTATGGATTTTTAGGGGGACCCCCACGTCAATTTTTTTTTAAATTTGACACGGGGTTCCCCTTAATATCCATGTCAGACCAGAAGGGCCTGGTAATTGAATTTAGGGGAACCCCCACGCTTTTTTTTTTTTTATCAATGAATGAATGAATTGTCGGCTAATACAGAGAACACTCATTGAGTGTTCTCTGTATTACGGGGAGCCGACAATTTAGCCGCAAGTGATTTTAAAAGACTTTTTTTCCTGCACAAATGACACTTTGTGCAGGGGCAGTTCTAAGCACCAGAAACATGCGCCCCTTCACAGGCATACTATAGATACCTCCCCCCCCCCCCCGCTACGAAATTTAAAGGAATATTACACTTTTATTGTTTCACTTTAATCATTATTAAAATCAGTGCTCCTGAAAAAACGGCCGTTTTTAAAACTTTTTTTAAAACTTTTTTTTGCATTGATCCATGTCCCCTGGGGCAGGACCCGGGTCCCCAAACACTTTTTAGGACAGTAACTTGCATATTACCCTTTAAAATGAGCACTTTAGATTGTGAACGTTCGAGTCCCATAGACTTTAATAGGGTTCTAAAGTTCACATGAAGTTTAGGTCTGTTCGCAGGTTCTGGTGCGAACCGAACAGGGGGGTGTTCGGCTCATCCCTACTCCTGGACCCCAAGAATCATAGTGAACACTAAACTGTCCAGATTAAATATTTTCCCACTGGGGACCATAGTGCTTAACCACTTCAGCCCCGAAAGGATTTACTCCTTTACAGACAAGGCCATTTTCTCAAGTCATCTTCCAGGACGGCACACCTGAGAGATGAGAGGCTCCTCCCTACAGGAAACACAATCAATCGACAGCTGTTTTAAGTCCCCACCCTTCCCCTTGATCCTCAGTTTTTGATTGTGTTTCTCCCTACACAGCGAAACTGTTTGTTTTTTTCCAAATGACCCGAAGCCTGGGGCTGGTGGTCTCCCCCTGGGAGCCGGACCACAAGCCTGGGAAGCCTCTGGGTCTGGTAGGATATTCTTGTCCTTCCTGGGGGGTTCCCCTATCTTTTCCTCAGGGCGGGCAGCAGAAATTGGAAGAGCCCCCCTGAGAGCTGAAGGACCCTGGGTACAGTGGTGTACCCAGAACTTCAGGGGCCATTATCCTGTCTCCCCCCTCCTTACCTGTACAGGTGGCTGTTCAGACGGGGGTGCTGGCCATCGGTTCTTTCCAGGGGGCTTGTCCCCGACTCCTGGGTCTCCGGTAGCTCGCGTGGGCTGCCGGAGAGGGCGTGGCAACAAGCACCCGCGTCATTTTCAAACTTCGGGAAAATGGCAGCGGCGTTCTTACCCAGGAGGGAAGGCTGAGAGTCAGTAGGAGCAGGCGCCCACATCCTCCTTTCTCTAGAGCGAGGAGGCACCAGTTTACTACGGTGGATGTCTGCCTTAACCACCTCAGATATGAAGATGGGAATGAGGAATGGAAGGCATTGCCCCCCCCCCCCCCCCCATGTATATAGACTGACTTCCCTATGGGGACAGCAGTTGGGGGGGGGAGCACTTTGGCGGCTATCCTCCTTGCGTGTGGACCATAAGGATGGAAAAGCAAGCCCGCTGGCTGTGGCAAAAAGAGGAAGACGACAACGGTGAGTACTTTACTTTCCTTTTGCCGTGGGAATTTAGCTGCAAAATCCCCAATTCCAGCCAGAGGGTTCCTGGGCATTTGAGATCTCACCTGGGGTCTGGATTCAAATAGCCCTTAAGCTTCTGCTAAAAACACCAGCCGCAGCTCCCTCTTACATCAGAGAAGCTGTATGGTGGACAGGTGGTGCAGAGGAACGAGTGTGCCTAAACCACTTCAGATGAGAAAGAGGTAGGTAGGCCATTGCTCCCCCTTCCCCGTGTATATACTGACTGGTGCAGTGCAGAACCTGGGGTCGGGATACAAATAGCGCAGACGCCACTGCTAAAACCACCAGCCACAGCTCCCTCTTACAGCAGAGACACTGTGGTTATCGCAGCAGTAGGTTGCCAGCCTCTCCCTACATGCCCAGTTGTGGTACATTTAGTAGGGATGAATATAGCGTACAGAGGGGACCTGGTAGATACAAAGTTACTTACAGGCCAGGTATACCACTGAACAGGTTATTAATTGGGCAGTGGTTGGTGGATTCAGAAGCTCCCCTGGTCAGCAGGTGCACTAGGTTACCGGCCCTATTAGCCCAGCTGCTAGGAATCTGAAGTTGCTTCACAATGTTTAAAAGCTGACCTAACATTCAAGGATGGGCAGAGACCAAGCTACTGTGTGGCACAGTAGGGGTTCCCTTGTCACAGATCCTCCTTTTGGGGGTTGCCTGCTATAGTTAACTTTCATAAGCTCCAACCTCCCACTCCACCTTTACACTGTGTTTATATTATAGTGTAGGAGGTAAGAAGAAACTTTTTTTTATTGGTTTGGGCTACAATCCACGCAGTGGCAGATCTAAAGGCGATTCACCATAGATCGCTCCCTACATCCTTTTAATTGAGGATTTTCTGTGCAAACCTATGCAAGAGCTACATAATTAATTGTTTGAAGCCTGCAAATAGCTATTTACCTCCCAGGCTAAACTGGTAACCACCTCTTCTAGAGAGGTCTTAAATTGGTCTCTAGGGCTGGGCTCATTGAGACTTTAGTTGCTAATCAGCACCACCTGGATATGTGCTGGCTAGCGTTTGCTCAGTCTATGGAGGTAAGGTAGGACAACAACTACTACTAATAGTAGGGTGTCCAACCATTTTAGGATCTGTTCCTTCTCTGGTGGTGAAGGTTTAGTATCTACAGCCCAGGCTATGCCTATGAAATAAATTGCCTGTTGGTTATTTCATAAAGGGATAGACCATGACTCCTCATTGGCTGCACACCAGTAGACCTCAGTAGTGAAGGTTTGTGCTTGCTGGGATGTTTTTGTGGCACAGCAGAAATACACATTGAGATTTGTGACATCTCTGCTTATAAGGGCTATATTGCTGTACATCAGAAATGCACTGCACTGAAGCTTGTTTGCTGTCCTTTATATACTAAAGGTACTGCTTTGTTTGGCTACAGATCAGAAAAATACAACAGTGAAGGTGGTCTGTACTTTCTGGTTTTGTGTTGCACAGCAGAAATGCACATCATTGTGTCTGGTGACATCTCTGCTCATAATGGTTATATTGCTGCACATCAGACATACACAAGATTGAGGTCTGTCTGTGGGGCTTTGTGTCCTGTTTTACTGCCTTGTTGGTTACTTATCAGAAAGGCAGCAGTGAAGTCTGATGGTCCTGATTTGCAGGGCGCTGTGCTGATTCAGACAGTGCTATTAACAGCAATGGCTGCCGAGTTTAAACATGCGATTTGACATGTTGAGTCGCATGACAAATCATTTCAATATGGATGTGCTATCTCTATTCATAGTGTTTTATTGTTGCACATCAGATTTGTACAGCATTAAGGTCTGTGAGGTTTTGTGTCCTGTATTACTGCCTTATCAGAAAGGCAGCAGTGAAAATTGATGGTTCGAATTTGTTGGGCTACATAGTAGAAATACAAATTGAACCCCTGCCAGGTGTAGTACATATACTGCCTTTGGTAATCCATGTAGCACCACAAAGTGGTGTTGTGCTGATTTTAGCCATGCGATTTGACATGTTGAGTCGCAAGGCCAAATCGCTTCAATATGCATGTGCTATCTCTATTCAGAATTGTTATATTGTTGCACATCAGACATATACAAGATTGAAGGTTGTCTGTCCTTTATGTCTTGCATATACTGCCTTATTGGCTGCATATCAGAAAGGACACAGCAGTGAAGGTTGCTTGTCTTTTTCTGATTTTGTTTTTGCTGCTCAGCTGAGAGACACATTGAGGATGGTGGCCTCTCTGCTCAGTATTGGTATATTACTACACATCAGACATACACAAAGATTGAATGTTTGTGTCCTGTATGTCCTATATTTACTGCCTTATCGTTTGTATATCAGGCTAAGCAGTGTTTCTCATGGATCTACCTTTCTGCATCTTAGGGATACACAGCAGGGGTTTGTTGGCTGCAATCCTCCAGGGAGTCACAGCATTGGGGACCCCTTACTGGTTCGACCTGAAAATTGCTATTTGTTTTTTTTTTTTTCCCTGTGACCTGTGTAATCTTGAGGTCTGTGGATCCAGGAATCAGGGACTGCTGGTGTCGCACAGACACAAATGGTACCCATTGGAAGCCATAGTATATGACTTCTCATGCGTCTTGCAGTCCCAAGTCGCAGGTTGGGTCGCACGGGTGTGGGAACCCTAAACTTATCTGTCCCTTCTGATTGAGGTTTTGCTACACAGCAGGAATACTCATCATGGCGTTATTGTTTTATTTTGCAGCAGACCAGAAAGATTGCAGCTGTAAAGGCTGTCTGTCTTTTTCCTCAGTGTCTGCTTTTATGTTGTTGCACAGCAGAAATACTCAAGATTGAAGCTTGCTGGTGCTTTCTGTTTCAGAAAAACACAATGCTGCAGGTTGCTCGTGTCCTTTCTCAGTGTTGGTTCTATCTGAACTACACTACAGAAGTGCATGACAGAAAGGATTGTCTTGTGTTCCATATTTTTCCCTGTGGCATAGCAGAAATGCACAACACGGGAGTTGGTGTTCATATTAATCTTATAACTGTGGTGGTTTGTCAGAAATACACAACATAGAAGTTTGGGTCTTTCTGTCTTTATAGCCTTGTTTTGCTGTACATAGGTAAAGCACAACAGTAAAGGGGGTTCCTGTCCTTTCCGTATTTATATATCAGTTATGACCTAGCTAGCTGCACTAAAGAAATACGCAGCATTTAGGGTTTGCTTGAGTCTTAATGTTTTTACGTCTTGGCAGCACATCAGAAAACCAGACTATGAGGACTGTTTGTCTACGTTGAGGTTCAGATTTGGGTCTCTTCCCATATTTGATATATTGGTTTAGCTAGTCACACTCAGGCACACAACATTGTTGTCTATGCTTGTGTCCTTTCTGTCTAAATCTATTGTGCCGTGCCCACAATCTATGATCATTGTATTTGTGATATTAATAATGCATGTATCACCTTTTTGTATTTCAGCCTTCTTTTCCATGGAGGGGCCAGGAGTTCGGGCTGCAGATGCCACCTGTCAGAAAACCTTGACCACTTACATTCAGGGATGCCAGAACCATTTCCTAGGGTTGAAGCCCTGTAGGGTTATGGGACACTGGAGGAAGGGGATAATGAATCGCCCTGTTTAGTAAGAACTTGGAGAGTTCTGTTCAGAGGAGTATTAGGGCCTGAGGATGAAGTATAAAGATGTATACCCGATCGAATAGGTTTCGGCTCGGTGCATGGCCTTCATTTCGCCCTTTTAGCAAAACTAGACGTAGCAATATGGGTAGTCTACTCCTGCTAGGGACTTTAATCTCCTGAAGTAGGCTCTCAGGCGTAAGTAAAAACATAGATTGGGCATGCCTTAAACCCAGGGATCAAGCTTCTGTTAATCTATTTCCCTTAAGTAGGCTTCCCTTTAGTCTTTTGCTGACTTAAAGATAAAAAGGAACAAAAAAAAAAGAAAAATTGTCTGTCGGGGCCCCCCCTTTTTTGCAGTTTTATTTCCCTCAACAGGGTAGTGTTAAGACAGGCCCTCTTATTGATTAATGTAGTGTCCTTGACTTACACAGGTCTCTTATTTATCTTTTTAGTGGTTCTAAGTAGCACCTACATGCACAATAGGCCATGGTTGTTAGATGTGTGAGATAGGCAACATTGCTAACCTACAAGTTTAACATGTTTTCTGATTCCATTTTTAAGAGCCCATTTCACCTAGATACTGCATCCAAAGCGGAAAAGGCAGGAACAGCCGCATGAGCAGACCTGCAGATCAGCCGCATGATCCAGCTAAGATGCCTTCATCAAGCATATGAGCATATGGAGTGGAGGTAAAGCTCACTGCAGAACCAAGGTTCGCCAAGAGGGTCTTGCAGTGGCCCCACCCTAAGGTAGGCCTGAGGTACTTGTTTATCCTCTCAGGTGTGCCATCCTGGAAGATGACTTGAGAAAGGTACCAGTTACTTACCAGTAACTGTCTTTCTGGGAAATCTTCCAGGACGGCAGGCCTTCTTCCCGCCCGTTGGAGGAGGGAAAATTCTAGAACACTAGAAGGTGAGTACCTATGAGGAAGGATTTCCCTTGTAAACCTGGTTCAGGAGTTACTTCTCTACAAACTGAGGATCAAGGGGAAGGGTGGGGACTTAAAACAGCTGTCGATTGATTGTGTTTCCTGTAGGGAGGAGCCTCTCATCTCTCAGGTGTGCCGTCCTGGAAGATTTCCCAGAAAGACAGTTACCGGTAAGTAACTGGTACCTTTTGTACTTTTTACTGTAATAAATAGCTCAGTTTTGGCCGATATGTATTCTTCTGCATATATTTGGTAATAAAAAAAAAATTGCAAAAAGTGTATATTGATTGGGTGTGTGCAAAAGTTATAGCATATAGACATTATGGCAGACATATCGAACACTTTTGACTCATTTTTGGACCATTGGCATCTATGCAGCGATCAGTGCTATAAAAATGCATTGATTATCGTGTAAATGTCACTGGCAGGGAAAGGGTTAACTGTGTTCCCTATGTGTGGATTCTAATTGTGGAGGATGGGACTGACTATAGAAGATGAGAGATTGTGGTTCCTGTCTCGTAAGAACTCACGATCTCTCTCTCCTCTCCTCACAGAGATGGGTTGTGTGTGTTTACACACACACGTGCCTGTTCTGCCTCTTGTGACCGGCAGTCATCGCGACCACCGTTCATGAGCATCGGCACCCCCCGCTGTGCAGGGGGTGCTCACACGCCTGCTTAAAGGGACTGACGTACAGCTACAACAGTTTGCGGGATTGTGTCGACCTGCCGCAGTATAATGATTGAGGATGGTCAGCAAGTGGTTAAACCACTCAAGTGTTGCTTTAGCAGTGTGTTTGGGGTCATTGTCCTGCTGGAAGGTGAACTGAGTGGTACAGGTTTTGCTTAAGAATATCCCTGTATTTAGCACCATCCATCTTTCCTTCAATTCTGACCAGTTCCCCAGTCCCGACTGCTGAAAAACATCCCCACAGCATGTTTCACTGTGGGGATGGTGTTCTTTGGGTGATGTGATGTGTTGGGTTTGCGCCAGACATAGCGTTTTCTTTGATGGCCAAAAGTTCAGTTTTAGTCTTATCAGATCAGAGCACCTTCCTCCATATATTTTGTGAGTCTTCCACATGCCTTTTTGCAAACTCAAAATATGCCATTTTGTTTTTTACTGAAAGTAATGACTTTCTTCCGGCCACTCTGCCATAAAGCCCAACTCTATGGAGCGTATGGCTTATTGTCGTCTTTTATGTACATATACTCCTGTCTCCAATCACAGTGAAAAGACAGCAGTCAACGGGAGGCCTCCCATGGAGGCGGAGTTTTTTAATTTTTTATTTCTATTTTTCGGTTGTGACGGGCGGTGTGATTGAAGATGGATGTACATGTCAGAAAACACTTATTTTATTTATTTTTTTAAATAAAGGAATTGGCAAAAACCGTATTTTGTGGTTTTACTATTTGACTATTTTTTTGGTGAATGGGTACAATGTACCCGATACCCATTCACATAGGGGTGGTGAGATCTGGGGCCCCCTTGTTAAAGGGCGCTTCCATATTCCAATAAGCTCCCCACCCATAGACCTCCACAACCACTGGGCAAGGGTTGTGGGGATGAGGCCCTTGTGGGACCCCAAAGCACCCTCCCCATGTTGAGGGCATGTGGCCTGGTATGGTTCAGAAGCGAGGGCCCTATCTTGTCCCCCCTTTTCCTGTGGCCTGCCAGGTTGCATGCTCAGATAAGGGTCTGGTATGCAGAGGTGTACCTAGGGTCTCCAGCGCCCTTGGCAAGGAGAATCTGCATCGGCGCCCCTCTTGGTGCGGAATGCTGGAGGCTGGAGCCTCAGCCGGAAAGCGAGACTGAGGTTCCAGCATGCCATTCAGAGTAGAGGAGGAGGGTTACCTCCTCTCCGTGCCGCGGTCTTAGACTTTGCCAGCACCACCACACCAGGCAGGCACACTCAGAGTCAGGCAGCCACAGCAGGCTTAGACTAACAGATCAGAGTGCTGTCTGAGAGCCTGTCTGACCTAAGGACCCCTTTACATTACACAGAACCCTACACCTCTGGACCCTTTTACATTACGCAGCACCCTACACCTCTGGACCCCTTTACATTATGCAGCACGCCAAACCTCTGGACACCCTTTACATTACACAGCCCTTGTAGCTCTGGACCCCTTTACATTACACTGCATCCTGCGCCTCTGGACCCCTTTACATTACACAGCACCCTGCACCTCTGAACCCCTTTATATTACACAGCACCCTACACCTCTGGACCACTTTACATTACACAGCCCTTGTACCTCTGGACCCCTTTACATTACACAGCATCCTGCACCTAAGGACCCCTTTACATTACACAGCAGCCTACACCTCTGGACCCCTTTACATTACACAGCACCCTGGACCCCTTTACATCACACAGCCCTTGTAGCTCTGGACCCCTTTACATTACACTGCACCCTGCACCTCCCAACCCCTTTACATTACACAGCACCCTACACCTCTGGACCCTTTAGATTATACAGCACCCTACACCTCTGGACCCCTTTACATTACACAGCACCCTGCGCCTCTGGACCCCTTTAACCACTTTCAGACCGGACCATTTTGCTGGTCAATGACCAGAGGTCTTTTTACAATTTGGCACTGCGCTGCTTTAACTGGTAATTGCGCGGTCATGCAATGTTGTACCCAAACAAAATTTGCGTCCTTTTTTTCCCACAAATAGAGCTTTCTTTTAAAGGTATTTGACTGACTCTGCGATTTTTATTTTTTGCGATATAAACGTAAAAAGACCGCAAATTTTGAAACAAAATGATATTTTCTACTTTTTGTTATTAGAAAAATCCAATAAACTCAATTTTAGTCATACATTTAGGCCAAAATGTATTCAGCCACATGTCTTTGGTAAAATAAAAGTCAATAACTGTATATTTATTGGTTTGCGCAAAAGTTGTCACATCTACAAACTAAGGTACGTTTTCTGGAATTTACGCAGCTTTTAGTTTATGACTGCCTATCTCATTTCTTGAGGCGCTAAAATGGCAGGGCAGTACAAACCCCCCCCCAAATGACCCCATTTTGGAAAGTAGATACCCTAAGGAAATTGATAAGAGGCATGTTGAGCCCATTTAATATTTTATTTTTTTGCCTCAAGCGATTGAATAATGACAAAAAAAATATTTTTTATTTTTTTACACAAAGTTGTCACTAAATGATATATTGCTCACACATGCCATGGTTATATGTGGAATTGTACCCCAAAATACATTCTGCTGCTTCTCCTGAGTACGGGGATACCACATGTGGTCGACTTTTTGGAAGTCTAGCCGCGTACGGGGGCCCGAAAGCCAAGCACCGCCTTCAGGATTTCTAAGGGCATACATTTGTAATTTCACTCCTCACTACCTATCACAGTTTTGAAGGCCATAAAATGCCAATATGGCACAAAACCCCCACAAATGACCCCATTTTAGAAAGTAGACACCCCAAGCTATTTGCTGAGAGGCATGTTGAGTCCATGGAATATTTTATATTTGGCACAAGTTGCGGGAAAATTACAAACTTTTATTTATTTTTTTTTTTTTTTCACAAAGTTGTCACTAAATGATATATTGCTCACACATGCCATGGGCATATGTGAAATGACACCCCAAAATAAATTCTGCTGCTTCTCCTGAGTACGGAGATACCACATATGTGGGACTTTTTGGGAGCCTAGCCGCGTACGGGGCCCCGAAAACCAAGCACCGCCTTCAGGCTTTCTAAGGGCGTTACAGTTTTGAAGGCCATAAAATGCCAAGATGGCACAAACCCCCCCCCCGAATGACCCCATTTTGGAAAGTAGACACCCCTAAATTTAGGGGTACACTAGTGAGACTAGGTAATAAATGGCGGTTGCCCTGAAACTATAAAAAAATAACTAACCAACCAGCGTCACCTGTAACAGTTATATGGTGATCACTGGTGAAAGAGTTAACTAGGGGGCAATCAGGGGGCTTTATGCGGTAGTATATGGGGGTCCCTGGCGCTATAAAAATCTGCGGCGAACCTAAATACCTACCTGCCTAACTAGCGTCACCTGTGACACTAATACAGCGATCAGAAAAACGATCACTTCTTAGGCTGGGTTCACACTGGAGCGATGCGGGAACGCCACGAATCCGCGGCGGGTTCCCGCATCGCATGCCTCCCGGCGGCAGTTCACGCTGCCCTATGCGAACTGCTGGGAGTGTCAGTGAAATGTTAATGACACCCCCAGATCAGTTCGCATATCGCAGTGCGATCTGCAAACTCGGATCGCATGGTGTGAACACCCATGCGATCCGATTCTGCTGCGGACCAAAAAAAGGGTCCCGTGCGAATTTGCGGCGGGTGCGGCGCGAATTCAGCCATACTATCTGTATGGCTGAACTCGAATCGCAGAGAT
Source organism: Lithobates pipiens (assembly GCF_037356315.1). Taxonomy (NCBI): domain Eukaryota; kingdom Metazoa; phylum Chordata; class Amphibia; order Anura; family Ranidae; genus Lithobates; species Lithobates pipiens. Next base: position 645,920,217 of record NW_027507758.1, read on the forward strand.
CGGATGTGATTTGCACTGCAGTGCGGTGCGAATCACATCCGTTCTCATAAACCGCTGCAATGTGAACCCAGCCTTAGTGACACTGGCGACGGGGGGTGATCACGGGGTTAAACCTTTATTGGGGGGGTTGGGGGGTACATTAGAACTAAAGGGGGCTAACCCTAACTGCCCTAACAGTTATTACAGTCACAAATGACACCAATGCAAAAAAAAAAATGCAATTGGTGTCACTGTGACTGGGGGGGGGCAGGGGTAATTGGGGGGGTGATCGGGGGGTGAAGGGGGGGTGTGAGTGTGCCTGGCATGTTTTACTGTGTAGTGTCATGTTGGTGCAACTCACCGATCCTCTCTCCTCGGTGCCGGAACGAAAAATACCGACACGGAGGAGAGATTACATCACTTCCTCTGCCTGTGTTTACATTACAGGAGAGGAAGTGATGCCATGCTTCACTTCCATTCGTCAGGAGCGATCGCGAGGGGGTGGCCATGAATGAATGGCCGCCCCCTCATTCCAGATCGCTCCTGCACGGATACCGGCCGCCGCTGGCACGGGGGGGGGCCCGATCAGGCCCCCCCACCCGCGGGAAGGCAGGGACGTACAGGTACGCCCATATGCCTGCCCGTGCCATTCTGTCGACGTATATCGTCGTGCGGCGGTCGGCAAGTGGTTAAATTACACAAGACCCTGCATCTCTGAACCCCTTTATATTACACAGCACCCTACACCTCTGGATCCCTTTACATTACACAGCCCTTGTACCTCTGGACCCCTTTACATTGCACAGCACCCTACACCTCAGGACCCCTTTATATTACACAGCACCCTACACCTCTGGACCCCTTTACATTACACAGCACCCTGCACCTAAGGACCCCTTTACATTGCACAGCACCCTACACCTCTGGACCCCTTTACATTACAAAGCACCTCTGGACCCCTTTACATTACACAGCACCCTGGACCCATTTACATTACACAGCACCCTGCACCTAAGGAGCCCTTTACATTGCACAGCACCCTACACCTCGGGACCCCTTTACATTACACAGCGCTCTGCACCTCTGGACCCCTTTACATTACACAGCATCCTGGACCCCTTTACATCACAGCCGTTGCAGCTCTGGACCCCTTTACATTACACAGCATCCTACACTTCTGGACCCCTTTTACATTACACAAAACCTAGTGTAGTAAGGCCAACATTCTTCACTGAGTAAATTCGATTTTGGTAAACAAAATCATTTTGCTATGAGGTTCTATCCTGAACATTCACATCTCTGCATTTAGCAAATAGGAAAAATAGTAGCACTCAGTGTAAATTTGCATGTTTAGAGTATTAGCCATAACGTATATGAGCTGTAGCAAAGGTTTCTGTGCTAAGAGGGCGCTTACTGCTCGCTCCCAGCACAGTGACTGAGCTGTCATAGACAGCTTCCAGTCTCTACTAATGATATGAAGCTGGCGAAACTGTCATGTGACCATTGTGACAGCCAATCACAGTGATCTCACGACTAGGCAGTCTTTCCCACCCTTAGCCCTTGTACACACGGTCGGAGAATCCGTCGGAATGTGTCCTATCGGACCGTGTTGTCGGATAATCCGACTGTGTGTGGTATGCATCGGACTGATTCCGTCGGAATATCCGTCGGACCCAATTTTCCAACATGTTGGAAATATTTTCCGACCAACTGGTTCGATCGGACATACTCCGATCATGTGTAGAGAATTTTGATCGGACCAAGTGCCACGCATGCTCAGATCAAATTCCTACATCAAAGCTATTGGCTACTAGTCCCATTGTAACGAAATTACGTCATCACGTTCTTAATGATTGGATTTTTCGACAACTTAGTCCAACCGTGTGTATGCAACAGTTTCGGACAAGATCCGACAGGCAAAATCCGATGGACAAAATCCAACGGATTTGGTTGGCAGAATGTCCGACCGTGTGTACAGGGGCTTAGACATAAAGACCTAGTTACAGAGACACAGGCGCTGGGCAGGAAGGTGGGAAAATGATTCATACTCCGGTTGTTGCTCTTAAAATTTCTTAATTTTGTTAAATAGCCACAGTGAACAAACGCAGATTAGGTCAGTTGACGCGTTTCAGTCTATAAGGCCTTAATCATAATCACATTACAGACAGACATAAAACTTTGAAATAAATAGTAGCTCTAGGGATCACAGGCTCCACCTATTGATTGTCTTAATTCAATTATCCAAAAAAGAGAATCCGCTGTAATACATATAGGGGATCCATGTGTATGCCACTAATTTTCACACACCTTGTAGTGATAATATGCACATGTACGTACACACACATGGGCACACACATACAGTGGTGTGAAAAAGTGTTTGCCCCCTTCCTCATTTCCTGTTCCTTTGCATGTTTGTCACACTTAAGTGTTTCGGAACATCAAACCAATTTAAACAATAGTCAAGGACAACACAAGTAAACACAAAATGCAATTTGTAAATGAAGGTGTTTATTATTAAAGGTGAAAAAAAATCCAAACCATCATGGCCCTGTGTGAAAAAGTGATTGCCCCCTAAACCTAATAACTGGTTGGGCCACCCTTAGCAGCAACAACTGCAACCAAGCGTTTGCGATAACATGCAATGAGGCTTTTACAGCGTCCTGGAGGAATTTTGGCCCACTCATCTTTGCAGAATTGTCCTAATTCAGTTACATTAGAGGGTTTTCGAGCATGAACGGCCTTTTTAAGGTCATACCACAACATCTCAATAGGATTCAGGTCAGGACTTTGGCTAGGCCACTCCAAAGTCTTCATTTTGTTTTTCTTCAGCCATTCGGTGGTGGACTTGCTGGTGTGTTTAGGATCATTGTACTGCTGCAGAACCCACTAGGAAAACAGATTTCACCATTTGAAACTGAAGCATTGAGTGGCCCATCTGGACAAGCTATTGGGGAAACCAGCTGCAACAGAAACTGGACACCATTTAATTGTTTCAGATGTGAGCGTATAGTGCAAAAAAAACAACAAAGGAATACAAATACTGCAGGAAAACAATAGTGAGCAATGAGATCACTAGTAAACTTCCAGGTAAGTGACTCACCTGTTTTTTTCACCCAGCTGTCTTAATCACCGTAACTGATTGACAGTGCATGATACCGATGCAGGGGGAGGTGTCACTAAAACCTGTCTGGAAGTTTAAGAATGCGCATGAGACTTCTAAACTCAATATCTATTTTGCTGAGTTTAGAATAACCTTTGGGGCCCACAACTCTACTAAGTAATTGGTTAAATGACAATACAAGTGAATTTTGTTTGGCTTCTTCAAACATTTTTAACCTTTTTATCCCCGAATGATAAATGTAGGTTTATCGTATTTCTAAAGTCCAAGGTTTTTCTGTTCTGGATAGGGTGAAATCATTAAAAATGTATGTACCCCCAAAGGAACTGCTGATATTTGATTGGACCTGTACTCTGCTATATCCACCCCCAATGATTTGGCTCAACCCGCTTGACACAGCTGTGGAATAGTGTTGGTGTGAATCTAGGCAACAAGGGATAATCCCACAATAACAGTATTCCAATAATATATAAAACATAAAAGGTTGCGCTCTAGATTATAACACAAAAATATCAGTGAATAATATATGAAAAATATTCTAATCCCAAAGTGTCCAAGGAAAACACTTTCATTTAAATAAAGTTTTCAAATACGATCAATGGATTGTGTTAGTGTCCAAAAATGATTCAAACAATGTCCAGTATCTGTGCAATATTGGTGACACTGATGCCGCGTACACACGATCAATCCGCCCATGTGTGGGCTCCGGCAGACTTTTTGTCCCCAAAAGTTCTGCAGACTTACAAAGTAGTTTTGACTCAAAAATTGTCCATCAGACTGCGAGTCTGGCAGACAATCCGGCCGTCAGTGTGCTAGTCCACCGGACTTTTGAAATGAACGGACTTTCCCGCACACGGAGAAAAGTCCGTTCATTTTGAACGTGGCTCCAGGTAGACGAGACTAGCGCAGGTCAATGGCGGCGAGATTGACACGTCACTGGCCCCGTCAACTGGTATGGACTTAAAGGGGAAACCCTATGCCGAAAAAAGGGCGTCTTCCAAAAGCAGAAACAGAGGAGCAGGAGGAGGAAGGAGAGGTCGTGGAGGTTGGGCAAATTGTCACCACAACAGGTGAGTGTCGGAGAACACAGCTTCCGGTAAGCTCATCAATGTATGTCACCATATTTTTATTACATGGTGTGTTTTTTTGCTTTGTTTTGTAGGTGATGTGGAAGAAGATTCCCGTTTTACCAGTGAAAGTGCCCAGATCCAGATTGGGGAGATAATGGGAAGCAATCGGGATTTGGAAAATATCCTGCAAAACATCAATGGTGTTAAAATTAAAATGAAGAACATCATTGATGTTTTGGGGAGAGTGTGAAACACCAAAAACTAGTTTTATTTTTGCTATTTTAAAAATAAAATGTTGTATTTCTCTAAATTACAAATTTGGAAGATGCACAGAGTGTGTAAACATGCGCTATCTCCCTTCATGGGGGATCAATGTACATGTTTTGTGTAAAGTGTCTGAGATGAAGGGGTTGCAGCCCCAAAGCATGTACATTGATCCCCCATGATGGGAGATAGCACATGTTGACACACTGTGTGCATCTTCCAAATTTGTTTTTTTCAGGGGTGACACCCCATGTGATGAAGGCAATATCAGCCCAGTTTGTACATACTCATGTCTGATATTGTCTTCACTTTTCAAAGTTGAACTTTGTAAGTTCCTGTGTTCTGTATTTTACGGTTTGATACATGCCTGTTTACCCCAAAACAACAAGTAAACCAAATTTTGATTAAACTGTTTTTGAAACACACAATTTCTTGGTTTGTTGTAAAAACATTTTCGAAACACACATGTGAATGTGCTTGGATTAAAAAGTTTAATTATCAACAATGTGTGGCTTCCTTTTTCATTGCACCAAAAATGTAATTGTAGTACAATTTTAGTTTGTGCTGAGAAGGAGTGTGATTTACTAAAGGCAACTCCACTTTGCACTCCAAGTGCAGTTTCAGGTGTACTTTTGCAGTGCACTTGTAGTGCATAGTGGATGTGCCTTTAGTAAAAAGCACCCACAGTGAGGTGTAAATTTTGACAATCATGCCATTTCCCTGCCATGGTGCAGAAAATGAGCACGATTTTGGTCAGTAATGCACTACATACATTATTTACAAAAACAAGGTGTTTGTGTAGCAGACCCACAACATAATAAGATTATCTGAAGAAGAGACTGTCCCCTCATCTCGCTCTGAACTTGGGTTTGCACTGTTGGTGAAAAAGGCACAACTTGAAAAAACCTAAATATACCTAGGAGACACCTAAAACCAAGCCAAACAGTAAATGAAGGAGTTTCAGATAAAAATGTATTCTTAAAATGCCGCTCAGACATTGTCTGACATATCAATGGCCCCCCTACTCACAAAGTAGTCCATGTATTGTGTTCTAACCTCACGGGCGCTTTGGGGGGGGGGGAAGCCAGGATGAGCATGTTCAAAGCCCGTGAGGTTATCTTCATTTTCCAGCAAGTCTGCTTCTTGTTGGCCAACTGAGACCGCATAGTTCACAGAAACTTTTTTCATAAAATTGTGCAGAACACAGCACGCCAGCACTATGTGATTCAGTTTGTATTCCGCCATGTGAATAGGCGTAAGAAAAAGGCGAAACCGGCTGGCCAGTATACCAAAAGTGTTTTCTACCACTCTTCGGGTTCTGGACAGGCGGAAATTAAAAATCTTTTGGTCTGGGGGCGCATGCGCGCAGCTCGACGTGATGGACGTCTGCCATTAGAGCTCCGCACTCCCCGCAGCGGTTCCGGGACTTTACAGAGCCACCGACAGCGCAATTAACAGGCATCCTGCAGGTACGGTTCGCCGATACCGCCGAGCACCCCCCGGGATGGTCCTAACGGGACACCGGGGTAAACAAAAGCCAAAGCCGATTAAGGAAGCGCTCGCGCGGGCCTCGTCCAAGATGGCCGCGAAAGCACAAGCTCAAGCTACCTCACAGCGCCCCAGCTCTCCCGCTGATATAGCTGACCCTCGCAGCGACGATACTGATGAGGATGATGGACCCAGCTTAGAGGACTTCCCTGCACTCCCAACTCCAGGTATGCCACAAGCTGACCTCCTTGCCCACTTTGAAAAAATGCTCCATAAGGCCCTGAAAGCGACCTCAGAGCAAATAACAACTAAACTGACACGTGAGATACGCGAATTAGGACAGCGCACTGCTGACCTTGAAACCAGGGTGGACGACATGGAACTGACCCTTAGAGAGCACGCTCAGGAGCATCTAGCCCTTCGTGAGGAAAATGCCATGCTTCTTTCTCGGCTTGAAGATGCCGAGAATCGCTCCAGGAGGTCGAATTTGCGCCTCCGCGGCATTCCAGAAACGGTGCAAGATATACAGTCTTTTACCACGGCCCTATTCCAAGAGCTTTCCCCGTCGATCCCGATCGAGCGCCTGGAATTTGATAGGATCCACAGAGCCCTGACTCGCCGTCAACCTGACGGTCCCCCACGAGATATTCTTGTGAAACTTCACTTTTTCAGATCTAAGGAGCAACTTCTCGCAGCTGCCCGCAGCAAAGAGGATACCCTTACATTTCAAGGCCACACTTATCAGTTATTTACTGACCTAGCCCCTCTTACAATTGCGAAGCGGAGAGCCATGAAACCGCAGTTACAGGTGCTTATCCACCACCAAATCAAATACATGTGGCGATTTCCTTTTGCTCTCCACTTCACCTATAATGGTCAACAATACACCTGTGCCTCCCCAGATGCTCTGCAACGCCTCCTGGAGTCTCTACATCTAACGACTCCGGAGCAACAATCTGAGACTTCACTTCCACGCACCCCTGCCCGCCTAACTCCTTATCCTCATACAGCGACCCCCAAACGAGATCCCAGGGACATGCGCTCTCCAAGATCCATCCGGAAGGGTACACCAGCAAAAACCTCTGCCTCAAACCTCTATAGTCCTAGAGTGTTTGTACCTCGCTGAACTGCTTCTGCCACCTCATTAGTGACTTTCCTGTTTTACCCCATGTTGCGGGTGCTCTGAGCCTTAGCCCATTGGCTCGTATAGCCTGTTAAGATTATCAGTCACCTGTGTGTTAGGAGAACTTTTGACTTTGTTTTTGGTTTTTGATTTTTGATTTTCGATTTTTGGTTTTTGATTTTTTGCTTTTGATTTTGATTATGCTTCTACGCACTATGGCATGTCTTCTCTCCTTTTCCTTTACCACACCCATGGACCCTCCTGACTGTCATGGTAATCACTTACTCTTCCTTAAGTTCCATGGAACACGAGCTTCCGTTAGCCCAGGAGAGTTGACATGCTGTGTTTAATGACCTTCTCCAGTGTCACCTTCATAGGTGAATTATCCCTTCCCTCCCCCTCCCCCCCTCCTCTCCTCCTCTCCTCCCCTCCCTCCCTCCTCTCTCCCCACCCTTCCCCATACCCCCCCCTCTTTCTCCTTCACGCAGGATTTGACAATAATATTGTTAACTATATTTCTATTTTTTTCTTTTTTTTTTTTTCTTTCCCTTTTTTTTTATGCTACACTATGTTCTATGTAGTTCATTGTAAGTGTATTCTTTATACCCTCAATAGAGTGATTTTAAGCTGTCTTGGCATGTCTTATGTTAACATCAACAATGCTATTTCTTTTCCCGGTATGTTGCGGGGGACAGCCACTGCTTCCCCCTTACCTGGTGCGCTCTCCCTATTCCGACGGCGGAACAGTCTGCCGTCGGGACCACGCACATTAAAGTCGGGCGATCCGGGCGATCGGGCGATCCGGAATTTCCCGATTCGTACCAACTTCCTCATTTTTCGCCTTACATACTTATTCTGATGTTTCCCTATCTTTCTCCCTCTACACTTTTTCTTCTCCCAATCCGCTCTCTTTTCGTACTTTTATTACTACTTGTGGTCGGTTGGCCCGGGGGGGTCCGGGTTTCAGTATAGTTTCCACCCATGTTTTGACTCATGGCCCCCTTGAATATATTATCACTAAATGCAAAAGGTCTTAATTCCCCTAATAAACGGGTCAAGGCATTTCGCACTTTCGTGTCCCTAAGAGCAGGAATAGTAGCACTCCAAGAGACACACTTCTCTACACGTAGTACCCCTAAATTCTTTAACAGCCTCAGCGGCTACAAAACAACGAGGGGTCCTCCTGGCTCTCCATCGTTCCCTCCCATTTACCTTCACCTCAGCTATCCAAGATCCTGAGGGGCGGTATATTATCCTGACGGGCTCTCTTCAAGATACTGATGTCACGCTAGTTTCCTACTATGCTCCCAACTCCAATCCCATCCCCTTTTTTACTCACCTTTTTCAGGTAATTAGAACCCATCTTAGGGGCACCTTAATTATGTGTGGGGACTCAAATTTAGTCATACATCCGTCTATTGATAAATCTCCCTATGCACCAGACCACCTATCACTATCGGTTCATTTCCAGTCTCTACTCCAACAATATTTCTTACTGGATACTTGGAGGGAATGCAATCCTACAAAGAAAAATTATTCTTTTTACTCCAACCCCCACAATTCATTCTCTAGAATAGACCATATATTTATCCCCGTAGCATCTTCTCCAGTCCTCCTTAAATCCTCTATTCATCCAATCACCTGGTCTGACCATTGTGCAGTGATTACCACTATTTCTTCACTTATACCGCAATCTAATGAAAGGTTTTGGCGTATGAATGATAAATATCTTATGAACGAATCTTTTCGGCTTGATATTGAGGTAACATTACGTGATTATCTCGTGCACAATGCCACCCCAGGCACCCCTCCTATTCTTTTATGGGAAGCACATAAACCAGTTATACGGGGTAAATGCATTTCTACCGCCTCTTTCCTCAAAAAAGATAGACTTAAACGTATACAGCATCTAGAATCCGAATATCAACGCCAGTTCCTGTTGTTTCAAACTACACCTTCAGAAGCGAACAAGTCTAAATTAGATAGTATCCGATTGGAATTGGACTTGCTCTTTTCAGAAGCAGCTGACAAATCCCTACGTAGGGCCTATCATACTATTTACACAAAATCTAACAAGCCTGACACATTTTTAGCTCTCCGCCTTAGACAACCTGAGCGTACCCACAAACCAATTAGACTTAAACTCCACGATGGGACCCACACTAGTAACCCGGCCAAAATAGTAAATGAATTCTCTAAACGCCTCGCCAAACTATACGAATCCCCTGCCCCTTTCCCGCATGACAAACCTGAGGCTTTATTCCGTGATTTACCGATTCCCTCCCTCCCTACCCCTATTCGCAATGCCTTTGAGGAGGAGGTTTCACCTTCTGAGGTAATTCAAGCTATCAAATTGCTTAAACCTAATAAACAACCTGGCCCTGACGGGTTTACAGGGCTGTACTATAAAAAATTTGCTGATGTCCTGGCCCCTCTCTTGGCGAACTCCTTTAATGCCCTCTTGAAAGGGAGTGCCCTCGGTAGCGAGACGCTTACAGCCTCCGTTTCTATGATACCCAAGCCCGATGCTGACCATTCTGTATGGTCCAACTACAGGCCCATATCACTTTTGAATCTAGATGTAAAACTTTTAGCAAAGATTTTGTCCACACGCCTGAATCCACATATTGGAGGGTTGATCCATAGAGATCAGGTAGGATTCATTCCCAAACGCCAAGCAAGCGATAACATGCGTCGGGTCATTCTATTGCAACATTTAGCTAGAACTCGAGGTATCCCTATGCATCTCCTGTCTCTCGACATTCGAAAAGCGTTCGACACCGTCTCTTGGCCCTACCTTACGTATATCCTACATAAATGGGGCTTTGGCCCTCATTTCCTTCGTTGGATTGAGGCCTTATATGCCAATCTCCAAGCATTCGTTCGATACTCCGGCTTTAACTCTAATAGATTCCCGATCCAGCGAGACACTCGGCAGGGGTGCCCTTTGTCGCCCCTGCTCTTTGCCCTCGCCATTGAGCCCTTAGCAGCTTTAATTAGATCTAACCCCAATATCAAAGGATTAGAGATAGCCTCCACAACCCATAAACTATGTCTCTTTGCAGATGACGCCCTATTATTTATAACTTCACCCCATACTACTTTACCTAACCTGTTTAAACTCCTTGACTCATTTGCGCAAATCTCAGGCCTCGAGGTGAATCAGGCGAAGTCTAAGGCCCTTGCGGTCTACAGAGACGCTTCAAGGTTTACGCTCGAATTATTTGTTTCAGTGGTCCACATCCTATATTCCCTATTTAGGTGTGAAATTGACCAGTAACCCAGCCCACCTATACCAAATTAATTATTTACCCATGCTCCGTAAATTATCATCCCTCCTTAATTCCTGGCAACCTTTATGTGTCTCTTGGCTTGGACGCATTGCGGCTGTTAAAATGTCTCTGTTACCCAAGTTATTATATTTATATAGAGTCCTCCCGGTCATGGTTCCACTATACTTCCATAAAGCTATTCAAAGTCGAATTTTCAAATATATATGGGGTAATATCAGACCCAGGGTTTCTAAGGCTGTTCTTTTCCGACATAAACTTCATGGGGGCCTGGGAATCCCACACTTTAGGAACTATTATTATGCAGCTCAGCTATCACAACTGACCCTATACCACGCTGTGTCTGAAATCCCACTGTGGGTTAGTCTGGAAGCAGTGGAGGCCCACCCTGTCTCTGTTTCCAATTTTCTTTGGCTCTCTCCACAGGCACGTAGGTCACTTACTAACCCCGTTACGAGTCACTCCCTTAAAATTTGGCACAAGGTACGTACCCCCTTCAAACTACTATCCCCACATCTACCCTTGCTCTCGTTTATGGGTCACCCAAATTTCTACCCGGCCTGCGCGGAGCCGGGCACTTTTTCAGCTTGGTCCCGGGCAGGCCTTAGAAGAGTTTGTGACTTCTCCTCAAGAAGATCCCTTGCATCATTCTCCGATCTACAGACGCAAGCTAACCTACCCCCCGGAGAATGTTTTCACTACTTGCAGATAGTACACTTTTTCCGAGCACATATTACCTTTAACTCTAATCTTAATTCCATGTCCCCATTTGAATCCATATGCTCCTCTGATCCACACGCCCCGGGCATTATCTCATGTCTATACTCTTGCCTCTCCAATATCTCTGAGGACCTCCCGCCTTATGCTATCGCATGGGCCACAGATTTGTCACTCAACCTTGATACAGAGTCATGGACCGATATATGGACCAACACCAAAAATTCATCACAAAATGTTGTGGCGTCTGAAGCAAATTATAAGGTCCTGATGCGGTGGTACCTGGTCCCCTCTAGAATCTCCAAATTTGTTCCTAACTATCCACCCGATTGTTTCAGAGGTTGTAAAGAGCGGGGCACCCATCTCCACATTTGGTGGACTTGTCCCGTAGTGACAAATTTCTGGTCCACGGTCTTTCATTTGCTGTCTAAATTGATGCAGTACCCCGTAATCCCTGACCCAGCAATAGCCCTGTTGAACTGTATACCCCAAGATCTTACTAAAGCCCAAAATCGACTTTTCCTTCAAGTAACAACTGCAGCTAAACAAACGATTGCGAAAGCCTGGAAGACACCATCCTTGAATATAATTGAAACTAAACATAGAATCACACAGGCGATGATACATGCTAAGATAGAAGCAGTTGTGCTGTATAGAATCCCGTTATTTAACAGAACATGGCAACCTTGGGTGGACCATTTTCTTCCAAAAGACTTTGATACACGTCTTATGGCCCCTTAGCCTATACTAAGTGTTAGTTTGGGGTCTGTGGTTCCTCCGGGCCTTCCGACCATACCCCCTTTCCCTTTTTTCTCCGCTTTCTTTCCCATTTGCCCCTCTACTCATATTCTTCTTCTTTTCTCTCTCCCTGTCTCTTTCTTTCTTTTCCTTTCTTTCTCTCAACTATATATGTAAAATTCATCCAGCGGAACTTTATCCTAAGCCATTACCTGTGGTAATAGTTGCCACTACAGCAATGTTTGTTACATGTTTTTCCTCCTCTGGAAATTGTTAGTTTTCTTTTATTTGACCCCCTTCTCGGATGTTTTATGTCCGTCAGTTTACCTATGCGAAGGGTCCTTGAGCATGCTTTAGCTTTATCTGGAATATCTGCATCTGCAAAATTTAGTAGCAGCTCATTTCCTTATAATCTGTTACTTTTACCAATGTAAACTGTTCTGCTTATTCTTATGTGTCTTACCTGATTTTTTTTCAATAAAATATTTGAAACGAAAAATCTTTTGGTCTGGGGTGAGGGTCCTCATGGGGAAAGGCCGCATCAGATGGTTTGCCAGGGCAAACGCCTCATCCGCAACAAAGATGAATGGGAGTCCTTCCTGATTCTTCTCTGGAGGTGGCAAGCTTAGACTGCCACTCTGGAGACGCCAGTAGAACTCTGTCCGTGCGAAGACTCCACCATCCGACATCCGTCCATTTTTCCCCACGTCCACATACAAAAAGTCATGTCGCAGACACCACTGCCAACATCACGATACTATGAAACCCCTTATAATTATAATAGTACGACCTCGAGTTGGGTGGTGGGAAGATGCGGACGTGCTTCCCATCTATTGCTCCTCCACAATTGGGAAAGTCCCAACGACTGGCAAAGTGGGAGGCCACAGTCTGCCATTCCTGTGGGGTTGAAGGACACTGTGGAGTGAAACAAGAACCAAAATTAGTTATTTGACAAATCAACATTGCAAGCAGATTAGACACCAACATTTTTGGTCAAAATTAGTATAACATTTTGGGAACTGAGTATTTAAAGCCTAAAGTCTAATGTCCCCTTATGAGAGTCATCACCCTCCCCCCATCCCTCCCCCACCGCCCATATCCCCCATCTGATGGGCCCTTGCTCAAAAATGGGGGGGGATGTTTAGGACAGGTAACCCTCTCCACTTGATTGAGAGCTGAATGGCTAAATAATGTGTGCTACTTTGGTAAGCCCCTCCTTAGTTACACTATTGGCAGCCCACCGACAGGTAATAAGTGTCATAATAACAAAAATAAACCAAAATGTAAGCACTTTTTGACATTCTGCTATTACATATCCAGATAATTAATAGGTAAAAAAAAAATATATAGCATTTGAAAGTATTGAGGCAGGCCCTTGCACTACATGCTTTGGTGAATTCATCCATAAATGTGAGCATCAAAAAGGTAGGTAGAGTGTGTATTGGGTTTGGTAAAGTCATCAGATAGAGGATTGCTATCAGCTGAGCTAGCAGTTGGGGGGAGGGGGGTTCTTAATGTGTTTGGCCCCCCAAAAAAAAAAAGTCACTCTGCATGAATTGAAGCATACACATCACATTTGTAGACATTATAGGGGGTGTTTAGGGGAAAGCAATACTATGGAGCTGACAAAAGACATTGGTAAGTGACTAGACTATAGTTTTATGGGCCAAGAAGAACATGGTAGGGAAGTTAGTGAGGCAAATATGCCTGAGGACAAAGGGGCAGAGTATATGAATTAGAGCATATTGCAATGATGGTAATTAGGGAATGAGGCAAGAAATGCAAGACATTAGCAATTATGAAATAAAACTTACCTTCATATAGTCCTTCTGCAGGACCTGAATGATGGCAGAACGGGTCTCTGGAATAATGATCCCCAGAGCCTGGGGGGAGATGCCTGTAGAGAATTTGAGGTCCTTAAGGCTTCTCCCTGTCGCCAAGTAGCGCAACGTGGTGATGAGCCTCTGCTCCGGAGTGATAGCTTGCCGCATGCAGGTATCCTGCCTGGTGATATAAGGGGGTCAGCAAAGCCAGCAGATGGTGAAAAACGGGGTCCGTCATCCGAAGATAATTCCTGAAATCATCAGGATTATTCTTGGGGATTTCACGGAGCAAAGGCATGTGCGAGACCAATTCTTGGTCCACAAACGCCTCCCCTCCCTGTTCATGGACCGGGCTTGTGTCAAAGTAAGAACCCCAAAACAAAGCCCCTGCACAGCACAAACTCTACGATGAGTACATAGACGAAATATGGTCTCAAAACGGTCAGCTCGTCAGAACGGACACCAGAAAGCACCGATAAACAGCAAGCCCTGAAAGAACGGCCAGAATAGCAGAAGCAAGCAGACAATAAAAAAATGCCTTTCAAAGCGTACTATACCAAGATATAGTCCACAATGAGAAACAAATACTTACTGACTGCACGCACAGATTATCAGATACGCAAAGACAAGCACAAACGGAAGAGCAGTAGCGATCTGAATCACAAATCTGAAAAGCGCGAATCGTCTCTCACCAAACTTCTACTAACACGAGATCAGCAGAAGGAGCCCAAAGGGTGCCGGACGTGGTGCTGAACTTCCCTTTTCTAGTCCCGCCGTACACGGCTTACGTCACCGCGTTCTTGGCAACCGGAAATTCCGACTTGGTCCGACCGTGTGTATGCAACAGTTTCGGACACAATCTGTTGGACAAAATCCGACGGACAAAATCCGTCAGACAAAATCCGACGGATTTGGTTGGCAGAATGTCTGACCGTGTGTACGGGGGCTAATGGTTACAAAGTTAAAACAAGGTGGTATAGAACACTGGAAATATTACATAAATTCACACCGGCTGTCTCAGACCAGTGCTGGAGGTGTGAGCAGACTCTAGGCTCACTCCTCCATATTTGGTGGTCATGCCCCGTATTGGCTTAAAATCCATGAAGTTGCTATGGAAATATCCTCACCAGGGATGGCCGAACTGTTCGCCCGGCGGTCGGTTTGCGGCGAATTTCGGCTGTTCGCGGTCCGCCCGATCGGCGGACTATTGCCGCTGTTCGCCCGGTGGACTCACGTGTTTACAGTGTAAAAGAACTTTGACTTATGATGACACATCCATCATGGGGTACAGGACAGCCAATTGAGACATTACAGCACATGGACACTTGGACATTCCCCCTAACTTATAAATAGACCCGATCCGGCGGCCATTTTACATTCTTTCTACCGTCACTATAGGGAGAGATGGCTGTGTATAGCAGGGAGAGACTGCAGTGACCCAAATCGGTAGCTATTAGGTCCACAAAAGTCCTTTTAAGGACTGGTATGGTGTAGTTCAGGATATAGGTTTGAGGCACTGCTATTCAAGTCATTGTTGCAGAAGATTGTCTTTTGTCAGTGCAGATAGGGACAGACAGGACGCTGTGTGCTGCAGAGAGGGACAGTCAATTTAATCATTAGCTGTTACTATTAGGTCCACAAAAGTCCTTTTCAGGACTGGTATGGTGTAGTAGTACAGGATATAGTTTTGAGTGCAGTGCAATTCAAGTTATTGTTGCAGCAGCCTGTGTTTTGTCAGTTTAAATAGGGACAGACAGGAAGCTGTGTGTAGCAGTGAGGGACAGTCAGTTTACTCATTAGCTGTTACTATTAGGTCCACAAAGGTCCTTTTCAGGACTGGTATGGTAATAGGGTTGTACACATATAATATTCTTTCTTCCAAATATAGAAAGAATATTATACTTGACTGCTGCCCTTCTGCTGCAGTAGTCCTTTATGAGTATAGGGACTGAGGTACAGTCTGCTAATCACAACCTACTAGTTCCACAAAGGTCCTTCTAAGGACTGGTAAGGTATAGCGTACTACAGTATATAGGGTTGAGTGAGGTACAGTCTGCTAATCCTTAAGGACTGGTATAGGTCCACAATATATAGGGTTGAGGTGCACTACTGCTGACTGCTGCCCTTCTGCTGCAGTAGTCCTTTATGAGTATAGGGACTGAGGTACAGTCTGCTAATCACAACCTACTAGTTCCACAAAGGTCCTTCTAAGGACTGGTAAGGTATAGTGTACTACAGTATATAGGGTTGAGTGAGGTACAGTCTGCTAATCACAACCTACTAGTTCCACAAAGGTCCTTCTAAGGACTGGTAAGGTATAGCGTACTACAGTATATAGGGTTGAGTGAGGTACAGTCTGCTAATCCTTAAGGACTGGTATAGGTCCACAATATATAGGGTTGAGGTGCACTACTGCTGACTTCTGCCCTTCTGCTGCAGTAGTCCTTTATGAGTATAGCGACTGAGGTACAGTCTGCTGATCACAACCTACTAGTTCCACAAAGGTCCTTCTAAGGACTGGTAAGGTATAGTGTACTACGGTATATAGGGTTGAGTGAGGTACAGTCTGCTAATCACAACCTACTAGTTCCACAAAGGTCCTTCTAAGGACTGGTATAGGTGTACTATTTGGTGTGCAGTATATAGTTGTGTAATACATGTATAAAATACTTGCACATATAGAAAGCATAGTATAGTGCGTTTCCACTGTGCAGCATTGTGACTGCTGAGTGGTTCTGCAACGATACTACAAAGAGTGACAAACGCAATCCAAAAAAAAAGTATTGTAACTGGTGTGATAGGCCAGTGGCCCCCAAAAACAACAGATTGAAGCGGGGTGTTATATACCTTCTTCCACATACATACTGCACTTCTGTAGAGAGTTTTGTCACAGGGTCATTTAAAAAATGACAGGCAGAGGAAGAGGCAGGCCCTTCCGCAGGGGTGGTAGGGGTAGGGCAGGAGCAACAGGCTTGAGCCAAAGTGGGAAATTGAAGAAGGTGCGTGCGATTACGTCAAAGGAAGCACCAGAATTGGTTGAGATTGGTAAGAGCCTTACTCTTCTGCACCCCTCCTCATCCTCTCGATCTGCACCCTCTTCTTCACTCTCTGCTATGTGCACCCCCAAAGACACTACCACCAACAACACCACCACCACCACCACCACATACCTTCCGCTTGAGTCACAGGAATTATTTTCCGATCCATATCAAGACATTTCTGATGCGCAGCCACTCTTGGCATTGGATCAGGAAGAGGAGGTAGCAACAACCGCCACTCAGCAGTCTGACGACAGTACCCAGATCAGCCCAAGGAGGAGGTTGGTCACCGGTGTTGCTGCCTACTCCGAGATCTCTAATTATAGCGGTGGGGAAGGTGACGTCAATGATGACGTGTCTAGTGATGTCACGTGGGTGCCCACAAGAGAGGAAGAGGAGGGGAGTTCAGAGGGAGATATGGACCAGCAGATAGGGAGGAGAAGCAGGAATAACTTACATTGCACAGGAGGGACAAAGCAGACTGCTAATGTATCAGGAGCAAGTCATCGACCATGTACAGTCACATCTGGTGCTCCCAGGACGCCAGCACATGGCTCCGCAGTGTGGGCTTTTTTTAACATGTCCACTGCTGACAATAGTGTTGCCATCTGCAATCTTTGCAGTCAATGCATTAGTCGCGGTAAGCCCAACACTCACCTAGGGACAAACGCCTTAAGAAGGCACATGAGCTGCCATCACTGAGCCCAGTGGGAGCAACAAGAACACACAAAGCCACACTCCAGGCTCTCACCGACCAGCCTCGTCTTCTACTTCTCCTTCTCCTCTCTCCTCACAATTGTCCTCCACTCCACCTTCCATCACGCCAAGCTCACGATTTTCTGCAAAAAGGCAGGCTTCCGTTGGCCTAATGTTCGAGCATAAAAAAATGATGACGCCAGATAACCCTCTTGCCCAACGGTTGGCGGCTGGCTTGTCAGAACTCATAGCCCGCCAACTACTGCCATATAAACTGGTGGACTCGGAGGCCTTTCGAAAATTTGTGGCCATTGGAACACCACAATGGAAGGTCCCAGGAAGGAAGTATTTCTCAGAAAAGGGCATCCCAGAGCTATATGGCCATGTTCAGCGGCAAGAGAATGTATCTCTGGCACACAGTGTCGGTGCCAAGATACATCTGACCACCGACACGTGGTCTAGCAAACACGGGCAGGGAAGGTATATCACTTTTACTGGCCACTGGGTAAACCTTCTGATGGCCGTCAAGCATGTAACCTGTGGCACCCGTGTAGATTTGGTTTTACCGCCACGGATTGCATGCAGGCCTGGCTCTTCTTCTCCCCCTCCTCCATCCTCCTCCCTCTCCTCCTCGGCTGACTCCTCCTTTTCCGCTGCTAGCGTCTCTTCCGCTGCGCCGCCCAAGCTCCCCAGAACCTATTCGACATGCCAGGTGAGACGTTGCCATGCCGTGCTGCGTCTGTTGTGCCTGGAAGCCAAGAGCCACACTGGCCCGGCACTCCTTTCAGCTTTGCGTTCACAGGCAGATCAGTGGCTAACACCGCTCAACTTGACAGTTGGTAAAGTGGTGTGTGACAATGGTGCCAATCTGCTTAGCGCATTGAAACAGGGCAAAATTACGCATGTGCCATGCATGGCACACGTCTTAAACTTGGTCGTGCAGCGATTCGTTGTCAAATACCCTGGGGTCCAGGACATCTTGTGGCAGGCAAGGAAAATCTCGGCCCATTTCAGAAGATCTTACACAGCCATGGCTCGCCTTGCTGACATTCAGCGGCGACACAATCTGCCGGTCAGACATCTTATTTGCGATTGCCCGACGCGATGGAACTCAACCTTCTATATGCTTGATAGGCTGCTCCAGCAGAAACGTGCAGTTAACGTCTACCTGTATGATCTCTGCAGCAGAACAGGTTCTGGGGAGCTGGGTTTTTTTTCACCGCGCCAGTGGCTGCTCATGCGCGACGCATGCAGACTTCTGCGGCCATTTGAGGAGATCACCAAACTGGTCAGTCGCAGCCATGGCGCCATCAGTGACATGGTACCTTATGCCTTTTTATGGAGTGTGCATTGCGTCGTGTCATTGATCAAGCTGTGGAGGAGCGGGAAAATAAGGAAGTTGCAATGCTGGATGAATTCCCAGGGGGGGGCTACTCTATCTGAGACAAGTGAACAACAGGAGCCTGAAGAGGAGTCAGAGGAGGATGGTGCCGGGGCGGATGAGGAGGAGCAAGAAAAGCATGCTTTAAACCTTTCTGGGATCCCTGTTGTGCGTGGATGGGGAGAGGAGAATGAAGAGGACGACATTATCCTGCATGATGAGCAGGAGCCAGGCCACCACACCGCTTTCAGTTTAGTGCAAATGGGGGCCTTCATGCTCCAGTGTTTTAACAGGGACCCCCGTATAAAAAGCATAAGGGTCAAGGACCAGTACTGGGTGGCAACGTACTTAGACCCCCGGTACAAACACAAAATGGCGGAAATGTTACCGCCGTCACAGAGGGCTGTCAGAATGGAGCACTTCCAGGCCTTGCTTTGAGAAATGCTGCATTATGCTTTTGCGTGCGCTGGCAGAGGAGCAATTCCCACTCCCAGAGAAGGAGTTGCGGGTACCAATCCAACAGCGCCTGCAAGAAGAGTCTGGTTTGAAGATGTGTTGGTGACTTCTGATATGAGGTCATTCTTTCAGCCGACCCATCGACAGGTGTCATCTGGATCCAGCATCAGGGAACGCCTAGACCGACAGGTGTCCGACTACATCGGATTAACGGCCGATGTGGACTCTCTGAGGAGAGATGAACCCCTGGACTACTGGGTGGGCAGGCTTGACCTCTGGCCAGAGCTTGCCCAATTTGCAATGGAACTGTTGGCTTGCCCCTTGTCCAGTGTCCTGTCCGAAAGGACGTTCAGCGCAGCAGGGGGGATCGTGACCGATAAGCCAGGGGTTGACAAATTTGCTTGGAATCTAGGAGCCAGCTAAAAAAGTTAGGAGCCAGGTCCGTGACGGCGATCTGGACCTGTCCCTGGCCTGACATGGAGACGAGTGAGGGGAAGATAGCCCCCAGCCCCCCACCTGTCTCCAAGTCATTGCCCATAGCTCTTAGAGGGACATTTTATTTGTTTTATTTTTTTCAAATTACGATTTTTTTTTTAAATTGAGTTTTAGTGTAAATATGAGATGTGAGGTCTCTCTGACCCCAGATCTCATATATAAAAGGACCTGTCATGCTTTTTGCTATTACAAAGGATTTTTACATTTCTTGTAATAGGAATAAAAGCAACACACATTTTTTTTTTAAAAGAACAGTGAAAATTTTTTAAATAAAAGATAAAATAAGAAAAAAATAAATAATTTTAAACGCGCCCTGCCCCGCCAAGCTTGCGTACAGAAGCGAACACATATATGAAAGCAATGTTCAAACCACACATGTGAGGTATAGCTGCGATCTGTAGAGTAAGAGCAATAATTCTAGCCCTAGACCTTCTCTGTAACTCAAAACGTGCAACCTGTAGAATTTTTTCATGAATTTCACATATAAAAAAAGAATGCTTGTAGTTATCGATCCCAGATTCACCTCATACATGTATTATGTCATTGTCCATGTGGTGGGACTATGTGTGCACAGCTAGTAATTATTTTGTGGCTGCAAATATGACCTGTAGGTTTGTAAAGTTCACCATCCCTGTACTGTGCTGCCTTCCTCCTGGGGCTGCTTATTATAAGGGGCTCCCACCATCCCTGTGCTATGCTCATTATGAGGGGCTCCCACCATCCCTGTGCTGTCCTGACTTCCTCCTGGGGCTGCTTATTATGAGGGGCTCCCACCATCCCTGTGCTATGCTGACATCCTCCTGGGGCTGCTTATTATGAGGGGCTCCCACCGTCCCGGTGTTATGCTGACATCCTCCGAGGGCTGCTTATTATGAGGGGCTCCCACCATCCCTGTGCTATGCTGACTTCCTCCTGGGGCTGCTTATTATGAGGGGCTCCCACCATCCATGTGCTATGCTGACATCCTCCTGGGGCTGCTTATTATGAGGGGCTCCCACCATCCCTGTGCTGTGCTGACTTCCTCCTGGGGCTGTACCTCTGCTGTGCATATTATGAGGGGCTCCCACCATCCCTGTGCTATGCTCATTATGAGGGGCTCCCACCATCCCTGTGCTGTGCTGACTTCCTCCTGGGGCTGCTTATGGTGCAGGTGTCAGTGCTGTATATCACGGTGCTGGTGTCAGTGCTTCATGTCACGCTGCTGATGTCAGTGCTCTCTATCATGGTGCTGGTATCAGATCACTCTATCACTGTGCAGGTGTCAGTGCTCTATATCACGGTGCTGGTGCTGGTGATCATCTCCTGCACCCTCTTCTTTGCCTACCCTGACCTTCCCTCGCCTCCATTGTCTCAAGAGCCCTGAATTTTCAGAATTTCACATATAAAAAAAGAATGCTTGTAGTTGTCGATCCCAGATTTACCTCATACATGTGTTATGTCATTGGCCATGTGGTGGGACTATGTGTGCACAGCTAGTAATTATTTTGTGGCTGAAAATATGACCTGTAGGTTTGTAAAGTTCACCATCCCTGTGCTGTGCTGACTTCCTCCTGGGGCTGCTTATTATGAGGGGCTCCCGCCATCCCTGTGCTGTGCTGACTTCCTCCTGGGGCTGTACCTCTGCTGTGCATATTATGAGGGGCTCCCACCATCCCTGTGCTATGCTCATTATGAGGGGCTCCCACCATCCCTGTGCTATGCTCATTATGAGGGGCTCCCACCATCCCTGTGCTATGCTCATTATGACGGGCTCCCACCATCCCTGTGCTATGCTGACTTCCTCCTGGGGCTGCTTATTATGAGGGCTCCCACCATCCCTGTGCTATGCTGACTTCCTCCTGGGGCTGCTTATTATGAGGGGCTCCCACCATCCCTGTGCTGTGCTGACTTCCTCCTGGGGCTGTACCTCTGCTGTGCATATTATGAGGGGCTCCCACCATCCCTGTGCTATGCTCATTATGAGGGGCTCCCACTATCCCTGTACTATGCTGACTTCCTCCTGGGGCTGCTTATTATGAGGGGCTCCCACCATCCCTCTGCTATGCTGACTTCCTCCTGGGGCTGTACCTCTGCTGTGCATATTATGAGGGGCTCCCACCATCCCTGTGCTATGCTCATTATGAGGGGCTCCTACCATCCCTGTGCTATGCTGACTTCGTCCTGGGGCTGCTTACGGTGCAGGTGTCAGTGCTGTATATCACGGTGCTGGTGTCAGTGTTTTATGTCACGCTGCTGATGTCAGTGCTCTCTATCACGGTGCTGGTGTCAGATCACGCTACCATGGTGCAGGTGTCAGTGCTTTATGTCACGGTGCTGGTGTCAGTGCTTTATGTCACGGTGCTGGTGTCAGATCACTCTATCACGGTGCAGGTGTCAGTGCTCTATATCACGGTGCTGATGTCAGTGTTTTATGTCACGGTGCTGATGTCAGTGCTCTCTCTCTATCACGGTGCTGGTGTCAGTAGTAATTATTTTGTGGCTGCAAATTTGACCTGTAGGTTTGTAAAGTTCGCCTCCCGTTGAAGTCAATGGGGCCTGCCGCGAACGTTATGGTTTGCGAACTATCGGCCGCGTTCGCGGTTCGCGTTCGCGAAACGTCCCGTCGGAAGTTCGTCCATCACTAATCCTCACTACCGCTGGAATTCACATCAGCGCAATACCTTCTACACATCTCGAGAATCTCCCATAAAAAATACTACAGGTCAATCGCTATGCACATTATTAATGCCGCTGGGCTGTGTGTGCCAGTACATTGGAGGACCAAGTCACCCCCCCTCCATAAAGGAATGTGTGACACAGATGAACCAGATAGCAGCGATAAAGGAGCTGATTTGCAATGCACAGGATAGAATAGTAAAATTTTCGGCAATTTGGGCTCCCTGGCTGGAATACCGAAACTCGCAGCGCTGTCAGGACTTAGCCTGGGATACTCCCTGAAAGGCACAGTAGCTCCCATAATATCTGGGGTACACTGGGGTAGCTGGTGGTGATCCCACCCCCTCCTCACGCATTCCCGGTGCAGTGCCTCCCTCATCCTCCCCCCCTTCCCTCCCCTCCCCACTTTACTTTCTCTCTGTTCTTTGTTTTTTTGTTTTTTCTCATTTCCTTTCTCTTCTATTTTTTATTTTTATTTTACTCCACTAAAAGGCTTTGAAGTCAAGTACCGCCCTTGCAACCAGACGCACCCCCAGTTCCTGCTTGTCTTATAGTATATACAGAAGCGACATGGGTTACTCTTCTAGGAAGTCCCCCATTCCAGCGTAAATCAGGCAGGCCCGAAATACACAATGGTAGATCTCTTCGTTTTTGTCATTCTTTTTTCATTTTTCTTTTGAAAATAAAACAAAAATTAAACATAGGGAGGAATAAGAAATGAAGGGACTACTCCCCGCTATTGTATGCTTCTTTGTGTGGCCATGTTACTGACTAACTTAGAGGCTGCAATGGCCGGGTCCTACTCTTGCGAGTTTTGTATCCAAGGCCTCCATCTAGTTGGAACATGTACTTGTAACCCGGTTATGTGATTTATGGTACTACTTGTATTATCTATGAAAAATGTTCAATACATTTTCCACAATTTTTGTGGAAAAATTGTAATTACATGCCCCTGTTAAACAGGGGCTGAAAAATTGGGCCTTAGGCACTGGTGCTGGTACCATGACACTGCAACCCCTCACAGATACTCTAGTTGGAGCACAGGAATGAGCCCTGCTGCAAAGTATTGCATCAAAAATTGTAATTACATGCCCCTGTTAAACAGGGGCTGAAAAATTGGGCCTTAGCCACTGGGGGGCGACGCCCAGAACAAAAAAATGTTCTTCCAAGCTATCAACAGGATCATTGAGAAGAAAGAGGATAGTCAGTCAGCATAACAGGATAGTCACTCAGCATCAGCATAGGCAGTCTTGAAGGGATCTGACATTTTAACAAAAAAATATTCGGTTACATCAGCTTCAGGTGCTTGGTAGCTGGTGGTGATCCAAGACTGATTCATCTCTATGAAGGTCAGTTGATCAACTGAGTAGGTGGACATTCACACCCTGTGCTCGGGTATAAAGCCTCCAGCAGCACTGAATGTGCGTTCCGAAAGAATGCTGGTTGCAGGACAGGCCAGTAGCTCAATTGTATACTCTGCAAGCTCTAGCCAGTGATCCATCCTCAAGACCCAGCAACCCAGAGGATTTTCGGTGGGAAAGGTGTCCAAGTCTGATCTTGCCCCTAGGTATTCCTGCAAATGTAAATCAGATGCTGGCGATGGTTGCTGGAACCGATAATACCTTTTAGGCTGCAGACTTAAAAATTGTCTGAACACATCGGTCAAGCGGCCACCTTCTCCACCGCTCCTTCTGTGACTGACCGAAGCCTCAGCAACATGTTGTCCAGGACCAGGAATTTGTAACTTCCCAGTCTCTGGGAATGCATTGCACAGACCATTCTGCAAGGCCTTCCGAAGATGTCCCATCCTCTGCTCCCTCTGCGACGGCAAAGTAAAGTCCGCAACCTTACCCTTGTACCGTGGATCAAGGAGAGTTGCCAGCCAGTAATGATCCCTCTCCTTGATCCGCTGAATACAAGGATCCTTCTGCAGGCTTTGCAGGATCGGGGAGGCCATGCAGCGTAGGTTAGCTGAGGCATTCGGTCTGGAATCCTCTGGGTCACTAAGGACGACATGATCCACAGCCACCTCCTCCCAGCCACGTACAAGTCCACGTGTTTCTTGGGACTGTAAATCATCCCTAAAAGGCTGCTGCTCCACCTCCATTCTGACACAATCTTCCTCCTCCTTGTCCTCTTCCTGTGTGATTGGCGGGCCAGCAGGAACACTGTCTGGATAAAGGGGGCCTTGAGAGGCAAGGAAGTCCTCCTCTTCCTGCCTCTGTTCTGCCTCAAGTGCTCTGTCCATTATTCCATGCAGCGTGTGCTCCAACAGGTGGACAAGAGGTACAGTGTCCCTGATGCATGCACTGTCACTGCTCACCATCCTCGTGGCCTCCTCAAATGGTGACAGGACAGTGCATGAATCCCTGATCATGGCCCACTGGCCTGGGGAAAAAAAAAACGAGCTCCCCCGACGCTTTCCTGGTGCCATAGCCGCACCGGTACTCATTGATGCCCCTGTGCTGCGTGTGCAGCATGGCCAACGTTGAGTTCCACCTGGTGGGCATGTCACAGATTAGGCAGTCCTTGGCCAGGTTCAATTCCTTTTGGAGGTCAGACAGCCGAGCACTGGCATTATATATCGGAAATGCACACAGACTTTCCTGGCCTGCCTCAGGACATCCTGTAAGCCTAGGTACCTGCCCAAGAACCGATGCACCACCAGGTTGTTGCCATTGTCACAAACCACCATTCCTGGCTTAAGCTGGCGTGGCATCAGCCACCTCTCAGCCTGCACCTGCAGAGCTGACAGAATATCTGCCCCAGTTTCTGTCCCCCAAGCACACCAGCACAAGCATGGTATGGCATTTTTTTGCCTGCGTATTTGCGCAGCCCCTTGAACGCCTATGGAGCACCTCTGTTTCCGAGGACAAAGCACAGGAAGAGGCCATGGAGGAAGAAGAAGAGGATGGGGTGGGGGAGAGAGGTGTGTCACAATCACCAGTAGTAGCATTTTGGAGGCGTGGTGGCAGAACAGCCTCCAACACTACTGCACCTTGTCCTGCATCCTTCCCAGCTGCCAGAAAAGTGACCCAATGCGCTGTTTAAGATAGGTAACATCCCTGTCCATGCCTGCTGGACCATGAGTCAGCGGTAATATGCACCTAACCGCTGAACGCCCTGTCCAATGAGGCATGGACATTGCCTTCCACATGCCGGTAGAGAGACGGAATTGCCTTCCGTGAAAAGAAGTGCCGTTTGAGAACCTGCCACTGAGGAACCTCACATTGCACAAACCCACATAAGGGGGCAGAGTCTACCAACTGAAAAGGCAGTAGTTGAAGTGATAGAAATTTAGCCAAGCTAGCATTCAACCGCTGGGCATGTGGATGGCTGGGAGTGAACTTCTTTCGAAGGTCCAGCAGCTGGGGCAGGGAAATTTGCCTGGTACCATCGGACATCGGTGTACCGCTAGCAGATTGCTTGCAAGTACTTGGCTGTGACACACCTAATTCTACACCTTCATTCCTCTCAGTGCAGGTTTCAGAGAGGACTGAAGGTATAGTGGAGTTGGAGATCCCAGCTGATGAGGAGCAAGGAGAGATCCGCTTTGTTCTTTGGTGTGGGTCTTTGAGGTACGCTTGCCAACAAACTGCATGGCAGGTCAACATATGTCTGGTCAAGCATGTGGTGCCCAAGCGGCTGATGTTTTGGCCACGTGAGATACGCTTGAGACATATGTTGCAAATAGCAGAGGTGCGATCTGATGCACTCGTCTCAAAAAAGGCCCACACCAAAGAGCTTTTAGAATAACGTGCAGAGGCGGCGCTCTGCCCAGGTGGAGCTCTGTGTTGCCTGTTGTCAATTATGGATTTCTTCGCTGACGGCGCTGTGATTGGCCAAGCATGTGGGTCAAAGTGCATGCTTGGTCAATCATCAGCCAGCAATGCACTGCGATGCCGCAGCGAATTATGGGCTGTGAGCAGCACTCGAATTTTGCGCGAACGGCCCGTAATGTTCGGATTTCGGCCGACCGGGCGAACAGACGATGTTCGACTCAAACATGCAGCTCATCCCTAGTTATCACCTATATAAAAAAAAATTATACTTTTTTTTATATCTATACAAAAATGTTTTGCCTTAAATTTCTATTTTAAATCGAATGGGTTATTTTAAAAGGTAATCGTTTACAATCACTTAACCACTTGGCGCCCAAGCTACGTCATATAACGTTGTGGGCTTTGTGGTTGTATATCTGAATGATGCCTGAGGTTACAGACATCATTCAGATATCGGCATTTTCAGCCAGCGATTCCCTGCACCATAAGAACAATCATAGCGGCTGTTCCGCCGCTTGATCGTTCTTATGGGTGGCGGGAGGGGACGTCACCCCCTCCTGTTGCCCTCCGGTGCTTCTACCGACTCACCACTTCCATTGGTGAGTTGGTCACAGGATCCGCCGACCCCCGGATGGTATCATAGAGATTTCAGGCGGACCAAATGGTCCCCGTAGTCTCTATGAACGCTCAGAGGCCGGGCGCGATGTTATGACGTCACGCCCGGCCTCTGTATTCAAAATAACAGCGCCGCCTTGGCTGGGAAGCCAGGATCGTTTTTTTTTTTATTCTAGGCTTCCCAGCCTAAAGGTGAGATGTGGGGTCTTATTGACCTCACTGTAAATAGGTCCAATCATGCCATATTTCTATTACAAGGGATGTTTACAGTAAAGTGTCAAACTAAAAAAATAAAAGTAAAATCAACAAAAAAATAAAAAATTAAGCGCCATTGTCCCTGTTTTTTTAAAGCATGAAACTTTTTGGGGGTTCTATGTAATTTTCTAGCAAAAAAATTATGAATTTTACAGAGAAATGTCAGAATTGGCCTGGATGTGAAGTGGTTAAAGGAGAAGTATCGGAATGCAAAAATAGGTAATACATGCTACCCTCATACCTGCATTGCATTTCTTTCTTTCCTCAACCCTTTAGTTTTTGCAGAATAGTCTTTTGGAGTGTCTAGAATCAGCCTCTAATGGCTTCTCTCTTGGTTCAAAAGTTTCCAGAGGGTGGACACTCTGTCCAGCCACTCCCTCTCTCTGGAGAACATGTGGGTGTGCCTGGTGAAGAGGTGCACACCCAGGCTGCTATCTAGAATGAGCACATTCTTCACGTGCCTCTGTTTCCATGGCAGCGTGTCCCCAGCTAAAACTCAGAAGCAGAGAGACTGTGTGATACAACCAGTGAAGTCCTCATCTTTCTCCAGCTGTTATCTGCAAGCTCTCCTCTGCAAGACTCCAACACCTCTCCCCTGGGCTTTGATGTTCCATCCTGCGTCCTCTGAATTCCCTCCCTACCTCTTTTGTTTCCATGGTTACCAAAGCTTCTTATGCACAGTGATGGACATTGGGGGGAGGCGGCTGGGGCATCTCAGATCACAGAGCCCAGGGGAGAGCACAGACACACCATGTACTGATGCATAATAGAGGAATATGATGGGGCAGTTTTGATGGAGCAATTCTGATGGGGCAGTTTTGATGCTATTCAGCATTCCCACGCATTTTCTCCAGGAAATGCATTTTCTAGTTATTAAGTGTTCTTGCATAGCAAGACCACTTACTGTTATCTCACATATATATTATTAGTGGGAATGCTTTAGCAGTCCCACTATTGTTATTAGTGGGAATCCTTTAGCAGTCCCACTATTGTTATTTGTTTTTTTATTTATTAATCATCATTATCATCATCCTTTTATTATTATTCCGTACGTTATTTGGCTCTGCGTAACTTCTGCATACTTTCAGCTATTAAAGCCATTCAACTTTTAAAATGTTCAGCTCTTTCAGCTGATGTGTGCTCTTCTTCAATTTTTTTCTACTATTTATACTTTTTAAAATATTAAGCTTTTTAACACTTTTTTTAACATTGAAGTCAATGAGAGCATGCTTAAAATCCTTAAAATCTTCTTCCGCTACCAAAAGTTTCAGCTCCTTCATACTTTCACCTACAGATGCCAAACAAAATTTAAAATGTTCACAAAATATTCAGCTATCTGGCTATATCTTTTCAGTTTGATATCTTTTACAGTTTTTGTGAAAAAAGCTGTTTAATTTTAGTGATCATTTCAGAAAATATCATTAAATTTAGAGCATCTAGGCTTTTGTTGTCTCTTTTGTTTCCATGGTTACCAAAGCTTCTTATACACAGTGATGGGCAGTGGGGGAGAGCACAGACACACCATGTACTGATTTATAATAGAGGAATATGATGGGCAGTTTTGATGGGGCAGTATGATGGGGCAGTTTTGATGCTATTCAGCATTCCCACGCATTTTCTCCAGAAAATGCATTTTCTAGTTAAGTGTTATTGCATAGCAAGACCACTTACTGTTATCTCACATATATATTATTATTATAGACAAATTTACCACCCTAACTTCTCCCACAGATTTTACACTACATAGACAGTAATATACCAAAACATGCGGATTGTTCCCTATTGGTGTGCTATTACTTTGTGGAACGTTTCGCCAAATGGTTCACGAAATATCATTGTTTTTGCGGTGAAAATTGTCCCATAGGAATAAATGGCGAAATGCTCAAAACTAGAGTGGGAAGTGACAAAAGCTGACCACCCCATGATCAGCCAAAACATTATGACACCCCATGATCAGCCAAAACATTATGACACCTCATGATCAGCCAAAACATTATGACCAGCCAAAACATTATGACCCCCCCCATAATCAGCCAAAACATTATGACCAGCCAAAACATGACCACCATATCATCAGCCAAAACATTATGATCATCCCATGATCAGCCAAAACAATATGTCCACAACATGATCAGCCAAATAATTTATGACCACCCCATTATCAGCCAAAACATTATGACCACCCCATGAAAAAAAAATAATAAATAAAAAAAGAAAATTTGAAAAAAATATATTTTTTGACAAAAAATTTGAAAAACAAATCTTTTGAAAAAAAAAAACATAAAAAAAAAAAAAAACATTTTTGGAAAAAAAATATAGTTTACAAAAAAAATTCAGCTCTTTCAGCTAATGATGGGACTTCAACTTGATCAGCCAAAACATTATGACCCCCCCATGATCAGCCAAAATATTATGACCACCCCATGATCAGCCAAAACATTATGACCCCCCCATGATCAGCCAAATCATTTATGACCACGCCATTATCAGCCAAAACATTATGACCCCCCCCCCCCCCATGATCAGCCAAAATATTATGACCACCCAATGATCAACCAAAACATTATGACCCCCCCGTGATCCGCCAAAACATTATGACCACCCCATGAAAAAAAAATGTAAAAAAATAAATAATTTTTGAAAGGAAATAAATCATTTTTGAAAAAAAATTAAATATTTTTGAAAAATAATACATTTTTGAAAAAAAGTAAAAACATTTTTGAAAAAAGTAAAAACATTTTTGAAAAAAAGTAAAAACATTTTTGAAAAAAAATCATTTTTAAAAAAAAAAGAAAATCTTTTTTGAAAAAAAAGAAAAATAATTTTTGAAAAAAAAAAATCGATAAAAAAAACAAAAATAATATTTGGAAAAAAAATTATTTGAAAAAAAAATGTTCAGCTCTTTCAACTAATGATGGAAATTAAAATGTTTTACTACTATTTATACTTTTTAAAATATTAAGCTTTTTAACACTTTTCACGCTCCAGACGATGTCCAATGACGAAACGCGCAGGGCGTGGTCTAATGTGTACACACTCTCTCTCACAAGGCTGCAGCGATGTTTATATCAGCGTTTTTACCTCTGATATATGTCAGTAGCCACTTTTGTATTACAATAAAGATAATAGTCTTAAACAGTACTACAGTATGGATGTTTTATTTTTTATATAACACAAGGAAATGAGGAGTAACTGAATAGTAACCGGACCAGCTTTATACAGCGACACAGGGGCTCACACTGTGGAGGCGAGTTAACCCCTGCAGGGGCAGGGGAGCTGGTGAGTGCGGCAATTTGTCCTATGCACGGAAAACGCACCGGTTGCGATTCAGGATACACCAGGCACTGAGCACAAGTCACTTTGATTGAATTACTGTGGAATTTTTGAAGTTATCTTTTCTTGGACTTTATTGTTTTTCAATGGTTTTTCAATGGACTTTATTGCATGAAGATTATATAAGCTTTATAAGCATGTTTTTTGCACTAAAAGCACATAAGCACTTTTGATTGCACACAGCTGTGAAATACAGAGTATATATTTTTTAATATTTTTTCAGCATTTTCTTAACATTTTTTCTGGTTTATTCACCACCTGCAATTTGCACTGCAATAATCATATAGGAGTTTAGGTAGCATTAGCACTTTAAGAAAGTTGTTTATTTTAGCACTGGTATTTTACATGTAATATGTATGTTATTAGTGGTCACAGTAGAGCGCCATAGCTACCACCTTAGCATTTACATTTCTTTCCAACCTATTAAGCTGGTTTTATCTGGTAGTGGCAGCTTCCTTTCTCTACATATGTGATCTTATATATATATATATCTTTTGCCTCTTTTCTAATTTCAGAGTAGTTTTTTCTGTCCCCAAAGCGCAAACCTTATCCCCCCCCCCCCCCCCCCTCAACTTTTTTACTACTATTTATACTTTTTACAATATTAAGCTTTTTAATACTTTTCAAAGTTACTCCAGCCACTCCAACCACCCAACAGTTACTCAAGCCACTCCAGTAGGTCGAGGCAAGAACACTTCACACAATTTCCCCAGAAATTGTAGACTTTTCTAGTTTGTGAAAATGCTTCAGCAGTCCCACTATTGTTATTAGTTTTTATTTATTAATCATCTTCTTTTTATTATTATTAGTGGGAATGCTTTAGCAGTCCCACTATTGTTGTTATTTGTTTTTTTATTTATTAATCATCATCATCATCATCATCTTTTTATTATTATTCTGTACGTTTTTTGGCTCTGGGTAACTTCTGCATACTTTAAGCTATTAAAGCCATTCAACTTTTAAAATGTTCAGCTCTTTCAGCTGATGTGTGCATTACTTCAACTTTTTTTCTACTATTTATACTTTTTAAAATATTAAGCTTTTTAACAATTTTTGTTAACATTGAAGTCAAATAGAGCATGCTTAAAATCCTTAAAGTGGCTGTAAACCCTTACAAACCACTTTGACCTACAGGTAAGCCTAGATTAAGGCTTACCTGTAGGTCCAAGAAATATCTCCTAAACCTATACGGTTTAGGAGATATTTACAAAAAGACAGGCACCGCTGTCTACAGCGCATGCGCCGTAGACAGCAGCACGCAGGCACACTGAGCAGGCCGCAGATCACAGTGATATGCCGCTCGTGTTGGCTCCCATGCGCATGCACTGGAGTGACGTCATCGCGGCTCCGGCGAATCACAGCGCCAGAGCAGCGAGACCCGGATGTCACTGCGGGATACATGGCAGCAGTGAAGATGAAGAAGGAGGACCGCTTTGGGGGCTTCGTTCTCAGGTAAGTTATTCATAATGAGCTAGTATGCTATGCATACTAGCTCATTATGCCTTTGCCTTGCAGGTTGCATTTTTTTTTTCTAAATAGCCCTTACTTCCTCTTTAAAATCTTCTTCCGGAGTTTCAGCTCCTTCATACTTTCACCTGCAGACGCCAAACAAACTTTAAAATGTTCACAAAATATATATATCTTTTCAGCTTGATATCTTTTACAGTTTTTGTGAAAAAGCTGTTTAAATTTAGTGATCATTTCAGAAAATGTAATTTTAAAGGCTTTTGTAGTCATGGTTACCAAAGCTTCTTATACACAGTGATGGGCGGAGGGGGTGGGGGGAGCACAGGCACACCATGTACTGATTTATAATAGAGGAATATGATTGGGGAGTTTTGATGGTGGCAATATGATGGGGCAATTCTGATGGGACATTTTTGATGGTGGCAATATGATGGGGTCAGTTTTGATGGGGGCAAAACGATGGGGCAGTTTTGAGGGTGGCAATATGATGGGGGCAGTTTTGATGGGGCAATTTTGATGGTGGCAAAATGATGGGGCAGTTTTGATGGGGTGTATTTTGATGGGGGCAGTTTTGATGCTATTCAGCATTCCCACGCATTTTCTCCAGGAAAAGCATTTTCTAGTTATTCTTATTATAGCCAAATTTACCACCCTAACTCCTCCCACAGCTTTTACACTACATAGACAGTAATATACCGAAACATGCGGATTGTTCCCAATTGGTGTGCTATTACTTTGTGGAACGTTTCGCTGAATGGTTTTGCATTGTTTTGCAACTACAAAATCAAATAAATGGTTGTGTTTTCACAGTAATGCTCCCACTAGTTCTCATGAGATGGTTTGCTTACAAGAGCTCATCCTGCAGGCAAATGGTGACATCTTGTGGCCTTTCTTAGCAACAACAACCTTATGTCAACTATGTTCACTGTAATAGTAATGTAGAGAGCATGCTCAGAAGCATTCATAAGAGTCTGTAAGAGCTTATAAATCTGCAGACAAAGTGGGCTACATTTGTCAATGTTTTGACACTACAATAGGGGTGCCCAACCTTTTTGAGGAGCAAGGGCCACTTAAGCGACTTGGTAATGGCCGCGGGCCACAATGAGCAGAGCAAGTGGATGACAGGTCCGTGCAGAGTGGACACAGCCCACTCTATGGGTCCTCAGATCTGATTCTCCCTGATGGAAGGGGATTGATCCCCTTTTGTTTTTTTTTGAGAATCAGATTGGAGGTAGGTGGGTGTAAAAGGACACAAATCTGTTTACATTTGCCATTTCATAGAGGTGAATGGAGGGTCTGATTGGGTTGGACGGATTGTGTGAAAGGGGCCTTTCACACTAATGCAGAGCAGTGCACCTGTGTCTTTCCTGCTGGTTAGCTGCACTTTGCCATAGACTTCTATTATATCCTGCAGGTGTGGTGCACTTTCTGAAAGAACACCAAACCGGCAGGTAATAACAGAAGTCTATGCCTCAGTGCAGGTAACCCGAAGGTGCAATGTGCTGCACCTATGGATCAGTTTGAAAGCAGCCCAGTAACCACTGCGCAGATATGCCCATATATACACTGCAATTTTAGCAATAAACTGACCTTTAACTGACCTTTAATAACAGTCTTCCATTCAGGTATTGCCTGCTGTTGCTGTCCCTGGCAGAGTGCATTTGGTATCACTCCGCCTGTGACAAGAGACAGCACTATACAGGAAGCATCAACTTATACAGCTCTGCTCCATAGCTGCTTGCTTTGCCGGCTTCATTAACAACACAGATGCTCTGGATTTCTGGAATGGTGGGTCTGCAACCCATGATCTGGGCTTGCCAATCTGCCATCCCACAGAAGGAGATCGCAGGCCACATCAGAGGGCCCCCGGGCCACTGGTTGGGCACCCCTGCACTATAATATCAAATAAAAAGGTGTATTCATAGTAATGACAAGCTAGAGCATGGTTTGCTTACAAGAGCTAATCCTGTAGACAATGGGGACATCTTGTGGCCTTTCTAAGCAACAACAAGCTCATGTAAACTATATTCACAGTAATGGTAATCTAGAGAGCATGCTCAGAAGCATTCATATGAATTAGCAAGTTGGTAAGTAGTCTGCAGACAATGTGGGTTTCTTTTCTCATTGTTTGGACACTACAATATAAGATAAAATGTCTATTTATAGTAATCGCAAAATAGAGCATGCTCTGATTAGCAGGGGCGGATCCAGAGCCTAGTCTCGGGAGGGGCGCTGCCAGAAAATATGTTTTTTTGGGGGTAAATTTATCAGGGAAGTGGCTGCTGTTAGAGCTTCAATCATCACATTGCAGATTGTCACTTGCCACGTCGCCTGTTAACAGATGCAGATTGTCACTTGTCGCGTCACCAGATGCAGATTGTCACTTCCCACGTCCCATGCCACACGTTGCAGATTGTCACTTGCCACGTCACCTGTCACCTGTTGCAGATTGTCATTTGCCACGTCCCATAACACATATTTCAGATTGTCACTTGCCACATCACCTGTCACCAGATGCAGATTGTCACTTGCCATGTCCCATGCCACACGTTGCAGATTGTCACTTGCCATGTCACCTGTCACCAGATGCAGATTGTCACTTGCCACGACCCATGCCACACGATGTAGATTGTCACTTGCCACGCCCCATGCCACATGATGTAGATTGTCACTTGCCACGTCCCATGCCACAAAATGTAGATTGTCACTTGCCACGTCACTTGCCACATGATTCAGATTGTCACTTGCCACGTCACTTGCCACACGATGCAGATTGTCACTTACCATGTCCCATGCCACACGATGCAGATTGTCTCTTGCTCTGTCCCAGGCAGCAGATTACCAGTCAAGCAGCAGAGAGATGAAGTAATCTCTCTGCTGCCGCGGCTGCCTGCACACTGCACAGTGAGGGCAGAACTGCAGGGATGCAGGACGGGCACCAGGCGGTGAGAGATGATGTCATCTCTCTTCACCCCCGCCTGCCAGCTCCCTGATTGGCCAGCACCTATTCACACACTGTCAGTGAGCCGAGCCACCCGCTGTCTCTCAACGGAGCCACTCAGCTGTGGAGCCGCCCACCAGCTCTCTCACCCACGGTGATACCTGCCTGTCCACTCGAATTCTCAGAGGGGGCAATTGTCCCGATGCCCCCCCCGGATCCACCCCTGCTGATTAGTTCATATGAGTTTGTTAGCTTACGCAAGCTCATCCTGCAGACAACGGGGACATTCTGTGGCCTTTCTAAGCAACAGCAGTCTCATGTCAACTATATTCACACTAATATTTATCTAGAGAGCATGCATTCATATGAATGTTTCAAGTTACTAAGAGCACAGTATTCTGCAGTACTGATGGACGAACTTCCGACGGGACGCTTCGCGAACCGCGAAGGCGGCCAAAAGTTCACGAACCGCAAAGTTCTCGGCGGACCCCATTGACTTTAATGGCAGGCGAACCTTAAAAACCTCCAGGTCATATTTTCAGCCACAAAATACTTACTAGCTGTGCACACATAGTCCCACAACATGGACACTGACATAAAAAAAGTATTAAGTGAATCTGGGATCGACAACAACAAGCATTCTTTTTTTATCTGTGAAATTTTGACAATTCAGGACTCAGGAGCGCATGAAGGCCATGGAGGAGAGGCAAGGTCGGGGCAGGTTATGAAGGGGGTGCAGGAGATGATCAGTGCCACAGTCAGGGCAGCGCAGTCCTGTGCCAGTGTCCCAGTGTGTCAACCTGTGCTTGAGCCCCTCCCTCTGCCCGACCCTTACCCCCACCTATGCAGGGCTCCACTGCGGTGGTCCGGAGGTGCCAGTCCAGTGCTGATCCTCAGTCATGGTGCTGGCACTGCCTACTGATTGACTTCTCCGCTGCTATCTCCCTCACTGACACCAGCACTGAGATAGAACACTGACACCAGCACCGCGATAGAGACTGAGCACTGACACCAGCACCGAGATAGAGAGGACTGACACCAGCACAGAGATAGAGAGCACTGAAACCAGCACAGAGATAGAGAGCACTGACACCAGCACCAAGATAGAGAGCACTGACACCAGCACCGAGATGGAGAGCACTGACACCAGCACCATGATAGAGAGCACTGACACCAGCACCATGATAAAGAGCACTGACACCAGCACCGTGAGAGCTCTGACACCAGCACCATGATAGAGAGAACTGACACCAGCACTGAGATAGAGAGCACTGACACCAGCACCGTGATAGAGAGCACTGACACCAGCACTGTGAGAGCACTGAAACCAGCACCGTGATAGAGAGCACTGACACCAGCACCGAGATAGAGAGCACTGACACCAGCACCAAGATAGAGAGCACTGACCCCACACCAGCACCGTGATAGAGAACACTGACACCAGCACCGTGATAGAGAGCACTGACACCAGCACCGTGATAGAGAGCACTGACACCAGCACCGTGATATATAACAGGCTTTCTATATTTGAAAGAAAGTATATTATACATGTACAACCCTATATACTGTACACCTATAAAAGGACCTTTGTGGACCTAGTAGCTAGTGATTTGCAGACTGTCCCTGCTCCAAACACCAAACTGTCCCTCAGTCCCTACACTGATAAAAGACAGCTGCAGAATCGGGGAGCAATCAGCTCAGCAGCACAGCAGTCAAGTATAATATGCTTTCTATATTTCAAAAGAAAGTATATTATATATGTACAACCCTATATACTGTACACCTATACCAGTCCTTAAAAGGACCTTTGTGGAACTAGTAGCTAGTGATTTGCAGACTGTCCCTGCTACAAACACCAAACTGTTCCTCCCTACACTGATAAAAGACAGCTGCAGAATCGGTCAGTAAGCACTTGAAAGAAAGTATATTCTAAGTGTATTACAACCCTATATATTGTACACCTATACCAGTCATTAAAAGGACCTTTGTGGACCTAATAGTAATAGCTAGTGATTAAACTGACTGTCCCTGCTCCACACAGCGTCCTGTCCCTACACTGACAAAAGACAGCTGCAGAATCGGTCAGCAGCACAGCAGTGCATCAGAATATACTTTGTATCTTTGAAAGAAAGTATATTCTAAGTGTATTACAACCCTATATACTGTACACTTATACCCATCCTTAAAAGGACTTTTGTGGACCTAAGGCCGCATACACACGGGCGGACTGTCTGCCCAACTTAGTCTGCCGAAACACATTTCAGCGGACAGTCCGCTCGTGTGTGGGCTTCAGCGAACTTTTTCAGCGGAAAGTCTGGCGGACTAAGTATTTCGGAATGTTGGAAATACTGTCCGTTGGACTCGCATTTCAGCGGACAGTCCGCCCGTGTGTGTGCCAGTCCGCCCTACTTTTGAAATGAGCGGACTTTTCCCGCCCGGAGAAAAGTCCGCTCATTTAGAGCGGGTATCCAGGTAGGCGGGGCCCGCGACGGAGATGTCGCTGGCCCCGCTGCCTGGTATGGACTTAAAGGGGAACCCCAATGCCGAAAAAAAATCGGCGTGGGGTCCCCCCCAAGTCCACAACAGACCCTTGTCCGAGCACGCTACCCGGCCGGCCAGGAAAGGGGGGCGAGCGAGCGCCCCCCCTCCTGAGCCGTACCAGGCCGCGTGCCCTCAACATGGGGGGTGCCTTGGGGAAGGGGGGGCCGCGAGGCCCCCCCACCCCAATGCACCTTGTCCCCATGTTGATGAGGAAAAGGGCCTCTTCCCGACAACCCTGGCCGTTGGTTGTCGGGGTCTGCGGGCGGGGGGCTTATCGGAATCCGGGAGCCCCCTTTAATAAGGGGGCCCCCGGATACCGGCCCCCCACCCTATGTGAATGAGTATGGGGTACAATGTATGGGGTACAATGCTCGCTCGCCCCCCTTTCCTGGACGGCCGGGTAGCGTGCTCGGACAAGGGTCTGTTGTGGACTTTAAGTCCATACCAGGCGGCGGGGCCAGCGACGTCTCCTTCGCGGGCCCCGCCTACCTGGAGACGCGCTCAAAATGAGCGGACTTTCCTCCGCGTGTGTGGGCGAGTCCGTTCATTTCAAAAGTAGGGCGGATTGAATGGCGGACTTAGTCCGCCGTATTAGTCCGCTCAAAAAGTGCCGTGTGTGGGCAAGTCCGTTCATTCGAAAGTATGACGAACTGTCCGTCGGATTGTCTGACGGACTAAGTTGGCCAGACAGTCCGCCACGTGTGTACGCGGCTTTATAGTAATAGCTAGTGATTAAACTGACTGTCCCTGCTCCACACAGCGTCCTGTCCCTACACTGACAAAAGACAGAATGTAAAATGACCGCCAGAGGTCTATTTATAAGGTAGGGGGAATGTCCAATTGTCCATGTGCTGAAATGTCTCAATTGGCTGTCCTGTACCCCATGATGGATGTGTCATCATGGGTCAACGTTCTTCACAATGTAAACGCATATGTCCGCTGCGCGAACAGCGGCAGAAGTCCGCCGGTTTGGCTAATCACGAACGTGCAAAATTCGCCACAAACCGACCGCCGGGCAAACCGCAAGGCCATCTCTATTCTGCAGACAATGTTGTTTTTTTTTTCAATTTTTTTGACACTACACAATCAAACTGTGTATTTATAGCAATAGAAAAATACAGCATGCTCAGATGAGTTCATACAAGTTTGTTAGCTTACACAAGCTCATCCTGCAGACAATGTGGACATCTTGTGGGCTTTCTAAGCAACACCATACTCGTATGGACTACATTCACTCATATAAACTACATTCACAGTGATAGTAATCTAGAGAGCATGCTCACAAGCATGCATATGATTCTACAAGAGTTTATTAATCTGCATTCTGCAGACAAAGTGGGATTCATGTGTCATTGTTTTGACACTACAAAATCAAATACAAGTTGTATGCATAGTAATGACAAGCTAGAGCATGCTCAGTTGAGTTCACATGAGTTTGTTTGCTTACAATAGCTCATCCTACAGACAATGGGGACATTTTATATATATATATATATATATATATATATATATATATATATATATATATATATATATATATATATATATATATATATATATATATATATATATATTATGGTCGAAGCCCTATGGCCGATACGGATATGAACAAATAGACTTTACCATAAGATTAACAACATGAAATGGACCTGAAGTGT
Organism: Lithobates pipiens; assembly: GCF_037356315.1. Classification (NCBI taxonomy): domain Eukaryota; kingdom Metazoa; phylum Chordata; class Amphibia; order Anura; family Ranidae; genus Lithobates; species Lithobates pipiens. The sequence continues at coordinate 645,959,140 of NW_027507758.1, forward strand.
GCCCTGGTCTGATGGTCGGTATACCAAAATAAGGGGGCATACCCTAGATTAGAAATTAATATTTTGTGAAAAGAAATGAATTTGAGAAATGCCCTGAAAAGGGGATGGGAGGGTGGGTGCCGCGCACTGGAAACCGACAAAGACCACGGGCGAGCGGGCTGGTTAAATACCCTCCGGGCTTCTCCCATAAATTCAGGCCACCATACTGGCCTTCCTACTTATGGTGGAAGCCCTATGGCCGATACGGATATGAACAAATAGACTTTACCATAAGATTAACAACATGAAATGGACCTGAAGTGTGCCCTGGTCTGATGGTCGGTATACCAAAATAAGGGGGCAAAAACATTTTAGCTTAATTAGTTGAGCAAGTTTGGTGAATGCTTGTGCCATTTCCACCCGAGGATTGGGGATGTACTGGGCGAGGTAGGCAGGGTTCCAACTGCTTAGTCTCTCAATGACGTGACTTGGGACCCATGCCAAGATGCTGCCAAGGGTGCTCAAATACTAAAGAGTGACCACGGTATGGACCGAGGTCGAGGTGTAGGCTGCGTAGAAGAACCCCATGTGTTTGGGAAACTGGCAGGTACACAAGTGTTAGCACGAAAAGGCAATAGGAGACTAGAGTTTACACGTTCCGGTAGGAGTGACAGTAGGTAGTCGAGTATGGTTACTCGACACCAAGCACTGCTTGTTCTATAGAAATGGACGTCTATCCTGGAGCCAGATTGCTGGGTTTTTAGACACTGCAAGGTGGAGGATGAAATGGTGTTGGTAGCGAGCCAAGTGACGACTATGCAGAACTTGGCCTGCGGGATTGCTGAAGGCCTGGAATGAATATACAATGGACATTAAACTGGTGCCACCAAGATAACTGCAGCAGTCTGCGCAGGAAGGACACAACCGAGAGCGGTCCAGACCTGGCTTCATCAACAAGATGGGCCTCGGCCCAGTCGTCGGTGGTGAAAACCACAGCCTGTCCTGTCCTGACATGACCCCAGATTCGAGAGGCTGTCATGACCGGGTATAGCTTGAAGAGGGAGGAAGTCCAGGTAAATATTAAACTATAGTGTAGCGCTAAAAAAAGAAAGAAAAGTGACCTTGTTTATAACCACATATTGATATGACAATATTATGTAAATGTCAGAATTATATAACATTCATAAATGATGCTTATCAAAACACACCACACGTGCACAGTTTGAAATGTGAAAAAATAAAGAAATAAAAAGCATCAAATATTGCAAAAAAGTCCAAAAAGAGATAACAAAAAAGTCTCTTATAAATTTAGATCCAATCCACACGTGAAGAGAAGAACACCGTCAACCTTCTTTCTATGAAGACAGCATGCAGACACCCCGTGGCATTTCCATCACCAATTAGGATGTGAGCTTACCAGATTAAATGGATCCAAACGAATATATATTCGAAGGATCACGCAGACTTTAAGCACTCTTAGTTAGATCTCTCAGACGTAAAAAACTCTCCAGGGAACTTTCAATCAAGTACTCAAATAGTGAAAGAATCTTCAGCCATATATTCCAGCGCACATTGTAGAACTCATACAAAAAGGAAATGAGGGCCACAATAGTGTAAATCCGTTTAAAAGAAATTTAATAAAACAAGTAATGAACTTACATGTATGTAATGAATCAAGCGCTTATATCATAAAAAAGGCACAGCTGCAGTAGGAGTCCCGACGCGTTTCGTCCTCAAAAGACGTCATCTGGGGTACCACTCCACTGCAGACCACTTACTTATATACTAAACATACCAATCTGGGCGAAAATTCCATCTGCCTGTGTCACCGCATATTACTTCCGGTTTAACATGGCGTCCGGCGTGCATTCCACGCCTCATTACTATGTTATCTTATAAACATCCCCATAATTGTATGTCCAAACGTATTAGCAATAAAACCCTCCCTAATCATTAATAAGGCTGGCTCCAAAATACTTCAATGAACCAGGAAAACAGGTATTGAAAACAGCGACGCTATATACTAGACGTCACTTCCGGGTCATGGCTGAAGGTTAACTAATCATCCAATCGAAGGAGCGACGCAAAACTTAACAAACCTCACTTCCGGTCCATGCTGGGCTGCAACCAGACAAAGGCTGGAACGCACCGCACACAGGAAGCGCTAATACGGGGGTACGTCAGACGCCGGAAGTGATGCGAATGGAAACGCCCCACTTCCGGTTACTGATGGAACGCAAATAAACGTGCGTCGGAGCGCACACCATAAAAAGTATATACATGCCATTTCCGGGTCCCAGAAAACCAACCCCACCAAAATAAAAGGTAAAAGAAAAAAGAAAAAGAGGCGAAAAAGAATAAAATTTATACAACACTCCCACTATATTGCAAGATAGAGATAATTATAAAAAACATAAAAAATATATATTAAATGCCAGATTATATTTGGCAAAAAGGTATTCACCGTATACTCCATAAAGGATATAGATATAAATATAGAAACTATAAAAAATATATTAAATGTCAGATTATACTTGGCAGAAAGGTGTTCACCGTATACTACGTAAAGGGAACCATAACACACAAATATTACCAAGGACAAATGTATAAATGGTAATAAACATATGTGCATACAAACACACAGTAATATAATGTATGTCGGTAAGCACATAGTAACCCAATGCGTTGACACAAAAGGCAGATAGAATTCTATCCCAGGAACCGTACACTACATAAATAGCAACTATACAAAAAAATCATGTACACATAAGGATAATAACCAAAAATACAAAAATTGCAAAAAATTGCAAAAAGTATATAACTGAAATACACACGCACCAGGACCTTGCCATTTTTCTACCTACCCATCATTAATGAACGCATTAATGTCCCATTCTACGTTTAGACCAAACGGGAAATGGGATCGGATCGTATATATCCAGTAGGTCTCTAACTTGGAAACACCCTGAGTCATGGCTCCACCCCTCCAAGGGGGTGTGTATTTATCAATAGCCAGAAACTGTGTGCCTGTAGGATCACTATTGTGACATTCCCTGTAATGTCTCGGAACAGTATGCTTAGAGATCTTACTCTTTATCAGGGATATATGCTCTCCTACTCTGATTGCAAATGTTCTCGTTGTCCTCCCCACATATTGTTTCCCACATGGACAAGTGATTAGATACACTACGTATCTGGTATTACAGGTACAAAATGACTTAATAGTATGTGTTCTATTGGTTGTTGTCGATATGAACTCAGTTGTTTTATGTCTACCAGCAGTATTAAATTGGCACACAATACATTTCTTACAGGGATAAAAGCCCGTTAGATTATGAAAGAATGATGGGCGCCTCGGTGGATTGATAACGTTAGGAGCAATACAACTCCGTAAAGACGGTGCCCCCCTAAAGAGAACCTTAGCACGCTCAGGCAACTTAGACCCCAAAACCGGGTCGCTCCTCAACACCCCCCAATGCTTATTTATAATGGTCTTAATTTGTCTATGCTGTATCGAAAAAGATGTCAGCATAGACCATCTATAAGTATCATCAGATTCTCGATGTATTTTATCTGCAACGAGAATTTCCCTATTGATATCAAGAGCTTTCTGTATTTCCCCGTCCAAAATCCTAGCATCATACCCCTTATCCTCAAATTTTTGTTTAAGGATTTCTGCCTGTGTCTTAAACGTATCGAGGTCAGTGCAGTTCCTCCGCAGGCGTAAAAATTGGCCGCGTTGAACCAAACTCAACCATGATTTATGGTGACAGCTATCAAGGGAAATAAAACTATTCCGATCTGTCGGTTTGAAATGCGTTTTGAACACAAATTTATTATCCACAATCCCTATCTCTAAATCTAAGAAATTGATCTTGGAGGAACTCATTTCAAAAGAAAGTAAAATACCCCTGTCATTACGATTCAAATTCTCAAAAAATTCAACCAAAGACTCTGGTGAGCCATTCCACAGGAGGAGGATGTCGTCTATATACCTAACCCATAGGACCAATGAGGAAGTCCAGGTAAACCCGGGGTTTAGGAGTATCCCTGATGCCATGGTTCTGTAAACCAGTGGTGGCCAAAAATTGCAGCCAAGCCTGTGGAGGCTGTGGCATCTGTCACTACCAGGGGTGACAGGGGCATCGTAGATGGTCTAAACATCGCTACACCAATCCATGCAGTAAGGAACCTTCCGACATTGATAGGTCTGCTATTGCCACAGCATCTAAATTAAGGATCTGAGAGGGGTCCTGTGTCCGTGAAAGGAAGACCAGGAGGCGTGACATAAAGATCGACCCTGGGGAATTGCCCGTATTGCAAATTTGAACATTCATCGGGTAGTGTCTGTGTAGAACCTGGCTGCCAGTGCTACCAACAATAAATTGGCTAGGCCATGGAAAAACCACAAAGGGCCAGGTAGATGGCCGCTTGGATGACTAGACTGGGGAATATGCAAGGATTTTATATGTCCCTAAAGATGGCAGTTGTGATGGGCGAGCGTTTGCCGTTGGCTATGGGCCGATGCCTCTGGATGCCTCGTAGTGGGGATCTTGCTGTCTGGGCCGTAAAGACAGATGGCTCTCCGGGACTTGTAAGGATAAGAAATGCTGAACGCTGGCTAGGTATAGCCTGAGCATGTTACAGGAAGAAGCCAGTTGCGTGTGTCAACACGATCCTGGTGCAGGACGGAAGTTGAACTCAACTGTCCTAAGGGAGAGACAGACAGACAGGAAACGGTGAGTGGCTTGTAAGAAAAGCCACAGGAGACAAGTGGCCAATTAAGTGCTGCTGAAACGACGTGTAGCCAGTTTGTGTGCCACTGAGAATGTGCTTGCAAAAGAATGATTGCAATAAGTTATGCTAAGTCGCGAGCCTTGGCATGATTGCAAAAGTAGTGTTTAAACGTGTACTTGAGACAATTGCGCGGGAGTTTGTCACTGGAGATGTGTTCGTAGTGACTGTGAGAAATTCGTGTTACCGCATGTGCTTTGCGAAGACTGCAAGAGTTGTGCTTGAACATGTGTTTGGATGCGTGCTTGCAACGATTGCAAGATGTTATACCAAGATGCGTGCTTGCAACGATTGCAAGATGTTATGCTAGGATGAGTGCCTGCAACGATTGCAAGGAGTTACACCAGGATGCGTGCTTGCCATGATTGCAAGATGTTATGCTAGGATGCGTGCCTGCAACGATTGCAAGGAGTTATGCCAGGATGCGTGCCTGCAACGATTGCAAGGAGTTATGCCAGGATGCGTGCCTGCAACGATTGCAAGGAGTTATGGTAGGATACATGGGTAGCCAGGTCGGAAAAGACAGAAGTCCATCCAGTCCTAACCACAAATCAAACAAATAAAATATCGCACAACCGGACACACCCAATTCTACACCCACAGCTGATCCAGAGGAAGGCAAAAAACCCCAGCAGAGCATAGCCCAATTTGCTACAGCAGGGGAAAAAATTCCTTCCTGATCCCTCGAGAGGCAATCGGATTTTCCCTGGATCAACTTTACCTATAAATATAAGTACCCCGTTATATAATGTACATTTAGGAAAGTATCCAGGCTTTTCCTAAAGCAATCTATTGAGCCAGCCAGAACTGCCTGCTAGCAATGATTGCAATAAGTTTGTGCCTGGACATCTGCTTGCAACGATTGCAAGAAGTCTTATGCTCAAATGCGTGCTTGCAATGATTGCAAGAGGTCTATGCCTGAATGTGTGCTTGCAACGATTGCAAGAAGTCTACGCTTGGATGCGTGCTTGCAATGACTGCAAGAAGTCTACGCTTGGATGCGTGTTTGCAACGATTGCAAGAAGAACAAACTGGGGGGACATCGAAACGAATCGGTGCATCACGGATGCGTCTAGATTCGAATTGGAGCGCGGTAAGTGACAGTGAAATGAGTGACAAAAGTTTGCCATGACAGAGGCCCGAATCGGTCGTGCCGCAATTGCGACTGACAACGAACGGGACTCTGGAGCATGTACTGAAATGAGGCCGAAAAATACCTGGGGCACGCCGGACGAATTGGTGCATCATAGATGCGACTGGATTCATATCGGAACGTGATACGTGACAGTGAAATGATTTCCCATGACAGAGGCACGAATCGTTGCCCTGCAACCTGCGACTGACAACGAACGGGACTCTGGAGCATGTACTGAAATGAGGCCGAAAAATACCTGGGGCACGCCGGACGAATTGGTGCATCATAGATGCGACTGGATTCGTATCGGAACGTGATACGTGACAGTGAAATGATTTACCATGACAGAGGCATGAGTCGGTGACTCGACAAATGGGACTCTGGAGCATGTACTGAAATGAGGCCGAAAAAGCAACTGGGGCACACCGGGACGAATCGGTGCATTGTTGATGCGACTGGAGCGCGGTAGGTGAGAGTGAAATGATTTGAAATGATCTGAAATGGTTTGAAATGGTTGAAATGGTTCGACCTTGATATGGCACTGACCGGTGTCCATCAAATCCACGAAAAACATTGATTAGTCTGTGGAGCAAAAAACAGTGAGACACGCCTAAACTAAGCTGTGTCTTTGTGTCGGTGTGAGGTACACAAACACAAAAGAAATGTTTAGTATGATAACGTTACGAGTAGTAGACAGACGTCGCGGCTGTGTGTAGGGTTTTACGAATAACTCGTAAGTTTGATATCGAGGTTTAGTGACGAGACATTTACAATGTATGAAATGACAAGTCAACCGAAAAAACCCTACCTACGACCACCGAATCGACGCGTTAGTACGTGAATTGCAAACGGGAACAAGGACCTCGAACAACTACGAACGGTAACTCACGGACGCTAACGAGTTTCGAAGAGTCGGCCTAGTGACGTCGTGCCACGCACCGGAAACCGACAAAGACCACAGGCGAGCGGGCTGGTTAAATACCCCCCGAGCTCCTCCCTTAAATTCAGGCCACCATACTGGCCTTCCTACATATATATTTATTATTTCACAGTAATAGTAATCTAAAGCAGTGTTTCTCAAATCCAGTCCTCCCAACAGTTCATGTTTCTACTGTGATGAAACGGCTGCAGTAATTACTAGGCCAGTGAAACTGATCAAATCACCTGTGCAAAATAATGAGAAGCCTGAAAACATGCATTTATAGGAGTCTGCAAAGACCTTATTAATCTGCAGACAAAGTGGGCTTCATTTGTCATGATTCTTACTCTACAACATCAAATAAAAAGTGCAGTCACAGTAATGACAAGCTAGAGCATTCTCAGAGTTCAAATGAATTTATTAGCTTAAAAGAGCTCATCCTGCAGACAATGGGGACATCTTGTGGCCTAAGTAACAACAAGTTCAGATAAAATCCATTCACAGTAAGGCCCCTTTCACACTGGGGTGGTTTTTAGGAGCTACAGCCCTAAAAATAGCGCCTGTGTAGCGCCGGAGGGCTTTCACACTGGAGCGGTGCGCTAGCAGGATGTTGAAAAAAGTCCTGCTGGCCGCATCTTTGGAGCGGTGAAAGGAGCGGTGTATTCACCGCTCCTAAACCGCTCCTACCCATTGAAATCAATGGGGCAGAGTGGCAATACCGCCGGCAAAGCGGCGCTTTGCGGGCGGTTTTAACCCTTTTTCGGCCGCTAGCGGGGGTTAAAACCGGCCCACTTGCGGCTGCAAACCGCCGCTAAAACGGCGGCCCGCACCACCCCAATGTGAAAGGGGCCTAATGTTAATCTATTGTAGAGAACACGCTCCAATGCATTTGTATGACTTTGTAAGAGCTCATTATTCTACAGACAATGTTGGCTTTTTTTGGCATCGGTTTGCAACTACAAAATCGAATAAACTGAATATTCATAATAGTATCAACAATATGTGACAGAAATGAACCAATGGTTAATTTCCTAAAACACTAGCAGCACTTAAATTGATATAACACTTATGACAATTGTCTGTAAACACGCAATATTTTTTATATATACACAAAATAAATTAAATGAGGTAGAAAAATAAAAATACTATAAAAAATTATTTTAAAAAATCCTCGCTGTAACCCAGCACAGATCACAGTGTTTCACAATAAAAAGTTCATTAATTCCTAAAATCAATTATATTAATACCAGAACAGTTCATTGAATTGTGCCAAAAAATATGTGCAGTTCATTACTAAGTGAGGATGACCGTATCAAAAGGTCATGCAGCAAGTGTTAATAGGTGATTCACAACAAGTAATTACTCCTCCACCACACCTCCTGTGCAATTCCCTATGGTTATTGCACTTACCAGACTCCGCTGGTTTGAACGCTTATCTTATAACCAGGTACACCTCCTCACTTGAATACACGTCCCCAATATATTACATTCCGCTGGTTTGAGTGCTTATCATATCATCAGGTACGCCTCCTCACTTAAATAAATGTCCCCAATATAGCTTGCACATGTAATTAAGAAAATAAAACTACATAGCGTAATCCCATCCACATTATTTTATTTATTTAAAAAAAATTCCAAAATCAACACTCACAAAATTATCCTCTTGTTTGGAACATATCTTTAACCAGACTAATTTTCAGCTTTCAGTGCTCTCACATTTTGAATGACAATTACTGCAACACTGTACCCAAATGAATTTTTTGTCCTTTTTTTCCCACAAATAGAGCTTTCTTTTGGTGGTATTTGATCACCTCTGGGGTTTTTATTTTTTGCTCTATAAATGAAAAAAGACCGAAAATTTTGAAAAAAAACGCATATTTCTTTGTTTCTGTGACAAAATTATGCAAATTATTAATTTTTCTTCATAAGTTTTGGCCACAATTTATACTGCTACATATCTTTGGCAAAAATAACCCAAATTAGTGGATATTATTTGGTCTTTGAGAAAGTTAGAGAGTCTACAAGCTGTGGTGCGAATCATACAAAATTGATTACATCTGATGTACTGGTGGACTCACTTCTTGCGATCCAAAGTCAGGAAAGTACAAATACCCCCCAAATGACCTTTTTTTGGAAAGTAGACATTCCAAGGTATTTAGTAAGAGGCATGGTGAGCTTTTTGATGTTGTAATTTTTTCCCACAATTCTTTACAAAATTAAGATTTTTTATTTTTTTCCACAAAATTGTCATTGTAATAGGTTATTTCTCTCACGTGGCATGTGTATACCACAAATGACACCCCCAAAAAAATTCAGCTCCTCCTCCTGAGTATTACAATACCACATGTGTGGGACTTTTTCACAGCCTGGCCACATAGAGAGGCCCAACATGCAGGGAGCACCGTCACATGTTCTAGGAGCATAAATTACACATCTAACTTGTTGACTACTTATTACACTTTTGAAGGCCCTGGAGCACAAGGACAATGACATGTGGCACTGATGCCAGATGGCACTGATACGTGGCACTGATGACAGATGGCACTAATATGTGGCACTGATGACAGATGGCACTTATACCTGGCACTGATGACACGTGGCACTAATACGTGGCACTGATGACAGATGGCACTAATACGTGGCACTAATGACAGATGGCACTAATACGTGGCACTAATACGTGGCACCGATGACAGATGGCACTAATACGTGGCACCGATGACGTGTGACACTGATGACAGATGGCACTAAGTGGCACTGATGACACGTGACACTAACAACAGATGGCATGTGACACTGACAGGTGGCACTGATGACAAATGGCACTGATACGTGGCACTGATGAGAGATGGCACTAATATGTGGCACTGATGACAGATGGCACTATGTGGCACTGATGACACATGGCACTGATGACAGATGGCACTGGGAACAAATGGCACTAACAACAGGTGGCACTGGGGACAGATAGCACTAACAGGTGGCACTGGGAACAGGTAGCACTAACAGGTGGCACTGGGAACAGGTGGCTCTGGGGAGGATGGCACTGGGGGAGGATGGCACTGGGTGAGGATGGCACTGGGGAGGATGGCACTGGGCGAGGATGGCACTGGGGCAAATGGCACTGGGGCGGATGGCACTGGGGGAGGATGGCACTGGGGCGGATGGCACTTTTTTTTTAACTTATGGCCGCTGCAGCCGTTGATCTCTCCCTTCTCACACGCTGTCTGTGTGAGGAGGGAGAGCGGCGCTGAGAGATGATCTCATATGTTTACATATGAGATCATCTCTCATTGGACACGCCGATCGCGCTGTAAATGGCCACTGTGATTGGCCGTTTACAGCGATCTGTGACTGGCTGTGTCCGAGGGACACGGCCAGCAAAGAACTTCCCTGATGCGCGCTCGCGGGAGCACGCATTGCGGAAGTAAACAGGAGGTTGTTCAGGGACGGTCTCCCGGCAGTTAGCGTCCGCCCTGTAGCCGTCTTTCGGCTATAGGTTGGGCGCGAAGCAGTTAAAATACACAGGACGCGCAATCAAATCTAACCTTGCACCGCTCACCACGGTGTTCCCGGGAAGGGTAGTGTGTCGCTAATTCGTCTAGTAGGGAAGCTGCGTTCATTAAGTACAATTCCGCTACGGAAGACACCTCCCTCATCGGTCATGTGCTACCGGACGGCACACTCTGCTCGTCCGGAACGGTCAGCAATGTAAGCAATCCCCCTCAGACTTCAAACAGTGGGAAAATACATACTAAAATTACTTTGTACAAACACATTCTACAATATAATCAATAAAATGTGTTACACAAGCAGTTAAAAAATGAAAAATAAAATCTATCTCGATAAACAAAACCTAATTATTTAATTCACTTCCATCAATCACTGTAATGCAATATTTGACACATTGACCGATCAAAATCAATAATTAGTAGTCACTTTGTTATTTAACCATCTTAACTAAATAGCAGAGTCATAATTTAATTATCCAAAAATCTTTAATTAATAATAGTCCATAAGACACGATCACATGGACATAACCCAGATCATATCTATACATTGTAATATGTATATTGTACAACTCATTCCGTTTAATTATTCATTAAGATTCTTAATGATCAAGCGATTTTTGATTGGTATGAATTAAATTATTCACATATACCACATAACTAATCAAATACTATTTTTTTTAAAAGAATGCAGAAGGTAATCAATCGATCATCCATACAGTGATTTTATAACATGACAATCTTAACCCCTTGTCGCCTAGCATACGCAGATGTGCGTACTCGGCTTTCGGGGGTTATACCGGATGATGCCCGCAGCTGCAGGCATCATCCCTGTACTGTTTTTTAAAGCCGGCGATCGGCTTTCCAGCTATAACAACCAATGTGGCTAAAAGCTGCTCGGCTGTTATACCGGAGGAGCGGGAGGGGATGTCCCCCCTCTTGCCGCCTCCCGTCGCTCTTCCCGGGGCTCCCATTCCATCGAGAGCCTCGATCGAACATCCACTGCTTCTGGCGGGTAGGGACAGACTGGAATGAAGCCGTAAGCGGCTTCATTCCGGCCTCCTAATTGTAAACAAGGAAGCAACGTCACTTCCCATTTACTCGGCTGCCAATGGCGCCGGTTTTAAAAAAATATATAGTATTCAGAATCCCCGAAAATGGCGATCTGAATACTTTGAAGTGCAAAGGAGGGATTTGGGGTCTTTTAGACCCCTGATCCCTCCATAAAGAGTACCTGTCACCACCTATTACTGTCACAAGGGATGTTTACATTCCTCGTGACAGCAATAAAAGTGATCAAATTATTATTTATTTTTTAAAACAATTTATTAATTTTAAAATAAATAAGAAAAACATTTTTTATAGCTCCCAGTCGCCACGAACTCGTGCAGCAAAGAAAACGCATACGAAAGTCGCACCCGTGTATGTAAACGATGTTCAAATCACACATGTGAGGTATGGCCGCGATCGTCAGAGTGAGAGCAATAATTCTCGCACTAGACCTCCTCTGTGACTCTAACCTGGTAACCGGAAAAAACATTTAAATCATCGCCTATGGAGATTTTTAGGTACCGTCGTTCGTTGTCATTCTATGAGTGCGTGCAATTATAAAGCGTGACATGTTTGTTATCTATTTACTCGGCGTAACATTATCTTTCACATTATACAAAAAAATTGGGCTAACTGTACTGTTTCGTTTTTTTAAATTCATGAAAATGTCCCTTTTTTCCAAAAAGTTGCGTTTAAAACACCACTGCACAAATACCGTGTGACATAAAATATTGCAACAATCGCCATTTTATTCTCTAGGGTCTCTGCTAAAAAATATATATAATGTTTGGGGGTTCCAAGTAATTTTCTAGCAAAAAATACGGATTTTAACTTGTAAACACCAAATGTCAAAAATAGGCTTGGTCATGAAAGGGTTAATATACATTTATATTTATATGCACTCTATTGTACATACATACCAATACTATATGTCAAACAATTTCATCTCCATGAACAACATACATCAAAAAATAAAAAATATATAATAAATAAATAAAAATGAAAATAAAATAACAAAATCTGTATATATGTATTAAAAATCACTAATAAAACAATTTAGATCTAGTTCTACATTCATTCCTTTTGGGCATAGTGTATCAGCCAGAAATATCCATTTCGTTTCACATTTCGATAATTCCCAAACTTTATTGCATCCACGCTTCTCTATCCCCCAAAATTTCAGACCTGAAAGATCCATATTATGTTTTATTTTAAAATGCATAGAGACACTGTGCTCTTTATACCCTATTTTAATATTATTAATGTGTTCCGACACTCTTTTAGTTAAAGTGCGTTTTGTGCGTCCTATGTACAACATGTTACATGGACATAGGAGGGCATAGACAACATGTGTCGTCATACACAATATAAAATCCTTAATTTAAAAAAAAAAATTGAGTTTGAGGGGGATTGGAATTCGGTAAAGCCACGTAACCTGGTATGAACCTGTCTGCAAGAAACACACTTACGACAGGATTCGCCAAACATATTAGGCCTAGTGGTAGGGTCTCCAATTTTTTGGACAATCATATCACCAAAAGACCTACATTTTTTATATATAAAAACTGGGTCTTCAGGGATCGTATCTGATAAAATCCTATCTGAAGTGATAGGATGACGTGGCATCATTATATACAGTAATCAATCATGATGATGCCTTATTGGCCTTGAACTGGGCTCTATGTAAGAGGGATGATTTACCTTTTTTGCAAAATACATTTTTGGGTTTTATATTGCATTATTGTTTGAGTCATAATTACTTTGGTATGGAGGCCAGTACTATATGCAAACCAAAGGTGTTGCAATGGTGCAAAATTTGCCCCATCATTAGCCAACTTATTTATGAGTGAGTGGGAAGACAGGCTCATATACAAAAATCAAAGAAAGGAACTATTATTTTATAAAAGATATATAGATGACCTGTGCTTCATATGGGTGGGCTTCCCTACTAGACGAATGAGCGTCACTCTACCCTTCTCGGGAACACTGAGGAGAGCAGTGCAAGGTTAGATTTGATCGCGCGTCCTGTGTATTTTAAAGATATGTTCCAAACAAGATGATAATTTTGTGAGTGTTGATTTTGGAAATTTTTTAAATAAATAAAATAATGTGTATGGTGCAAGCTATATTGGGGACATTTATTTAAGTGAGGAGGCTTACCTGATGATATGATAAGCACTCAAACCAGCGGAATGTAATATATTGGGGATGTGTATTCAAGTGAGGAGGTGTACCTGGTTATAAGATAAGCGTTCAAACCAGCGGAGTCTGGTAAGTGCAATAACCATAGGGAATTGCACAGGAGGTGTGGTGGAGGAGTAATCACTTTTTGTGAATCACCTATTAACACTTGCTGCATGACCTTTTGATATGGTCATCCTCACTTAGTAATGAACTGCACATATTTTTTGGCACAATTCAATGAACTGTTCTGGTATTAATATAATTGATTTTAGGAATTAATGAACTTTTTATTGTGAAACACTGTGATCTGTGCTGGGTTACAGCGAAGATTTTTTAAAATAATTTTTTATAGTATTTTTATTTTTCTACCTCATTTTATTTATTTTGTGTATTTATAAAAAATATTGCGTGTTTACAGACAATGGTCATAAGTGTTATATCAATTTAAGCGCTGCTAGTGTTTTAGGAATTAAAGGGGTTGTAAAGGTAAATGTTTTTTCACCTTAATGCATTCTATGCATTAAGGTGAAAAAACATCTCACACTGCCGGCGCCCCCAGTTCCCCCGTTTTACTTACCTGACCCCTCGAAAATCCTGCGCTCGCCCCCGCCGTCCTCTTAGGCTGCTGATTGGCTAGAGTGGATGGATTGAAAGCAGCGCAGCCAATGGCTTGCGCTGCTGTCAATCACATCCAATGATGCAGCGCGCCGGGGGGCGGGGCCTTGTGATACAGCGAGTGGCTATAGCCGCCGGCTGTATCACGGGAGCGCGCCCGCAGGTGCTTCTCACCAATGTGAGGGAGCTCACATGAACATGAGAAGTACCTGTGGGAGGAAGCCAAGACAGCCGCCGAGGGACCCCAGAAGAGCAGGTTCGGGGCCACTCTGTGCAAAACGAGCTGCACAGTGGAGGTAAGTATGACATGTTTGTTATTTTAAAAAAATAAAAAATGTTACTTTACAATCCCTTTAACCATTGGTTAGTTTCTGTGACATATTGTTGACATTTTGAATTAGTAAGATAGTAGCTGCTATTGTTTTTGAGTTTCCTTTACCGTGAGCGCTGAGGGAGTGTTTGTTGAAGATATTCTGATTTTCGCTCTATTTTCTTTCATAATAATATCAACCTAAGACAATGGGCAGACAAGTTCGTACAAGTTTTTTTTTTCAATTCGCACAAGCTCATCCTGCAGACAATGGGGACATCTTGTGGCCTTTTTAAGCAACAACAAGCTCATTTAACCTACATTATATTCACAGTAATGATGATCTTCTAGATTCTAGAGCATTGCTTTTCAAACTTTGTTTTTTAGTCAAGGCACCCTCTAAAATGATGAAGAGTCTCGGGGCACCCCATTTTAAAACTTCTAATTGTTTTTTATAATACATTTTCATCCACACACGTAAGACACTCACCGTTGGGTGTGATTTTATTTTTACAAATCCAATAAACTTTTGCACACTGGTACTGACTAATATGCCAAAGTTTCTCTTCTCCCTCAGTTTTTCTCCATCACTAAGCTAATGTAACCCCCAGCTCTTACAGAGAGGGGCAAGCGGAGGATTATTGGTTTCATAGTTTCATAGATTTTAAGGTTGAAGAAAGACACCAGTCCATCCAGTTCAACCTGAGTGAGTGTCTACAATTGTCCCTATCCCTGTATATTGCACACTCACATTGGTCCCTACCCTCAAGGAGCCCATAATCCAAGGTCTCCATTCATATACTAGGGCCAATTTTGGACAGAAGCCAATTAACCTACCTGCATGTCTTTGCAGACAGTCTTTGGTTGTTAGGATGCCCGTGGCTAGAAGGTTGTAATGGTGTACATTTGGCAGCTTCTAGCAAATGTTCATTACTCCAAACAGCTGTCTCTCCCCAACTCCTACTGCTATCATCACACCTGAGGCTGGATTCACATCTATGCATTTTTAGTGCTTTTTGCAGATTTGCACTACAGTCCATTTATAATGGTTTCCTATGGAACACATTCTGTAGTGCAAATCTGCAAAATGCAAAAAGAACTAAAAACTCATAGGTGTGAATCCAGCCTAATACTACTTCCTGTTTTAAGCACTGCTTCCCAGAGGCTCTTAAACCTTTGGAGACTGGAGTCCCTGTAGCCAGGGGTGGAGGCCATTTTGTGAGAATATGGAGCAATGGCCTAGTGCATTATCCAAACAATTTATTAAAAGATATGAATACAATCATGAAGATGTCTACTCACAAACATAATGGAACTCCCCGCCCCTGTATGTGCGATCAGCCCCTACCCTGTCAGCCTTTAGGAGATCCCTGAAAACGTATTTATTCAGGGAAGCCCATCCCACACCCACCTAATAGCTGTACCCGAGCCACCCCCATCAAACCTGTACAGAGTAAAATGATGGAAAGCAAAGGTTTAAAAACAATATGCACTCACTCCGTAAAAGAGGGAATTGGACATTTGGTCATGCTCAGAGAAGGGTCAGCTTAAATGACTGCATAGTTCAGCATGCAAGCGGATGGATACTACCAAGTTAAGCACTTGTCTATAGGACATGGATGTGGTTTCGTTTTTTACACCTGAGCACCACATTCCATGAACTGTGACACCCAATGACTGCAAGCCCAAAGCTGCATCGGGTTAACTCCCGTCATGCTTGTGCAGCAACACGCTCGCTAATGCACTTGACTCCAAGCTGCTAGTGATATAATATAATTCTATACAGCTGTCATTGTGGAACATAAAATCCTTTGTGGCCTTGTAAGTGTGAAGCACATATCTAGATGGGAAGCAGACAGGCAGGATGAAGTTTCTCATTGGATGAAGTTTCTGGCTGGAGGACCTCAAAGTCTGCATGGCAAACTGGCAGTGCTTTCAAAAAAGAATTAAGGTAAATTGTAAGGGCTGTATCATGGAGAAAGGTAGGGCCCTGTGGGTGCCAAGCTGCCTCCTTTGATGGGAAGCCGGCTGTTACTTCTCATAGGAGGCGTGAGAGTAGCTGTCCATTGTTAGCTTGATGCCCCAGTAATAAATTAAATGAAGCAGTCTAATGTCGCGTACACACGATCGGAATTCCGGCCAGCAAAAGACAGATGAGAGCTTTTCATCAGAAAATGCGACCGTGTGTGTGCTCCATCGAAATTTAGCTGTCCAAATTTCCGCCAGCTAAAAATTGATAGCATGCTCTCAATTTTCCAGACGGAAAAACTTTCTATCGGTAATTCCGATCGTGTGTATGCAATTCCAACACGCCAAAAATCACGCATGCTTAGATTCAACTACGAGACAGAAGCTATTGGCTACTGGCTATTGAACTTCCTTTTTCTAGTCACGTCGTACGTGTTGTACGTCACCACGTTATAAATGATCTGAATTTGATGTGACCGTGTGGAGGCAAGACAGCTTGAGCCGAATTCCGTCGGGAAAACCATCAGAGCTTTTTTCCAACGAGAATTCCGATCGTGTATATGTGGCATTACTCAGATGGAAAGTGATTGTGGGAAATGAAGCTCCTGACTACAATTAGCTATTTGTGCCAAGCTAGACATACAATCCAAAAAGAGTTAAGGGTAATTTTCAGGCTGTTTCATAGACATAAAATATTCCTTGTGAGTGTGAAACTGGCTTTCTAGATGGGAAGAAGCAAGTAGGGAGGATGAAGCTCCTAACTGCAGGACAGCCATTAGTTATGCACACCAAGCTGGACATCCTCTAAAAAATCAATTACTGGAAATTTTCAGGCTCTTTCCTGGACAAAAATAATCCTTGTGAGTTAGTGTGAAACTGGCTTTCTAGATGGGAAGAAGCAGATAGGGAAGATAAAGCTGTTAAGTGCATGACTGCAATTACATATGCGCACCAAGTTGGACATCCTCTAAAAAATTTGTTATGGCTAATTTTCAGGATATTTCCTGGACAAAAATAGTCTTTTTGGGTGTGAAACTGGCTTTCTAGATGGAAAGAAGCAGATAGGCAGGATGAAGCTCCCGACAGCAGGGCTGCAATTAGCTATGTGCACCAAGCTGGACATCCTCTAAAAAATTATTTAATGGAAATTTTCAGGCTATTTCCTGCACAAAAATAGTCCTTAGTGAGTGAGTGTGAAACTGGCTTGACAATGGTAGGTAAGATCTGCCCAAGCCCCTTTACTTAACCTACTTAACCACCACTTACCAATAGGGATGAGCTTCGTGTTCGAGTCGAACATATGTTCAACTCGAACATCGGCTGTTCGCCGGTTCGGCGAACTCCGAACGTTATGGGCCGTTCGCGCCAAATTCGTGTGGCGCTCACGGCCCACAATGCACTGCGATAGCGCAGTGCATTGCTGGCTCATGATTGGCCAAGCATGCACTGTGACCCCGCATGCTTGGCCAATCACAGCACCGGCAGCGAGGAGAGCCATAATTGGCCACAGGCAGGATCATAGCTCAGGCTGTGTAGTACACGCCCCACACTATATAAGGTCGCCAGCGCAGCGGCCTTGTGTAGTGTGTTGGCGTCTGTAGAAGTTAGTGGATGTTCTGTGTACCTTCAACACGGTATACACCGATCGTTATTGGCCGATTTTTCGTTCTTGCTCTTCTGTAGTGGTTGTTGTCTGCGTGCCCTGACCGCAGTATACACCGCTATATTCTCCTATATAGCTAGCGATATATCTATCTTTTATAATAGAGCTTGCAGTCAGTGTTAGGAGATTGTGCGTGTTGTCTGCGTGCTCTGAACGCAGTATACACAGCTATATCCACCTATATAGCTAAGTATCTTGCTCGTTTTAAATAGAGCTTGCAGTCAGCGGTAGGAGCTTGTGCGTGCTGTCTGCATGCTCTGAACCCAGTATACACTGCTATATCCACCTATATAGCTAACTATCTTCCTAGTTTTAAATAGAGCTTGTAGTCAGCGGTAGGAGATTGTGCGTGCTGTCTGTGTGCTCTGAACCCAGTATACATCGCTATATCCACCTATATAGCTAACTATCTTGCTCGTTTTAAATAGAGCTTGCAGTCAGCGGTAGGAGCTTGTGCGTGCTGTCTGCGTGCTCTGAACCCAGTATACACCGCTATATCCACCTATATAGCTAACTATCTTGCTCGTTTTTAATAGAGCTTGCAGTCAGCGGTAGGAGATTGTGCGTGCTGTCTGCGTGCTCTGAACCCAGTATACACCGCTATATCCACCTACATAGCTCTTCTCTATTTGAGCCATCTGCAGGAGTTAGTGGAAGTTGTGTGTGCCTCAGCACAATATACACTACCCAATTGCTGGTTTTCCCAACTCCCTTCAGGCCATTACCATGTCTGGAAGGCCATCAAGGAGAGGCAGACAGGCGCGAGCCGATAAAAGAGGGCAAGCAGGCTCTGTGTCTAGAGACAACAGTGCTGGTCATGGACGCAGTGCATCGTCATCATCAGCACGTGGCCATGGGACATGCTTGTCCTCCTTTTCGGCAGCTGACATGTTGAGCCGCAACATGCCAACGACTTGGTAGAGTGGATGACCAAGCCCTCTTCATCCTCCTCATCCTCTCTCACCCAGGCTCAGGGTACTAGCAAAGTAGCTGCCAACGCATCGTCTTCCCTCCTCTCAATGTCATCATCAGTGACTCCTTTCCTAGACCCACCATGTCCTCCTGAGGAGTCTCCTGAACTCTTTGAGCACAGTGTTGGGTACATGCTCCAGGAGGATGCCCAGTGTTTTGTAGGCTCTGATGATGATATTCGGCTAGAGGAAGGCAGTAGCGTGAATGCAGAGAGAGGGGATGCTCAAGGACAGCAATCTGGCAGTCATGTTCCACAAGCTGCAGCATACTGCCAGGTTTGCTCCAGCGATGAAGAGGGAGGGGATGATGAGGGCACTGACTCCACGTGGGTGTCTGGTAGGAGAGACGAGGAGGAGGAGGAGGCACATGTCCAACGAGGCAGGATGCCCTCCGGGGGCCAGCTTAGGGGCAGCACACCGACTGAATCACACCGCAGAGCTCCGCCTGTGCAGGGCGCTGCCTCTGCGCGTTATCCTAAAAGTTCTTTGTTGTGGGCCTTTTTTGAGACGAGTGTATCAGATCGCACCACTGCTATTTGCAACATATGTCTCAAGCGTATCTCACGTGGCCAAAATATCAGCCGCTTGGGCACCACATGCTTGACCAGACATATGTTGACCTGCCATGCAGCTCGTTGACAAGCGTACCTCAAAGACCCACACCAAAGAACAAAGCGGATCTCTCCTTGCTCCTCATCAGCTGGGATCTCCAAACCCACTAGACCTTCAGTCCTCTCTGAAACCTGCTCTGAGAGGAATGAAGGTGTAGAATTAGGTGTGTCACAGCCAAGTGCTTCCAGGCACTCTGCTAGCAGTACACCCACATCCGATTATAGCAGGCAAATGTAAGCTGGTGGACCGGCGAAAGAAGTTCACTCCCAGCCATCCACATGCCCAGCGGTTGAATGCTAGATTGGCTAAATTGCTAGCACTTCAACTGCTGCCTTTTCAGTTGGTAGACTTGGCCCCCTTCTGTGAGTTTGTACAATGTGCGGTTCCTCAGTGGCAGGTCCACAAACGCCACTTTTTCTCACGGAAGGTGATTCCGGCTCTCTACCGGCATGTGGAAGGCAATGTCCTTGCCTCGCTGGACAGGGTGGTCAGCGGTAAGGTGCATATTACCGCTGACTCATGGTCCAGCAGGCATGGACAGGGACGTTACCTGTCTTTCACGGCCCATTGGGTCACTCTTCTGGCAGCTGGGAAGGATGCAGGACAAGGTGCAGTAGTGTTGGAGGTTGTTCCGCTACCACGCCTCCAAAATGCTACTATTGGTTGTGACACACCTCTCTCCTCCACCCCCTCCTCTTCTTCTTCCTCCATGGCCTCTTCCAGTGCTCTGTCCTCAGAACCAGCGGTGCTCCGTAGGCATTCCAGGGGCTACGCAAGTACGCAGGCAAAACAATGCCATGCCGTGCTTGCTCTGGTTTGTTTGGGAGACAGGAGCCACAACGGGCGGATGTTTTGTCAGCTCTGCAGGGGCAGGCCGAGAGGTGGTTGATGCCATGCCAGCTTAAGGCAGGAATGGTGGTTTGCGACAATGGCACCAACCTCCTCTCCGCCCTCCAACAGGGACAACTGACCCATGTGCCCTGTGTAGCTCACGTTCTTAACCTGGTGGTGCAGCGGTTCTTGGGCAGGTACCCCGGCTTACAGGATGTCCTGAAGCAGGCCAGGAAAGTCTGTGTGCATTTCCATCATTTAATACCTGTGCTCGGCTGGCTGAGCTCCAAAAGGGGTTGAACCTTCCCAAGAACCGCCTTATATGTGACATGCCCATCAGGTGGAACTCACGACGACTACGGCATCAGGACAGGGTCAGTAGAGCTTGATTTTTTTTCACCACGCCAGTGGGGCATGATCAGGGATGCATGCACTGTCCTGTCACCGTTTGAGGAGGCCAAAAGGATGGTGAGCAGTGACAGTGCATGCATCAGTGACACTGTACCTCTTGTCCACCTCTTGGAGCATACGCTGTGTGGAATAATGGACAGGGCACTTGAGGCAGAACAGAGGCAGGAAGAGGAAGACTTCCTTGCCTCTCAAGGCCCCCTTTATCCAGACAGTGTTCCTGCTGTGCCACCCATCACACAGGAAGAGGATGAGGAGGAGGAGGAGGATGATTGTGTCAGCATGGAGGTGGAGGCTGGCACTCAGCAGCAGCAGTAGTCTTGTAGGGATGATTTCCAGTCCCAAGAAACCCGTGGACTTGTACGTGGCTGGGAGGAGGTAGCTGCGGATCATGTTGTCCTTAGTAACCCAGAGGACTCCGGACGAATGCCTCAGCTAACCTATGCTGCATGGCCTCCCTGATCCTGCAAAGCCTGTGGAAGGATCCTCGTATTCTTTGGATCAAGGAGAGGGACCATTACTGGCTGGCCACTCTCCTTGATCCACGGTACAAGGGTAAGGTTGCTGACCTTAGCTTGCCATCGCAGAGGGAGCAGCGGATGAGACATCTCCGGAAAGGCCTTGCAGAAAAGTCTGTGCAACAGGTTCCCAGAGACTGGGAGGTTACAAACTCCTGGTTCTGGACAACGTGTTGCTGAGGCATCGGTCAGAAGGAGCAGTGGAGAAGGTGACCGATGCTTTCAGACAATTTTTTTGTCCGCAGCCCCAAGGTATGATCGGTTCCAGCAACCATCGCCAGCGTCTGATTTACATGGTGCAGGAATACCTAGGGGCAAGGTCAGACTTGGACACCTTTCCCACCGAAAATCCTCTGGCTTACTGGGTCTTGAGGATGGATCACTGGCCAGAGCTTGCACAGTATGCAATTGAGCTACTGGCCTGTCCTGCATCCAGCGTTCTTTCGGAACGCACCTTCAGTGCTGCTGGTGGCTTTGTTACCGATCACAGGGTGCGCCTGTCCACCGAATCAGTTGATCGACTGACCTTCATCAAGATGAATCAGTCTTGGATCACCCACAACTACCAAGCACCTGAAGCTGATGTAACCGAATAATTTTTTTTGAAATATCACATCCCTTCAAGACTGCCTATGCTGATGCTGAGTGACTGTCCTGTTATGTTGATTGTCTATCCTCTTCCTCCTCCGCTGATATGTTGGAAGAACATTTCTGGTTCTGGGTGATGCCATCAGCCCAATTTTTCTGCCCCTGTTTAACAGGGATGTTTAATTACAATTTTTGATGCAATGCTTTGCAGCAGGGCTAATTCCTGCACTTCAACTAGAGTATATGGGAGAGGTTGCAGTGTGGTGGCACCAGCACCAGTGCCTAAGGCCCAATTTTTCTGCCCCTGTGTAACAGGGGCGTTTAATTACAATTTTTGATGCAATGCTTTGCAGCAGGGCTAATTTCTGCACTAAAACTAGAGTATATGGGAGAGGTTGCAGTGTCGTGGCACCAGCACCAGTGCTTAAGGCCCAATTTTTCTGCCCCTGTTTAACAGGGACATGTAATTACAATTCTTGATATAATATTTCACAGAAGGGCCCGTTCCTGTGCCCACCCAGAGTAACTGTGAGGACTTATAGTGTTGTGGCACCAGCACCACAACCACCAAAGGTCAATTTTTCTACCACTGTTCAACAATGGCATGTAATTACAATTCTTGATATAATCGTTCACAGCAGGGCACTCCAGCGTCCACCAAGAGTCACTTTGAGGGCTTACAATGTTGTGGCAAAACCAACACCTTGTTCCGCCATTTCTGCAGAGCATATAGGGCAGGCCCCTACTTTCAAACATCCAACTTACAAACATCTCCTACTTGCAAACGGAAGGAGACAACAGCAAGTGAGATAAAAAAAGACGGACGGCAAAACAAATTATACAGGGGTGATAACCCTTCCCTATGTTTTCCAAAAAGCTTAAAAATATTTTTTTTGACTGGATTTACACTTTAAAAATGTACCAGTTGAAAATTACGAACAGATTCAACTTAACACAACAAACCTACACAGTCCCTGTCTTGTTTGCACCGCCTGTATACTGCTGTTCTGAGTATATAGGGCCTGGGGGCCACACGTATTTCCTTTTTTTAATATGGGTACCGGGTTCCCCTTAATATCAGTACAAGACCCAAAGGGGCTGGTAACGGGCAGGGAGGGCTACCCATGCCATTTTTCTCAATGATTTTCAACCATATTGCAGGAACCAGATATAACATTAAAACCGCAAGCAGTTTTAAATTACGTTATTTCCGTTAAATGTCATTTTGTGCAGGGATTGTTCTAAACACGGGAAACACGTGGCACTTCACAGGCATACTATAGACACCCCCCAGGCATGATATTTAAAGGAATATATTTACTTTTTTCTTTCACTTTAATCGTCATTAAAATCAGTGCTCCCGCCAAAACGGCCATTTTTAAAACTTTTTTGCATTGACCCATGTCCCCATACCCTTTTTAGGACAGTATCTTGCATATTAGCCGTTAAAATGTGCACTTTTAATTTCGAACGTTCGAGCCCCATAGACTTCAATGGAGTTCTAACGTTCGTACGAATTTGGGGTCCGTTCGAAAGTTCTGGTGCGAACCGAACCGGGGGGGAGGGGTGTTCGGCTCATCCCTACAGAAGAGCAATATAGCTAGCTATATAGGTGGATATAATGGTGTATACTGCGGTCAAGGCACGCAGACAACACCCACAATCTCCTACAACTGACTGAAAGCTCTATTACAGAAGAGCAATATAGCTAGATATATAGGTGGATATAATGGTGTATACTGCGGTCAGGGCACGCAGACAACACTCACAATCTCCTACAACTGACTGAAAGCTCTATTACAGAAGAGCAATATAGCTAGATATATAGGTGGATATAATGGTGTATACTGCGGTTGGGGCACGCAGACAACACCCACAATCTCCTACAGCTGACTGAAAGCTCTATTACAGAAGAGCAATATAGCTAGCTATATAGGTGGATATAATGGTGTATACTGCGGTCAGGGCACGCAGACAACACCCACAATCTCCTACAGCTGACTGAAAGCTCTATTACAGAAGAGCAATATAGCTAGCTATATAGGTGGATATAATGGTGTATACTGCGGTCAGGGCACGCAGACAACACCCACAAACTCCTGCAGATTGCTAAAAAAAAGCTCAATTACAGAAGAGCAAGAAAGCTAAATCGGCCGATAACGAACGGTGTATACTGTGTTGAAGGTACACAGAGAACACCCACTAACTCCTACAGACGCCAACACATTACACAAGGCCACCGCGCTGGCGGCCTTATATAGTGTGGCGCAGTGCATTGTGGGCCATGAGCGCCACACGAATTTGGCGCGAGCGGCCCATCTTGCGCCAAATTTGTGTGGTAGTCACGGCCCATAACGTTCGGTATTCGCCGAACGTGCGAACAGCCGATGTTCGAGCCGAACGTATGTTCGACTCGAACATCAAGCTCATCCCTATTTACCACATTTGTTTGCCAGTGAGTAATAGTGATTGCGCGCTTTGTCTCTAGCAATCAGGGAGATTTTCTCTAGAATTGGAGAGTTGGACAAAAGCAGCAGAGTCTAGGTCTCGCTTATGGATGGGTTCAAGTTCCGCAATCGTGGCAAGGAGTCTGCATATGCCGTCAGCTCTAATTTTTTTAAGGCGAGACCCATGCGGTATGAGTATTCTCCGTGTTACACATTTTAAAGTTTCCCATTGGTTGAGGGGGGAGGTTGTGTCTGAGGAGTGATCAACTATGAAATTTTTTTTTAGAGACATCGGTGGCGCATACAGAGTCCCGTAGTAAATTGTCGTTGAGTCTCCAGTCCATCCCCCTGAGATTCGCCAGAGGGCGGGCTAAGGTCAGGTAGACTGGGGGAATGGTCAGACCAAAGTATGTGACAGATCAACGCTTGGATGGGGGTGTCTAACAAGGATTGTGAAATGAGGAAATTGTCCAGTCTACTATAGGAATTGTGTGCAATAGAGTAGTAGCTGTAGTCCCTCTCTGTGGGATGCTGGACCCGCCAGACATCCACCAGATGGGAGGAGTGTAGCGGTGATTTTATACGTGTCAGTGTTGAGTAGGGAACAGAGGACTTACCCGAGGATGTGTCTGCGGACGGGGACAATGTGACATTAAGATCTCCACCGATGATAAAGGAGGGGCCCCCGAAGGAGGACAGTCTGGTGAGGACCGATGAGAGGAACCAAGCCTGACCCACATTGGGAACATAGATGTTAGCCACTGTGAAGAGAAAATTGTTTAGTTTCAGCTTTAGAAATATGTAATGACCTGCACCATCGATAAGGGAGTCTAGTACCTCCGGGTTAAAAGATTTATGAAAAGCAACAGATACCCCTTTGGATTTGGCCTGAGGGTTAGTACTATGGAACCATTGTGGGTAATATCTATCGTGCAGGGCTGGTATAGCACCTGTGCAAAAGTGTGTTTCTTGCAATAGAAAAAATTTGGAACACATTTTATGGAAGTGATAGAGTGTCTGGCTCTGCTTCTCAGGCGTATTAAAACCCTACACAGTTAAAAGATGCTAGAGCTATTGGTCCGTTGTTCGCCATAGTGTATGGCTGATGGTTCAAGAAACAGCTTCTCTTGAGAAGAGGGACAGGGTTGATATTTATTTAAAGGAGGGGGAGACGGGGGGTGGGGGGGAGGGGGTTAGGAAAGAGGGATGTAGATAAAGTGAGAAGGCAGGTGAGGAATGAAAGAGAGGAGAAAGAAAAAAGACAAATGTCAGAAAGACCTCATATATACAATAAGGATAATTGTAAGCATGTCCACATTCCCTCACTTCAATAATTGTAAATGCAAACAGTGTGGAGTTTACATGTAATGTCATTGGGGAATGGGCACAACAGTTCAAAAAAAAAAAAAAAGGAACCATAACAAAAAAACACTAGGTGGCTCCAAAAGTTCAATAGTAAGGGATAAAAAACCTTCTATCCACATCTGTGTACACTACAGTGTCCATGATGGCACTGAGGAAAATAAAAATAAAAACCCTTAAGGGGGGATGTGAGGTAGAACTACAGAGCAGAGAAGCCCCCTGCACCCCGGCTCCACGGGGATGCACAAAATTAGTCATAACCATCCAGATAACAAAGTAACAGCAATATAGGATTCAACATTTAAGGTCATGAAATGTACATAGTAAAACCAGCAAAATGGATTACAGATAATCAGACTCTGGGTTATTGAGGCACATTAGACCTTGGAGGAGAGTTCTGACTATGTAGATATACATACTTCATATACATATACATACGCTGCACATTGATGCTTTTGCATTTGTCCTTTTTCAGCTGGTTTACTGGCCGTTATGAGGTCTGTGGAGCAGAGGGAGCCAAGAGCTGTGTGCAAGCACGTCTCACCTCTCCATGTGTCAGATCACGCCCCTGCCTTACATTTAAGTCAGTCAGAGCATCTGCATTCTACTCCAGATTGGAGGCAGACTGGCAGAATTATTCCATCTCCTAGGCTGAGAGGCACACCACAAAAGAGGCACATTGGTATCCAAAACCCCAGTTCTTGCTAATTTGTGCAGACACAAAAACGTTCTGATCCGTAGGCAGCCCATACTATTGACAGAGGAAGGCAGCACTGGATTAGCTGCTGTTAAATGTACCAATGGGGAAAATGCAATCCCTCGCTGACATAAATGCTGTCTCCATGACTTTTCCTATGCAGATTTTCATTTGCAGTTTGACATATTTGGGTATGAAAAATTACTCCAAGACCCTTCATAGCTTAAGAATAGGGATGAGCTGAATGTTCGACTCGAACACCGGCTGTTCCCCCGTTCGGCGAACCCAGAACATTAAGGACTGTTCGTGCCAAATTCGAGTGGTGCTCATGGCCCATAATGCACTGCAGCATCGCAGTGCATTGCTGGCTGATCATTGGCCAAGCATGCACTATGACCCGCATGCTTGGCCAATCACAGCGCCGTCAGCGAAGAGAGCCATAATTGGCCACAGGCAGGATGCCTGTTTCCAATTATGGCTCAGGGGGTTTAGTACACGCCCCACACTATATAAGTCTGCCTGCGCGGCGGCCTTGCGTAGTGTGTTGCGGCTCTTAGAGAGAGATAGATGGAGAGATAGTGTCTTAATTTCCTTTGAAGCTATTGCAATTACAGTCAGTTTATTGTGCCCCCTGCACAGTGTACACCTGAAGCTACCCCAATTGCTGGTGTTGTTCTGGTCCAATACCACAGCCATCTGTAGCAGTAACAGTCGGTGTATTGTGCCACCTGCACAGTGTACACCTGAAGCTACCCCAATTGCTGGTGTTGTGGCCCTATACCACAGGCAGCTGCATCAGTTACAGTCGGTGTATTGTGCCACCTGCACAGTGTACACCTGAAGCTACCCCAATTGTTGGTGTTATTCTGGCCCTATACCACAGGCAGCTGCAGCAGTTACAGTCGGTGTATTGTGCCACCTGCACAGTGTACACCTGACGCTACCCCAATTGCTGGTGTTGTTCTGGTCCTATAACACAGGCAGCTACAGCAGTTACAGTCGGTGTATTGTGCCACCTGCACAGTGTACACCTGAAGCTACCCCAATTGCTGGTGTTATTCTGCTCCCATACCACAGGCCGCTGCAGCAGTTACAATCGGTGTATTGTGCCACCTGCACAGTGTACGCCTGAAGCTACCCCAATTGCTGGTGTTCTTCAGATCCTATACCACAGGCAGGCAGCTCCAGTAATTACAGTCGGTGTACTGTGTCATCTGCACAGTGTACACTTAAAGCTACCCCAATTGCTGGTGTTCTGCTGATCCTATACCGCAGGCAGCTCCAGTAATTACAGTTGGAGTATTGTGTCATCTGCACAGTGTGCACCTAAAGCTACCCCAATTGCTGGTGTTCTGCTGATCCTATACTGCAGACAGCTTCAGTAATTACAGTTGGTGTGTTGTGTCATCTGCAGAGTGTGCTCCTAAAGCTACCCCAATTGCTAGTGTTCTGCTGATCCTATACCGCAGGCAGCTACAGTAATTACAGTTGGTGTATTGTGTCATCTGCACAGTGTGCACCTAAAGCTACCCCAATTGCTGGTGTTCTGCTGATCCTACACGACAGGCAGGCAGCTGCAGTAATTACAGTCAGTGTACTGTGTCATCTGTACAGTGTGCACCTAAAGCTACCCCAATTGCTGGTGTTCTCTTCTCCCTTCAGGCCATTAGTATGTCTGGAAGGCCAACAAGGAGAGGCAGACAGTCGCGAGCCAATAAAAGAGGGCAAGCAGGCTCTGTGTCTAGAGGCAAAAGTGCTGGTCGTGGACTCGGTGCATCGTCATCAGCATGTGGCCGTGGGACACGCTTGTCCTTATTTTCAGCAGCTGGACATGTTGAGCCGCGACATGCCGAAGACTTGGTAGAGTGGATGACCAAGCCCTCCCCATCCACTCTCACCCAGGCTCAGGTACTGGCAAAGCAGCTGCCAATGCGGCCTCTTCCCTCGTCTCAATGGCATCAGTCACTCCTTCCTTAGACCCACCATGTCCTCCTGAGGAGTCCCCCGAAACTGTTTGAGCACAGTGTTGGGTACATGCTCCAGGAGGATGCCCAGCGTTTTAAAGGCTCTGATGATGATACCCAGCCCAGGGGATAATGAGGTCACTGACTCCACGTGGGTGTCTGATAGGAGAGAGGAGGCACATCTCCAACGAGGCAGGATGACCTCCAGGGGCCAGTTTAAGGGCAGCACACCAACTGAATCACACCACACAGCTCCGCCTGTGCAGGGCGCTGCCTCTGCACGTTATTCCAAAAGTTCTTTGGTGTGGACCTTTTTTGAGACGAGTGCATCAGATCACACCGCTGCTATTTGCAACATATGTCTCAAACGTATCTCGCGTGGCTAAAACATCAGCTGATTGGGCACCACATGCTTAACCAGACATATGTTTATCTACCATGCAGTTCGTTGGCAAGCGTACCTTAGAGACCCATACCAAAGAACAAAGCGGACCTCTCCTTGCTCCTCATCAGCTGAGATCTTCAACCCCACCATACCTTCAGTCCTGTCCGAAACCTGCACTGAGAGGAATGACGGTGTAGAATTAGGTGTGTCACAGCCAAGTACTTGCAAGCAATCTGCTAGCGGTACACTGACATCCGATTGTACCAGGCAAATTTCCCTGCCCCAGCTGCTGCATCGTCAAAAGAAGTTCACTCCCAGCCATCCACATGCCCAGTGGTTGAATGCTAGCTTGGCTAAATTGCTAGTACTTCAACTGCTGCCTTTTCAGTTGGTAGACTCGGCCCCCTTCCGTGAGTTTGAGAAATATGCGATTCCTCAGTGGCAGGTTCCCAAACGCCACTTTTTCTCACGGAAGGTGATTCCGGCTCGCATGTGGAAGGCAATGTCCATGCCTCACTGGACAGGGCTGTCATCAGTAAGGTGCATATTACCGCTGACTCATGGTCCAGCAGACATGGACAGGGATGTTACCTATCTTTCACGGCGCATTGGGTGACTCTTTTGGCAGCTGGGAAGGATGCAGGACAAGGTGCAGTAGTGTTATAGGTTGTTCTGCCACCACGCCTCCAAAATGCTACTACTGGTGATTGTGACACACCTCTCTCCTCCACCTCTTCTTCTTCCTCCATGACCTCTTCCTGTGCATTATCCTCGGAACTAGCGGTGCTCCGTAGGCGTTCAAGGGGCTACGCAAGGCAAAACGATGCCATGCCGTTCTTACGCTGGTGTGCTTGGGGGACAGGAAACACACTGGGGCAGATATTCTGTCAGCTCTGCAGGGGCAGGCTAAGAGGTGGTTGACGCCACACCAGCTTAAGGCAGGAATGGTGGTTTGTGACAATGGCACCAACTTCCTCTCTGCCCTCCGACAGGGACAGCTGACCCATGTGCCCTGTGTGGCTCACGTCCTTAACTTGGTGGTGCAGTGGTTCTTGGGTAGGTACCCGGGCTTACAGGATGTCTTGAGGCAGGCCAGGAAAGTATGTGTGCATTTCCGCCAGTCACATAATGGCAGTGCTCGGTTGGCTGACCTCCAAAAGGAATTGAACCTGCCCAAGAACCGCCTAATTTGTGACATGCCCACCAGGTGGAACTCAATGTTGGCCATGCTGCAGCAGCTGCACATGCAGCAGAGGGCCATCAATGAGTACCCGTGTGACTACAGCACCAGGAGAGGGTCAGAGGAGCTCAGTTTTTTTCCCCGCGCCAGTGGGCCATGATCAGGGATGCATGCACTGTCCTGTCATCATTTGAGGTGGCCATGAGGATGGTGAGCAGTGACAGTGCATGCATCAGTGACACTGTACCTCTTGTCCACATGTTGGAGTACACACTGTGTGGAATAATGGACAGGGCACTTGAGGAAGAACAGAGGCAGGAAGAGGAGGACCTCCTTGCCTCTCAAGGCCCCCTTGATCCAGACAGTGTTCCTGCTGGCCCACCGATCACACAGGAAGAGGAAAAGGAGGAGGAGGATTGTGTCAGCATGGAGGTGGAGCCTAGAACTCAGCATCAGCAGCAGTCTTTTAGGGATGATTTACAGTCCCAAGAAACCTGTGGACTTGTACGTGGCTGGGAGGAGGTGGCTACGGATCATGTCGTCCTTAGTGACCCAGAGGACTCCGGACTGAATGCCTCAGCTAACCTACACTGCATGGCCTCCCTGATCCTGCAAAGCCTGAGGAAGGATCCTTGTATTCAGTGGATCAAGGAGAGGTATCATTACTGGCTGGCAACTCTCCTTGATCCACGATACAAGGGTAAGGTTGCGGACCTTATCTTGCCATCGCAGAGGGAGCAGAGGATGAGACATCTTCGGGAGGCCTTGCAGAAAGGTCTGTGCAACGCATTCCCAGAGACTAGGAGTTTACAAATTCCTGGTCCTGGACAACGTGTTGCTGAGGCTTCTTGTCAGACCGATGCGTTCAGACAATTTTTTAGTCCGCAAGCCCCAAGGTATGATCGGTTCCAGCAACCATCACCAGCATCTGATTTACATGGTGAAGGATACCTAAGGGGCAAGATCAGACTTGGACACCTTTCCAGCCGAAAATACTCTAGGCTACTGGGTCTTGAGTATGGATCACTGGCCAGAGTTTGCACAGTATACAATTGAGCTACTGGCCTGTCCTGCATCCAGCGTTCTTTCGGAACGCACATTCAGTGCTGCTGGAGGCTTTGTAACCGATCACAGGGTGCACCTGTCCACCGGCTCGGTTGATCGACTGACCTTCATAAAGATGAATCAGTCTTGGATCACCCCCAGCTACCAAGCACCTGAAGCTGATGTAACCGAATAATTTATTTTGAAATGTCGCATCCCTTCAAGCCTGCCTATGCTGATGCTGAGTGACTATCCTGTTATGCTGACTGACTATCCTCTTCCTCCTCAATGATCCTGCTGATAGCTTGGAAGAACATTTTTGGTTCTTGGCGCCGCCACCAGTGGCTAAGGCCCACTTTTTCAGCCCCTTTTTAACAGGTGCATGTAATTACAATTTTTGATGCAATACTTTGCAGCAGGGCTCATTCCTGCGCTCAAACTAGAGTATCTGTGAGGGGTTTCAGTGTCGTGGCACCAGCACAAGTGGCTAAGGCCTGATTTTTCAGCCGGCGTGTAATTACAATTTTGATGCAATATTTTGCAGGAGGGTGCGTTGCTGCACTCAACTACAATATTTGTGAGTGGTTGCAGTGTTGTGGCACCAGCACCAGTGGCTAAGACCCAATTTTTCAGCCCCTGTTTAACAGGGGCGTGTAATTACAATTTGTGATGCAATACTTTGCAGCAGGGCTCATTCCTGCTCTCCAACTAGAGTTTCTATGAGGTGTTGCAGTGTTGTGTCACCAGTGCCTAAGACGCAATTTTTCTGCCCCTGTTTAACAGGGGCATGTAATTACAATTTGTGATGCAATACTTTGCAGAAGGACCCATTCCTTCACTCCAACTAGAGTTTCTGTGAGGTGTTGCAGTGCTGTGGCACCAGTGCCTAAGGCCCAGTCTTTCTGCCCTTGTTTAACAAGGGATTGTAATTACAATTTTTGATGCAATACTTTGCAGCAGGGCTCATTCCTGCGCTCCAACTAGAGTATCTGTGAGGGGTTGCAGTGTTGTGGCACCATTATAAATAAAGTACTAGTGCGCACAACCTGAAATGAACAACCCTAATAAATCAAACAAAATATTACGGGAAGCTGCCAACATAAATAATGATCTCTGCACTATCTGTAAAATATAAGAAAGTTATGTAGCGCTACCTATTTAAAAAATCTAATATAATTGTGAACCACCTAATCAATAAATCAGTGAAAAAATCTATAAATAGTACATAAATAAATAAATGTGCATTACAATAAATAGTGCAACAATAATAATATACTAACGAAAGTGCAAAATCACATATATTATGCAATATAAATCCACGATCATGGAATGTGCAAATTACGCAAAGCTCCAGTGTTCCAGAATATCTAGTGCTGTTCAATAGATTGATATCTATTAGTGACAGTTCGAAATTAATCATGCAGTGTATTGAAACGTGCAAGCAGGCTCCGCAATTATCACACTCCACCTTCAGTGCTCAAGTGCACCCCCCGTTTCCCCCAGCCTCTCACCTCAATTCAAGACCCCTCGGGGTCGGAAGCGCTTGTAAGGAAAGATGCTGGCTTTTCTTCAAATAACCCGTTTATCCATACACTCAAAGCGTAATATACCAGATCATGGGGGAAAAAAGGGGGACTCTCATGTGTAGTATTCCAAAATATTTAATCAAAATATAAAATCCACACTTACATTTAAATAAAAATCTCGCGCTTGTAAACACAGAATCTTCTGGTCTCGGCCGCGACCAGAAGTGACGAACAAGACACTAGTTGGAGATAGATTTATACAAAAAGGATATGAGGTCTATTTTGTTAATGATAAAATAAATAGTGTAGCACAGATAGACAGGGATATACTAATACAGGATAATAAGAAAAATGCTG
The DNA here is from genome assembly GCF_037356315.1 of Lithobates pipiens. Classification (NCBI taxonomy): domain Eukaryota; kingdom Metazoa; phylum Chordata; class Amphibia; order Anura; family Ranidae; genus Lithobates; species Lithobates pipiens. The sequence continues at coordinate 645,992,156 of NW_027507758.1, forward strand.
AAAAACAAGATTTTGTTTCAATTATTATGGATTTTAATATCCAATATAAACAAATAGAAAAAATTATAAAGAAGCATTGGGAAATTATTAAAACAGACCAAGTACTTGGGAATTATTTACCTGAGAAACCTAAATTTGTATATAGAAGATCTCCCACCCTTAGAGATAATTTAGCGAAAAATGTATTAGATCCTCCAAAGAAACCTGTTTCCTTTTTTGAGGGAAAGGGATTCTATCCCTGTAAAAAATGCTATGCGTGTCGACATACCAAAGAAAATAAAAATAAAAAATCCAGTTTTTCCTCGACGGTGACAAAAAAGAGTATGAAATAGAGGACTTTATTACGTGCCGTAGTGAGGGTGTAGTATATCTTCTAGAATTAAAAAGATTGGATCGAGCCGCGCTTATGCAATATGGGAAGCAGAAGGGGTACAAAGAACGAAAAACATCCAAATATCAGTATATACAGGTTGCAGCCCCCCAACCAGGAAATCCCCGCAAGGGTCTTTCAAAATAATTAATAATCTCAAGAGAATATGGGGTGTCCGGCGCTACCTATTATCAAAGATGAGTACCACCTTTATTTCCACTAGACGCAATATTACCACAAGACAGTAGGTTAATCGTTATAAATTTGTTGGAAACAATCGAATCCTCACCAAAAAAAATATAAAATGATACAATAAACTGTGCATAAAGGGACTACAGGAAACCTTATAAAGTCACATGCAATTCACACAATTCCCTATATGTGTTATATTATTCAACATTAATAAACTACAAAAAAATTAGGCTATGGTGCAACCTCATGAAAAACCAAAAACAATATGGCTATAAAAAAATTTCTATAGACACCAAACCCCAAACCTCATGTGCAGAATAGCAAGATAATTTTACCAAATATATGCATATACAATAAATATTAACCAGGATATTTATATATTATATAAAGAAAGGGGAATTTTTATATATATATATATATATATATATATATATATATATATATATAATTATGTGCATAAAAAATAAATTTAAATCAGAAATAAAAAGTTGTTCAAAAACAACATTAAGCAAACAATAAAGCCAAAAAGTGATAAAACAAAAAAAGGAGAAAAAGAAAAAAACACAAAAAAAGTCTGTTAATGTCCACACATGAAAAAAAGGAGAAGAAAAAATAAAAAAATGGAAAAAAATCATCAAACAAAATCCTTGATTGTGCAAATCCAGCAGGAATAAAGTGACTTTCGTGCTTGTGACTGAATTCTCCAGGTGCCTGTGTGCTCCCCCACAAAGTTCCCCACTCACCAGAACGATACACCCCTGCAGGGGTAATAAGCCTTCAGATCAGTCTTTGTGTGATTCCAAACTTCAAATCCGTATACGATGCGATTGCTCCAAGAAATACACCCCTCCCGGGGTACTCCACCTTTAAATGTGAACCCAGTTTTCAGGCACCATATGCGCAATCCAAAGAAAGGAGGGAGTCCAATTTAATCCTCATAGGAGAAAAAATAAGTTCTCCATAGTGTAGTAATTAATTTAAATGTGATCAAAAAATAGGGGCACTAGTTGTAATGGCAGAAAAAACTTTTATTTTTAAGAAGCACATATGGCAAAAAAATTTTTTATAAAACATATATATATATATAACAAAAATTTTTTGAAAAAATATATATACAAAAAGTTTTCTTCAAAACTTTATTTAACTTGTCCGAGACAGTTTTTTTTATTATTTTTTGTCCTTTTAATATTTTTTATTTTTTATAAATTTGTGATAATTAATTTTTGTATATATATTTTTTCAAAAAAATTTTGTTATATATATATATATATATATATATATTTTATAAAAAAATTTTTTTTGGCATATGTGCTTCTTAAAAATAATTTTTTTTTTCTGCCATTACAACTAGTGCCCCTATTTTTTGATCACATTTAAATTAACTACTACACTATGGAGATTTTATTTATTTTTTCTCCTATGAGGATTAAATTGGACTCCCTCCTTTCTTTGGATTGCGCATATGGTGCCTGAAAACTGGGTTCGCAATCGCAATCGCATCGTATACGGATTTGAAGTTTGGAATCACACAAAGACTGATCTGAAGGCTTATTACCCCTGCAGGGGTGTATCGCTCTGGTGAGTGGGGAAACTTGTGGGGGAGCACACAGTCACCTGGAGAATTCAGTCACAAGCACGAATTCTTTTCTTTATATAATATATAAATATCCTGGTTGATATTTATTGTATATGCATATATTTGGTAAAATTATCTTGCTATTCTGCACATGAGGTTTGGGGTTTGGTGTCTATAGAAATTTTTTTATAGCCATATTGTTTTTGGTTTTTCATGAGGTTGCACCATAGCCTAATTTTTTTGTAGTTTATTAATGTTGAATAATATAACACATATAAGGAATTGTGTGAATTGCATGTGATTCACAACAAGTATTATATGTAGCACTTATCCTTGCACAAAGCACTTTATAAGATTTCCTGTAGTCCCTTTATGCACGGTTAATTGTATCATTTTATATTATTTTGGTGAGGGTTCGATTGTTTCCAACAAATTTATAACGATTAACCTACTGTCTTGTGGTAATATTGCATCTAGTGGAAATAAGGGTGGTACTCATCTTTGATAATAGGTAGCGCCGGACACCCCACATTATTAAATATCTTCTAGAATGTCCTTGCCACATCCAATATGTGGGAAGGACAAAAAGGGAACTCTGGAAGAGACTAAGCCCTTGTACACACGGTCGGAGATTCCGACAACCAAATCCGTCAGAGTTATTCCGACGGATTAATTCCGGGTGAGGTCCGGAAGTGATGTTGCATACACACGGTCGGACCAAGTTGTCGGAATTTCCGGTTGCCAAGAACGCGGTGACGTAAGCTGCGTACGGCGGGACTAGAAAAGGGAAGTTCAGCACCACATCAGGCACCCTGTGGGCTCCTTCTGCTGATCTCGTGTGTATCGCGTGTTAGTAGAAGTTTGGTGAGAGATGATTCGCGCTTTTCAGATTTGTGATTCAGTTCGCTACTGCTCTTCAGTTTCTGCTTGTCTTTGCGTATCTGATAATCAGTGCGTGCAGTCAGTAAGTATTTGTTTCTCATTGTGGACTATATCTTGGTATAGTACGCTTTGATTTGCATTGCTTATTGTCTGCTTGCTTCTGCTATTCAAGTCGTTCTTTCAGGCATTGCTGTTTATCAGTGCTTTCTGTTTTCCGTTCTGACCAGCCGACCGTTTTCAAACCATGATTCGTCTACGTACTCGTCGCAGAGTTTGTGCTGTGCAGGGGCTTTCGTGTTGGGGTTCTTACTTTGACACAAGCCCGGTCCATGAACAGGGAGGAGGGGCGTTTGTGGACCAAGAATTGGTTGCGCCAGCGTGACCAGTTCTCGCACATGCCTTTGCTCCGTGAGATCCGTGAGAATAATCCTGATGATTTCAGGAATTATCTCCAGGTGACGTACCCCGTTTTTCACCTTCTGCTGGCTTTGCTGACCCCTTATATCAGCAGGCATGATACCTGCATGCGGCAAGCCATCACTCTGGAGCAGAGGCTCATCGCCACGTTGCACTACTTGGCGACAGGGAGAAGCCTTAAGGACCTCAAGTTCTCTACAGTCATCTCCCCCCAGGCTCTGGGGATCATTATTCCAGAGACCTGTTCTGCCATCATTCAGGTCCTGCAGAAGGACTATATGAAGGTAAGTTGTATCCTTTAACATCACATTCTATGTATTTAATGATTGCTAATGGCTTGCATTTCTTTCCTCATTCCCTAATTACCATCATTGCAATATGATCTAATTCATATGCTCTGCCCCTTTGTCCTCATGCATATTTGCCTCACTAACTTCCCCGCCATGCTCTTCTTGGCCCATAAAACTATAGTCTAGTCACTTACCAATGTCTTTTGTCAGCTCCATAGTATTGCTTTCCCCTAAACACCCCCTAAAATGTCTACAAATGTGATGTGTGTGCTTCAATTCATGCAGAGTGACATTTTTTAGGAACCCCCCTCCCCCCAACTGCTAGCTCAGCTGATAGCAATCCTCTATCTGCTGACTTTACCAAACCCAATACACACTATATCTACCTTTTTGATGGTCACATTTATGGACAAGTTCACCAAAGCATGTAGTGCAAGGGCCTGACTCAATACTTTCAAATGCTATATTTTTTATTTTTCCCTCTATTATTATCTTGATATGTAATAGCAGAATGTCAAAATGTGCTTCCACTTTGTTTTCTTTTTGTTATTATGACACTTATTACCTGTCCGGTGGGCTGCCAATAGTGTAAGTAAGGAGGGGCTTCCCAAAGTATCACACATTATTTAGGCATTCAGCTCTCAATCAAGTGGAGAGGGTTACCTGTCCAAAACATCCCCCCCTCATTTTTTAGCAAGGGCCCATCAGATGGGGGGGTGATGACTCTGATAAGGGGACATTATACTTTAGGCTTTAAATACTCATTTCCCAAAATGTTATACTAATCTTGGCCGCAAATGTTGGTGTCTAATCTGCTTGCAATGTTGGTTTGTAAAATTACTCATTTTTGGTCTTGTTTCACTCCACAGTGTCCTTCAACGCCACAGGAATGGCAGACTGTGGCCTCCCACTTTGCCAGTCGTTGGGACTTTCCCAATTGTGGAGGTGCAATTGATGGGAAACACGTCCGCATCGTCCCACCATCCAACTTGGGGTCGTACTATTTTAACTACAAGGGGTTTCATAGTATTGTGATGTTGGCGGTGGTGTCTGCGACCTATGACTTCTTGTATGTGGACGTGGGGCAAAATGGACGGATGGTGGAGTGTTCGTACGGACGGAGTTCTACTGGCATCTCCAGAGGGGCAGTCTGGGCTTGCCACCCCCAGAAGAGAATCAGAAAGGACTCCCGTTCGTCTTTGTCGCGGATGAGGCGTTTGCCCTGGCAAACCACCTGATGTGGCCTTTCCCGATGAGGACCCTCACCCCGGACCAGAGGATTTTTAATTTCCACCTGTCCAGAGCCCAAAGAGTGGTGGAGAAAACTTTTGGTATACTGGCCAGCCGGTTCCATCTTTTTTTGACGCCTATCCACATGGCGGAATACAAAATAAATCACATTGTGCTGGCGTGCTGTGTTCTTCACAATTTCCTAAAAAGACATTCTGCAAACTATGCGGTCTCAGTTGTCCAAGAAGCAGACTTGCTGGAAAATGATAACCTCACGGGCCTTGAAGCTGCTTGTCCTGCCTTGCCCCCCCAAAGCACCCGTGAGGTTAGAACCCAATACATGGAATACTTTGTGGGTAGGGGGGCCATTCATATACCAGACAATGTCTGAGCGGCATTTTATGAATACATTTTTCTTTGAAACTCCAATATTTGTGTCCATTTACTGCTTGGCTTGGTTTTAGGTGTCTCCTAGGTAAATGTATGTTTTTTCTTGTTGTGCCTTTTTACACAACAGTGCAAACCCAAGTTCTGAGCGAGATGAGGGGACAGTCTCTTCTTCAGATAATCTTATTATGTTGTGGGTCTGCTACACACACACCTTGTTTTTGTTAACTAATATATGTAGTGCATTACTGACCAAAATCCTGCTCATTTTCAGCACCATGGCTGGAAAATGGCATGATTGTGAAAATTAACACATCACTGTGGGTATTATTTACTAAAGGCACATCCAGTATGCACTACAAGTGCACTGCAAAAGTGCACCTGAAACTGCACTTGGAGTGCAAAGTGGAGTTGCCTTTAGTAAATATCACCCATTGTCACTGAAAACAACAATTTTACTCCAAATGCACAATGAAAAAGGAAGCCACACATTGTTGATAATTTAACTTTTTAATCAAAGCACATTCACATGTGCGTTTAGAAAAGGGTTTTACAACAAACCAACAAATTGGGTGTATCAAAAACATTATTTCAGGTAATTTTTTTTAAATTGGTGTTTTTGTGTAAACAGGCATGTATCAAAGCGTAACATGCAGAACACAGGAACTTACAAAGTTCAACTTTGAAAAGTGAAGACAATATCAGACATGAGTATGTACAAACTGGGCTGATATTGCCTTCATCAAATGGGGTGTCACTCCTGGAAAAGCCAAATTTGGAAGATGCACACAGTGTGTCAACATGTGCTATCTCCCATCATGGGGGATCAATGTAGATGTTTTGGGGCTGCAACCCCTCCATCTCAGCCACTTTCCACAAAACACGTACATTGATCCCCCATGATGGGAGATGTTGCATGTTGACACACTCTGTGCATCTTCCAAATTAGAATTTTTCTCAAATACAAAAGTTGTATTTTAAAAGCCAAAAAATAAAACCCTAGCTAGTTTGGGCTGTTTCATACTCTCACCAAAACATCAATGATGTTCTTCATTTTATTGTTAACATCATTGATGTTTTGCTGTATATTTTCTAAATCCTGATTGCACCCCATTATCTCCCCAATCAGGATCTGGGCACTTTCACTGGTAAAATGGGATTCTTCTTCCACATCACCTACAAAACAAAGCAAAAAAAAAAAAAAAACATGTATTATAAATATGGTGACATACATTGATGAGCTTAATTTGTCCAACTTCAACGATCTCTCCTTCCTCCTCCTCCTCCTGCTCCTCTGCTTATGGTTTTGGAATTTTGCCTTCTTTGGGAGGGGTGGGGTCCCTGGTGTCCTCATACTTTCCGAGTCTTCTCTCCCTTATGAGAATGTAAAAAAGGAATGATTAGCACACAGAGGGCAGAAATAGGAATATGAAACATTGCTTGGAAGTGTTGTACAATTGTGTTTTTTGGCCGAATTCAACGGTGAGAACATTATTGTGGACACTTGGTTAAGCTGGAATACTTACCTGCAGAACGATCTTACGAACGAATGAAACCATGAACTTGAAAGTTGCCATTTTATAATGCACAACATGAAATCAAAACACATGGAGCAGTATGCAAGCAAGAATAATAATCATATGAACACACAACAACTACTTACTTTTTTGAAGAACACACTTGATCCTTCTGTACTGATCGTGCTCCCTCAGTTTCAGGTCTGACCAGCGTTTTCTCAATTGATCCTTGGATCGGCATACCCCAAAATTCTTCTGAAAACTCTTCACAACTTTAGTCATGATCTTGGCCTTTCTGATATTTGGGTTTGGGTAAGGTCCATACTTCCCATCATAGTCGGTCCTGTTCAATATCCACCATCTCCAACATCTCTCCAAAAGACATATTTGAGGCCTTAAATCTTCTCTTCCTGGATCGGGACATTTCAGGCTTCGGGCTTTCCTCACCCTCCTCCTCGTTAATGGAACTCTGATTGCGCACCTCCGCCATGTGCTCCCCCCACTGCACCGAAAGCGAAGGGGCGGGGAATAGTCTAGAAAGAACGCCAGGGGTGGGTCGGATTTTCACGCATGTGCACTGTATATAAAACGCAACACGCGCGTGTCATCCGTACGATCTGTGAACAGAGTAGGAGCTGACGAGATGATCGTGCAAACGAAGTGAAAATTTTGAACTTGGTACATCACTAGACTAGACTGCTTCTATCTAGGCTGATGTTGGGACAAGATTAGGAGGGTTTATCATGGCATTATTAGTATTTTAGGGTTTGTCTTGTGTTGTGTCTTGCAGGCAAGATGGATCCATTCAAAAACCCCAATTTTATGGGTCTATTCCTGGAAGTGTACAGGGAGCTGCCCTGCCTGTGGCAGATCAACAACCCGTTTTATCATGATAGAAGAAAGAGGAACGCAGTGCTGGAGAAACGTCTTTCTTTGGTGCAGATCCTGGTCCCCACGACAGACATGGCCTATGTGAAGAGGAAAATTGGTGTCATGAAGATTACATATCTCAGGGAGAGAAAGAAGCACCTGGAGTCCATGAGATCAGGAGATCCAGATTCCATTTATTACCCCAGGATGGTTTACTTTGAGAGGCTGCATTTTCTGGTAGACCAGGGGGTACCCAGGCCACCACTCTCCAGTCTTCCTTCAAGGCTTCCTTCACCCCCAGCTGAGGCTTCCAACGTCCAACCTGGGCCTTCCAGGCAACAACATGTGGTGGGGCCCAGCTTGAGACAGGTATTGCATTGTTTAACATATTTCTTGTCGTACATTTAATGATGTTAACTAGATGTTCCTATTGATCAGTAAGTTGTGATTTAACAAAGAAGTTTACATATCAATAGACAGTAGTGACCAAAAATGATTGGGACGAGAATGAAAAATGCTGGGCTCAGAATGATAGTCTGTTCTATTTGGTAACATTCAATTTGCAACAGTCATGAGCACAAAATGGTGTGATTGATGGGGGCGTGGTTTCGGCATGCAGCGGTGAGGACGCATTGTCCCTGAGCTCCGGCACTAACCCCGGTATTTTAGCATATATTTACCGCATGATCCACTCCACTCGTCCGGGAAAGATGGGGAGGAGAACTGGCAAGTCCCTGCCGAAGAAGAGCGGACCGGAGGGATCGATCAAACGGTTCCTGGCTGAGCCTGACGAGGCGGGGGACATGGATGGCCTAGGCCGCTCGCCACGAGCACGGCCGCGGGCTCCGCCCCCCGCTCCAGGCCTCTACACAGGTCGCAATCCCCGGCCTCGTCGGCGGGCTCTGACGGAGATGAGGGTGAATCAAACCGGTCGGATGTGGCGGCGCTTGTGAGCGGACTCCCTACGAAATCGGAGCTGGCATTGATGCTCCAGGGGCTGGAGAAGTCCATTAAAAAGGAAGTTTCTGCAGTACGTTCGGATCTCGCGCAGGTGTTGGATCGTGTGGAGGAGTCCGAGCAGCGGCTAGACCGACACGCTATTGCCATTAGGTCACTGCAAGCTACCACCCGTTCTCTTGCTGTTGCCCATCGGTCTGCCCTATATAAGATTGAGGACCAGGAGAACCGTAACCGGCGGAACAATATTCGGATTCGAGGGCTCCCGGAGGCAACCGGAGATGAAGATCTCCTACTGTCTGTAAGGGGTATCTTTAACGGCCTACTGGGGAACACAGCGGACTACCCTTTGAAAATTGATCAGGTGCACAGAGCCCTCCGCCCTCGTAACCTAACGGCGGACATTCCGCATGATGTGATCTGCAGAGTGCATTACTATGAGGAGAAGGAACGCATCATGAAAAAACTCAAGGCGACTCCGGTTTTGGATTTTGATGGTGCATCGCTCTCTTTTTTTCCTGACCTAGCCAGGGAAGCACTGGAAAGACGCAGGGCCTTGCGTCCCCTTACGGAAAAGCTTTGCCTATCTTCCATCAGCTACCGGTGGGGTTTCCCCGCTGCCCTGATTGCTCATAGAGATGGGAAGACGGCAGTTCTAAGGTTCCCAGAAGATCTGGAGAAATTCTGCATGGATGTGGACATTAATCCACCGGAATTACCTGGATGGCAGGAGGGCATACCACCCGTGCCGAATAATCCTGAGGAGCAATGGCAGTGAGTGTCTCGCAAGCAGCGTGTTCCCTCTGCTGGCCTGGCTACTTCACACGCTTAGATGGCACTCTGGTTGCTGTTCTGCGGCCTAGCAATCCACACTGTTGATCAGGCCCCCCAGATCCCGCAAGTATGCCGCGCTATTTCAGTTACCTTTTGTTTGCATTTTTATTTTTGGTTCTGGCGGCCACCGCTATGCTCCCCTATCTGCTCATAAGGGACAGGCCTTATTGGAACTGTAATGAGGGGGTGTTAGCGAGCGGACATCTACTGGGGCGTTTGAGTTTTGAGTTTTGCCGTGTTGCCTGTCTCAGCTTCTTGGCGTTGGGATCTTAGGTGGAGTGCAATAGCGCTCAGTGCTATTAATTCTGTTGTATGTATAACTGTACATGATGTTTGTGCTAGCTATTTTTACTTAATGGTTGATATGTGTTTTGTAATTTGGGGTTGGAGCCGGAGCTGCGACCTGCGACTTCTGTTCTGAACGGTTGCGGGTCGCTGCTGCCTGGCCACATGTGTTTTTCCCCTGGGGGGGCGTCGGTTGGGTCCTGGCCCTCGGGCCCTGGCTGTTTCGATGGCTGGGGATGTGGGGGTAGGGGCCTGGCCGATTGCCTCCTTGTCGCCGTCCACCCTGTTGTCTGCGTGCGCTCCATTAGGCCCCATGGGGCCTGGGGCGCGTGTGCTGCAGGGTTTGTGGGCCATGATTGGTACATACTGTCTTATTTCTGCTTTCCTCTTATTTCCTTCTCTTTTCCCACTCTCTCTGCCTCCCTCCTGCCCTCTATCTCCTCTACCTCAGGTCCTGTTCCAAGGTTATGTGTTGTCTTTTGAGTTTTCTGTCGGATCCCCATGGCTGCGTTGGAATTATTATCATTGAATGTGCGGGGCCTCCATGCCCCGGGCAAACAACATAACCTTTATAGGGAGCTGGGTCGCTTGCGGGGGGATGTTGTCTTTCTGCAGGAGACCCACCTTACCCACACCACCTCGGTGAAGTTATACTCCCCCCATTACCCAACCTGGTACTATAGTCTCTCTGATGTGCACAAGGCTAAGGGGTGGCCATTGGGTTCCGAAGAGGTACTCCGTTTAATATGGTTGAGATGTTGAGTGACCCTCTCGGGCGCTTTCTGTTTCTCAAGGGCAGCCTAGGTGGAATGCAATGCACGTTGGCGACCCTTTATGCTCTTAATAGAGATCAGGCCTCTTTTATTGCTGCTACGCTTGGGAGGCTGCGGGACTTTGCTACCGGATGTGTTGTCCTGGCGGGAGACTTTAATATCCCTTTGGAACCGGTGTTTGATATGTCTCTAGGTAGGTCTTCGGTCTCCTGCAGGCGTCTTGCATACATTCGCAGGCGCTTGCATGACGCCCAATTGATGGACGTATGAAGGATAATGCATTCGAGAGCGAGGGACTATACGCACTATTCAAGCGTACACCATTCCTACTCCAGGATTGATTTTTTTTTTCTAGACCACCATCACTTCTCCCTAGTATCACGCTCCGAAATTGCTTCATCTCCTATCTCGGATCATGCCCCCATCTTGCTCACTATTAATATCTCCTCATTGCCCCGTAAATCAACTTCCTGGAAGTTGAATGAGAACCTGATATGTGAGGAGGCAGACAAAATTTACATGCAAGGGGAACTAAATCAATATTTTTTGGATAACACCCACCCGGATATTTCCCCGGGAGTGTTATGGGAGGCCCATAAAGCCCATATGAGAGGTAAATTTATAGAATTGGGTTCCAGAAGGAAAAGGGAATTGGCGCAACAACATTCTAACTTGTTGGCAGAAATTAGTTCTCTTGAATCGCAACACAAGGCCAGCCTCGCCCACGCAACATTGCATACCCTAACACTTAAGAGGGAGGAGCTGAAAGCTATGTACCACACACAATGGAAGCGGGAGGCTCGCAGGGTGTCACAAAAGTACCACGAATGGGGTAATAAGCCGGGTAAGCTTCTAGCTCATTCCCTACAGCAGGCAAAAACCAGGGCTTTCATTGAGAAAATTAAGACAGCTTCGGACACACTCACGTATGAAACCTCGTCTATTGCCAGGGAATTTCACGCCTTTTACCAACGCTTGTACCATGTCACCCCTGCGGTATCTGACCCCGGGGTTCGACGAGACTTGATTCAAGAGTACCTGACGCAGGCGAATCTGCCCGCGCTGGACTCGGAGACCCTTGCCTCACTGGACGGGGAGTTCTCGGTCCGGGAGTTCAAGGTAGCTTTGAAGGCTATGGCTGGTGGCAAGGCCCGGGACCGGATGGCCTGACGGCACTTTATTATAAGTCCTTCGCGGAGACCTTGCTTCCGCGCCTCGCTTCTTATGCCAATGTGATCTCTCAGGGGGGAACATTTCGCCCGGAGACGTTGCATGCTCACATCTCGGTGCTGCCCAAGCCGGCGAAGGACCCCAGTCTTTGCGGGAGTTACCGACCTATATCCCTCCTGAATTTAGACGCCAAATTATACGCCAAGGTTTTAGCGAATAGGCTACTTCCCCTACTGCCCCACTGGGTTTCTAGTGACCAGACAGGGTTTATCCCGGGTCGGGAGGCACGCGACAATGCTCTCCGAACTCTGTCCTTGATGGCTTGTGCTAGGGGAAATGCCCAACCCACCCTGTTACTCTCTACGGATGCAGAAAAAGCGTTTGACAGGGTGGGTTGGGAGTATCTTATGGCGACCCTGGCACATTTGGGCATCAGTCAGACCTTTCTGTCCCACATTTCAGCGCTATACCATTCCCCGACAGCTCAGATCCGTGTGAACGGTACTCTAAGTGACTCCTTTACACTCCATAATGGTACTCGCCAGGGTTGCCCCCTTTCACCTATGTTATTTGCCCTCTCTCTGGAACCCTTCCTCTCTACAATTAGACACAATCCAAATATCCATGGGATCACAGTTGGCGCTCGAGAACATAAATATGCTGCCTACGCAGATGATATTCTGTTCTACGTACAGCAGCCCCGGATTACACTCCCCAACCTGATGTCTGCCTTCTCGCAATTTGGTCGTATTTCGAATTTTAAAATTAACATGTCTAAATCAGAGATCCTTAATGTTTCGATCCCCAGGGCAACCGTAGCTCATCTTAAAGGCAACTGCACAAAATGAAATATTTAGGCATATTTCTCACATCAAACCCACTGAAGTTATTTCGAGTTAATTATATGCCCCTCCTTAACGCTATTCGCGCCGATTTACAGAAATGGTCCCAAGTTGCGCATTCCTGGCTAGGGAAAATCAGCGTGATTAAAATGAATATTTTACCTCGCATCTTGTTTCTATTCCAGATGATCCCTGTGGGTATCCCAGTTAGTTTTTTTAGGCGCATAGATTCAATGATCTGCAAATACGTGTGGAGCAGAGGGCGCCCGAGATTGTCCCGAGCACTCCTGTCCAGACCTAAACGGATGGGTGGCTTGGCTTTACCTAATGTGAAATTGTATTTTTTAGCTGTTGTGTTAAACAGGATATCAGACTGGAAATATCATAGACACTCTAAACTCTGGGTTGCGCTTGAACTGGCTCTCAGTGGCACGGACCTTTACACCCAGGTATGGGTTCCCAGAAAATATAGGTCACTGGCTCCCAGTTCCTCGCCACTTACCTACTCTACTTTGCGGACATGGGACTCGATATGTAAACAGTATAGAGAGTTGTCTCTCTCTCCCATTATGCCCCTAACGGGACACAATTACTTTCCGCCAGGCAACACGGATCCCAGAATTTGCTCATGGAACTTAGGAGTAACTCCTTTGCTGCATCACGTTACCAACCAGGATGGCATTGTGCCGTTACCTCAATTGATTCCTCCCGCTCAGACGACACCTATGGACCACTGGACTTACCGCCAATTGGCTGCCTTCGTTAGCTCCTTGCCGAAGCCGTTGCGCTCAATGGCTGAGTTGACGCTGGTTGAATCGGCTTTCGTTGAGAATCAGCCAGTTGAAAGACCATTATCCTTTTTTTACCATGCCCTGCAACTCATGCTGATTAAGAACTTCCCCTCCTTCTTGTCCAACTGGGAGAAAGACTTGCGTAGCGAAATCTCAGAGGCACAGAAGTCAACTATTCTGTCGATGGCTCATCTATCATCCACAGCATCCCAAGCGGCTGAAGTGAACTATAAATTACTTACACGTTGGCACTACACCCCAGCCGCTCTACATAAGCTGTTCCCGCAGGCCTCGGATCTTTGCTGGAGAGGCTGTGGGGAACGTGCCACTCATGCTCATGTATGGTGGTTCTGTCCTCTCATACGGGCATACTGGTTAACTATTTTATATTGGATAAATGTTATTTTGGGACACGAATTACCTAATGACCCGTGGGTCGTACTCTTTCATGGTGCAGGCTCTCCGGCAGGGCCATACAGGAAGTCCTGGACTCCGCATCTGCTCAATGCGGCAAAGGCTCTCATTCCCCGTGGTTGGAAGCAATCCGCGGCTCCCTCTTTGCGACAGTGGTTGATGGAGGTGGACCGTGTGTTCTATTTAGAGGATCTCACCTATTCTTTACAAAATAAATCAGATTTGGGGAAAAGGATTTGGTCCTGCTGGTTAGCCTTCAAATGTACAAAGGAGTACGCGGACATTATGTCACAGGTGGATAAAGTAAATGTACCTTCATAGGTTCCCTTTTTTGCTGATGGGTACAGGACCGAGGTGGACCCTTCCCTTCTCCTCTCTTTCCCCCTCTTTCTTTTTTCCTGGTTTCTGTTCTTTCTTCTTATACTGCGCTTTCCACTTTTTTCTCCCCACACTTTTCTATTAGTTACTTGGTACAACAGCGTTTGGCTGCTGCATTTGGGGACCTTGCAGTCTAACAGCCGCAACCCCACATGTGCGGTGGTAGAGTCTGCTCGTGTTACGCTGGTAGAATATACTCGGTTATTTTGTTTATTATTTATCCATTTTAATTATTCTTTTTTTTTTCTGTTTGTGAGCTGTTGAGAGCTTATATGTAATTGACCGTGTAACTTAACCTCTGCAATCCCTGTCCTATTTTGCACCTGATGATACTTGTGCCAAGCTTTCTGTTAATGTTTCTGTGATACCTGTCTTTTCTTTTTATTCAATAAACATATATTAAACAAAAAAAAAAATGGTGTGATTGATGAGCAAAAAACTAAAACTATGTCCCATTTTCATACACAGGAAAACCTCAGTCGGGGGGAGGCTGTGGCAAGTGGCAAAAACAAACACAAAATTCACCCAAAAAACAATAAAAAATAAATAAAATTGTGTAAATGTGACTAATTCAAAAATTGTATTGCTGAAATGAGTAAAAAAGAGTCAGGAAATACGTTCGGGAGAAGTGTGTGTGACTATTAGCATCAAAAGAAGTTCCTTCTTGCAGCATTGTAAAGAACAAGAGAATGCGCTTCATGAAAGAATTTTTAACATTGCAGCGTGACGAATGTGCTATATCGCTTACGAGCAGCAGTTTTACCTGAGCGAGCGCTTCCGTGTCCAAATTGCATTGTGAGCATGCGTGGCACCTTGTCTGTCGGAGTAGGCTACACATGATTGGAGTATGTCCGATCGGAGCATTTTGTCTGAAAATTTTACCGGAAAGTTGGAAAAGTTGGTCCGTCGGATATTCCGTCAGAAACA
This sequence comes from Lithobates pipiens, assembly GCF_037356315.1. NCBI lineage: Eukaryota > Metazoa > Chordata > Amphibia > Anura > Ranidae > Lithobates > Lithobates pipiens. The sequence goes on from NW_027507758.1 coordinate 646,007,258, forward strand.
GTTCGATGCAGATCACACACAGGCGGAATATCCGTCAAAACGCTCTGATAGGAAACATTCCGTCGGAATCTCCGACCGTGTGTACAAGGGCTAAGAGAGCATGTTCAAAACATTAAAAAGGGTTTCGATAAGCATAGTTTATCATGACATTATGCTAAGTTTCATAAAAAGGACCCTTCATCATTATTAATTTGATTCAAAAATATAAGCCCCATTGGATAGGTGACAATAAAATTATCAAGATTAGTCAGGCCGAATCCCGATGGATCCATGAATTATGCACTTTAACACCCTCTGGTCATAATGTAGAATTTGACCTTCATTGTTTTATTTCTAATTATTAATATAAATTAATTGTAATAATTGAGTATTTTTACTTTATTTCTAATTTATGGTCTTATATTTTCTGGGTTTAATTATCTATACCTTATTCATTAGGTTTTTTCCTGTTCCCCTCCTATTTTCTTTATTTTCTTTATCAGCAACTCTAAAGGATAGTCAAGTTAAAGTTAACATCATAGTTATTTATGAGGCAGTTATAATAAGGCCCCTTTCACACTGGGGCGGTTTTCAGGCGTTACAGTTTACAGTTACGTGTAGCGCCTGAAAAAAAACGGCCCCTTTCACTTCAGTGTGAAAGCCGGGGGGCTTTCACACTGAAGTGGTGCGCTGGCAGGACAGTGAAAAAAGTCCTGCTAGCCGCATCTTTGGAGCGGTGAAGGAGCGGTGTATTCACCGCTTCTAAACCGCTCCTACCCATTGAAATCAATGGGACAGCGCGGCAATACCGCCGGCAAAGCGCCGGCAAAGCACCGCTGCAGCGGCGCTTTGCGGGCGGTTTTAACCCTTTTTCGGCCGCTAGCGGGGGTTAAAACCACCCCACAAGCGCCCGCAGACCGCAGACTAAAACGACGGTAAAGCGCCGCTAAAAATAGCGGCGCTTTACCGCCTACGCCCGCACCGCCCCAGTGTGAAAGCAGCCTAATAGTCAGTGTTTTGTTGAGCACCTTTCCTTAATGATGTTATTGATTTTAATCACTAGATGACCACAGTGGGTAATCCCTCATTAAGTATTTTAGAGAGATGTAATATTTGATCTAACCACAAGATGTCAGTGTAGGTGAGGCGCTATACATTGATTATATTTGTGGATTCATTTTAAATGTGAAAATATGTCATATTGATTTTAATGTTCATATGTTAATTGTCAAAGTAGATTTTGAAGGAGGTTTAATATAGTTTAATTTTAAGCTTAGGAAGTCATTATCATCACGCTATGGGGCGGTTGTTGTCTCAAGTTGCCATGACAGTGCCGCATGTTCCATATAAACCTTACCGACACCTGACTCCTTGTCCCTTTGAAAAAGTCATGTGTCTGTGACGCAATGCATTAGAGAGGACCCAGGTGTCTTGTTCGTCACTCTTCGCGGCCGAGACCGGAAGATTCTGTGTTTACAAGCGCAAGATTTTTATTTAAATGTAAGTGTGGATTTTATATTTTGATTAAATATTTTGGAATACTACACATGAGAGTCCTCCTTTCTTCCCCCATGATCTGGAATATTACGCTTTGAGTGTATGGATAAACGGGTTATTTGAAGAAAAGCCAGCATCTTTCCCTACAAGCGCTTCTGACCCCGAGGGGTCTTGAATTGAGGTGAGAGGCTGGGGGAAACGGGGGGTGCACTTGAGCACTGAAGGTGGAGTGTGATAATTGCGGAGCCTGCTTGCACGTTTCAATACACTGCATGATTAATTTCGAACTGTCACTAATAGATATCAATCTATTGAACAGCACTGGATATTCTGGAACACTGGAGCTTTGATGGACTTTGTTATTTGCACTGTGATAGTGTCACTTTTTTTGCGTAATTTGCACATTCCATGATTATATTAGATTATTTTTAAATAGGTAGCGCTACATATTTTCTTATATTTAACAGATAGTGTTGTGGCACCAGCACCAGTGCCTAAGGCCCAATTTTTCTACCCATGTTTAACAGGGGCATGCAATTACAATTTTTTATACAATACTTTGCAGCAGAGCTAATTCCTGCTCTCCAACTAGAGTTTCTGTGAGGTGTTGCAGTGTTGTGGCACCAGTGCCTAAGGCATTTTTTAAGCCCCTGTTTAACAGGTGCATGTAATTACAATCCTTGATATAATATTCCACAGCAGGGCCCGTTCCAGCGCCCATTGAGAGTAACTGTGAGGACTTAAGTTTTGTGGCACCAGCACCACCACCACCACCAAAGGCCCAATTTTTCTACCACTGTTCAACAACAATTCTTGATATAATAGTTCACAGCAAGCGCTCCAGCGCCCACCAAGAGTCACTTTGAGGGCTTACAGCAGGGGTGCCCAACCTTTTGAAGGGCCACTTATGCGATGTGTTAACCGGTCGCGGGCCACAATGAGCAGAGACAGGTCTGTGCAGAGCGGACATGGACACAGCCCACTCTACTCTATGGGTCCTCCGATCCGCCCAGATGGAAGGGGATTGATCCCCCTTCTGTTTTTTTTTTTTTTTTAAGCAAATCAGATTGGAGGTAGGCAGGTGTAAAAGGACACAAATCTGTTTCCATCTGCCGTTTCATAGAGCTGAATGGAGGGTCTGATTGGGTTGGACCGATTGTGTGAAAGGGGCCTTTCAAACTAATGCAGCACAGTGAACCTGTGTCTTTCCTGCGGGTTAGCTACACTTTGCCATAGACTTCTATTATATCCTGCAGGTGTGGTGCACTTTTTGAAAGCACATCAAACCCACAGGTAATAACAGAAGTCTATGCCTCAGTGCAGTTAACCTGAAGGTGTACTACACCTCTGGATCAGTTTGAAAGCAACCCAGTAACCACTGCACAGATATGCCCATGCATACACTGCAATTTTAGTAATAAACAGTGGGTCTGCAACCCGTGATCTGGGCTTGCCAATCCGCCATCCTACAAATCAGAGGGCTCCACAGGCCACATGTGGCCCCGGGCCACTGGCTGGGCACCCCTGGCCTACAGTGTTAACTTGTGGCAACATCTTAGGCCCACATTTCTGCAGAGCATACTTTCAAACATCCAACTTACAAATGTCTCCTACTTGGAAACGGAAGGAGACAACAGGAAGTGAGATGAAATCTACCCCTAGGAAGGGAAATTCTCTCCTGTAAGAGTTGATATGGGAAAACGTGTCTCCTCTCCACTGATGCTTTATCCCAATCCTTGTTTTACTAAAAACCCCAAAAAACATTGGTCATTGGGACAGAAAGTGAGGTGAAATCTTCTGAAGAGGTGCACAGACTGAAAAAATAAAAGTTACAGGGGTGATAACCCTTCCCTATGTTTTCCAAAAAGCTAAAAATAGATTTTTTGACTGGAGCTACACTTTGAAAATGTACCAGTTCAAAATTACAAACAGATTCTACTTAACAACAAACCTACACAGTCCCTGTCTATACTGCTGTTCTAAGTATATAGGGCCTGGGGGCCCCACGCCTTTCCTTTTTTTAATTTGGGTAGGGGTTCTCCTTAATATTCGTACAAGACCCAAAGGTAATGGGCAGAGGGGGCTACCCATGCCATTTTTCTCAATGATTTTCATCCATATTGCCGGAACCAGACATTGCATTAAAACCGCAAGCAGTTTTTTTTCGTTAGAAATATCATTTTGTGCAAGGACTGTTCTAAACACGGGAAACACATGCCAGTTCACAGGCATACTATAGACACACCCCAGGCATGATATTTAAAGGAATATTTCACTTTTTTTGTCATTAAAATCAGTGCTACATAAAAACGTCAATTTTTAAAACTTTTTTTGCATTGATACATGTCCTCTGGGGCAGGAGCTGGGTCCCCAAAACCTTTTTAGGACAATAACTTGCATATTAGCCTTTAAAATTAGCACTTTTGATTTTGAACGTTCGAGTCCCACAGACTTTAATGGGGTTCTAAAGTTCGCACAAATTTTTGGTCCGTTTGCAGGTTCTGGTGCGAACCGACCAAAGTGGGGATGTTCGGCTCATCCCTACTTAAGAAGAAGGAGGAGTCTAAAAATGGTGCTGCTGGGCTGCACACCGCGAGGATCCCTTGAGCTCTCTCCCTGCCTGTAGGGAGATGGAAGGAGAAAGCTGCTGTTGATGCTGCTGCCCCCCCTATCCTCCCTCCCCCGTGCCTCTACTGTATCGCCAATCGTTGGTCCCCCATCCTCCTCTTGGGACGGGGGAGCGGGTGGAGCTGTGGGTTTGCGTGGCTGTGCCGCGCTGGGGGCCAAGGCGCCCGTGGGGGACGGGGGGCTGGGGGTGTTTCGCTGTCCGACTTGGTGCTGCGGTGCGCTGGGTGGTTTGTTGCTGGAGCGACGAGCCATGTGTGGCCGCGGGGGTAGGGGCGGGGAGAGACGGTCGGAGGGCCGGCTTTTGGAGGGATGGAAGGGAACGAGTAGTCCCGAACAGAGCCGAGCTTGATCGGCGGGAGCGAGGAAGAGAGACGCCCCCCACCTCACCCTGGGTCCAGAGATAAGTAGACCTTTCGGTTCTCAATATATTTTTCTCTTTTCTTAAGGAAAAAGAAAAAAAAAAGAAGAGTAAAAGAGAATGCAAAGTGCTGAGTATAGATAAGTAAATAAATAAAACTGACTGCGATATTCAGTGGAGGAATAAGTTTGAGTGAAAAAAAAAGGGAATAAGGAGAGTGATAAGGAAAGAAAAGAGAAAGGAAAATCTGCAAGGACCTAACGTGGAAGGAAGGAAAGGAAAAGAAAAAGCGATCATAAAGGAATATTTGAGATACATCGCTGTATGTAAATGTGGTAAGGAAAGGAAAAGGAGTAAAAATGTTGGCGTCATCGATAAATGTCTGGATCAATTAATAGAAAAGTGGATCTATTAAACTGACTGTAAACTGACTGTATACCTTGGGAATTAATGGGGAGGGGGTAAGGAAAAAAAAGGAAAACTGAATATATGTAAAGATGCCCATGGAAACATATTTGCGGACATAGATGAATGTGCACATATTGGACTCACATATTCCATTTTACAAGATATGAAGTGGCTGTCCTCTCAAAGGTCATTGTTAAAATTATAGATCACATTAGAATGCACTGCTAAATATCCTTTTAAATATATAGGCGCAAGGACGGTGCTTATACGGTTCCCTTTTTTTTTTTTTTTCTTCATCAATGCGGGGTAAAACAGCAAGAGGCGGCAGAACAGTTGCTAAATCACCGCGGTCTAGCTTAAGCCCTGGCCCTATAAAAAAAGTATTTAATATATGGAGAGGGAGAGGGAGAAAGGCAACAGACTGTAAAAGGACGACAAATGGAATCTAAGGAAAAGAAGGAGAAGAAAGAGAAAAAGGGTCAGAATAAAACAACAGTGGAAACTAGTTTACTCCTAGAACACAGAATAGAAAACGATATGGAGGTTGTTGCAGAGGGAGGTATTAGAAGGCTGGAGGAACAACAGGCTGATCAGTTAACAACAAAAAGCGATATGGAAAAAAAATGTTTGCAGCGCTGGAAAATTCTTTAAAGGCAGAAATGGCAACAATTCATAATGACTTGGGTCATATGCTCTCAAGAATTGAAGAGGTGGAGATAAAAGTAGAGTCTCATGTAAGAATAATAAAAGAGCTGAATGGAGAAATAAATACATTAAAAAAGTAACAACAGGAACAAGCCTATAGAATAGAAGACCAAGAAAACAGGGCTCTAAGGAAAAATCTGAGAATCTGCGGTCTCTCTGAATCTACTCAAGAAGAAAATTTACCACATCTAATAAAGAAGATTTTTAATCCCATATTCGGAAAAGAAGAAACAATGTAATAAAAATTGAAAGAGTACATAGACTAAGAAGACCACAAGGGCTCCCAACGGAAATCCCAAGAGATATAATTGTCTGATTTAAAAACTGGGAAGAAAAAATATCAAATCTGAAGAAAAAAACACCAATCAAGCTTGGGGAAAAACGATACAACTCTTTCAAGACCTATCACAAGAAACCCTGAGATGAAGAAGAATGCTAAAACCTCTACTGAAAACTTTGCAAGAACAGGAAATTCAATATAACTGGGGTTTTGCTGCAAGTCTGATAGCTAGGAAAAATGGATGATCTGCCATACTAAGATTCATGAAAGAAATACCTGACTTTTGTAAAAGATTAGAAATTCCATAGTGGCCTTCCATGTTGGTATCAATAGAACGGGCCTAGTGCGCCAAATAGAATTCCACGTCTGGTAAGGAAGAGCAGGGGGGACAAAGAGGTGCCCCTAAAGTATTAACCTGCTCTAAAGACCACAAGGTCAAAACAACAACATTGGGGGGGTGGGGGAGGGGAGGGAAAGGGGGGTAAAGGAATGGGAGGGAAGAGGTTTGTTTTAAAAAAATCCACTGACTTTTCTGCCCGGCATGGATTAAAGATGCCCCTGTGTGTCGCCTCGGGAGGCCCCCGCTCGTACCCCCTATTGGGAGATGGAGGGGGCTTGCCCAATGGGACACACAGGATTAGAGGGGAATGGAGGATAAGAATGACATAAAAATTCTGACCTACAATGTGCGGGGACTAAGTTCACCTGGGAAGAGACACATAATTCTACAATAATTAGAAAGGAGTACTGCCAAAATTATATTCCTTCAGGAGACGCACATTACCCAAGACTCAAGAGTGAAATTGTACTCAAGAAGTATACCAACATGGTTTTACGGAGATTCGCCAACTAGAAGGGCAAAAGGAAAGGCTATATGCTTTGGGGAAAAAAAATGTTTTGTAATAGAGAAAAGAAAAGTTGACCCAGAGGGACGTTTCCTCTTTTTACTTGGGTCTATACAGAATATAAAATATACGCTTGCTAATGTATACTGCCCCAATAAAAAAAAAAAAAAATACCTGGTGGGAATATTGAAGGAGCTAATGGAATTTAGGCAGGGTAAGTTGATATTAGCAGGGGACTTCAACTTTTCTATGGATCATAAATTAGATAGCACCCCAGATGCAACACCTGAGCACAAAAGATTACACATTTTATTCTGCAGTACACGGAACATATTCCTGACTGGATTATATTATGGTCGAACACAGAACTTTGGAGGAAATAATAGAAACAAAAATAGGAATAAAAACCGCCTCAGACCATGCCCCAGTGCCCTTGAGAATGAAACTATATGGGGAACCCATGGAAAAGGTACATGGAGAATAAATTAAGCTCTATTGGAAGATAACAAAGTTGAAATAACAATAAAGGAAGATATTGAAAAATATTTCGAAGAAAATGACACACCAGAACTCTCAAAAGCAACTATCTGGGAGCCTCATAAAACCGTCATCAGAGGTAAACTGATATCCATCGAGGCAGGAAAACAACAGGAAAGAAGAAAAGATTTGATGAGAATTACAAAAGAACTGCACGAATTGGAACAAAGACACAAAAAATAAGGGAAAAAGAAAAGTACCGGAGTTTAATTACAAAAAGAGAACAATTATAGACCCTGATGGAACAAGAAGAAAGTCAGGAATTGAATAGAGTAGCTCATGAGAGATACAAATGAGGTAATAAACCAGGAAAATATCTTATACATTTAGTAAGGAAAAAGAAGTCTATAAATTATATAGAGAAGATTAAAAACAGGAAAGGAGAAATAAGTAAATAAGACATCAGAAATTGCAATAGCTTTTTAAAAATATTACAGTGTATTATATTCAATAAAAAAATCAGGAGTCACAACAAGAAGAACAAATGACAAAAAGGAAGATACAAGACTATTTAAAAGAAGCCAAATTACCAAAAATCCAACCTGTACAATTGGAAGAACTAGAAAAAAGGATAACACAAGACAAGATTGTTAGCTATGAAAGAAACTCCATCTGGAAAAAGCCCAGGGCCAGATGGCTTTACGATTAAATATTATAAAAAAAAATCTCTGAACACCTGATCCCAAGGATACATGAATACCTGAATAATATAGGAGAGAAGTGAGAAGAGAACTATTATTAGCACATATCACAATTATACCTAAAGAGGGAAAAGACAAAACCAACTGTTCGAGCTATAGGTCTATTGCCCTACTAAATGCTGACATAAAATGTTTTCAAAGATCTTAGCTACTAGATTAAAAAAACGAATACCATATTGGATAAATGCAGGTCAGACGGGATTTATTCCGGGCAGAGAAGGAAGGGACAACAGTATAAAAACATTATTAATGCTATGTAAAGGAAAGTCCAGTGAACCCCCAGCTCTACTCTTGTCTATAGATGCAAAAAAAGCATTTGATAGGGTAGACTGGGGGTTCATGATGGATACATTGCAACATCTAGAAATCGGACCAAAATATATGAAGTGGATTACAAATTTGTATAATGGTCCAACAGCAATGGTGAAGGTTAATGGGAGATTGTTACCCATGTTTGAGATGTACAATGGAACATGCCAGGGATGCCCGCTCTCGCCTCTCCTATATGTGCTATCAATGGAACCTTTCTTGGCGACACTTTGGAATAATCAGGAAGTGGGAGGGGTGAGGGTGGGAGAAAAAGAACATAAAATTGCGGCATACGCAGATGATGTTTTAATGTATGTAACAAACCCAAGGGTGGCTCTCCCAAATATAATTAAAGTGGGAGTCCGCCGGGAGTTCCGCCATTTTGTTTTTTTAAAAGCCAGCAGCTACAAATACTGCAGCTGCTGACTTTTAAAATAAGGACACTTACCCGCCTAGCGCGCCCGCGATGTCGGCACCCGAAGCCGATCTCTCGATCGTCTCTCGGGTGCTGCCGCCGCCATCTTGGGTATGGGAATCAGGAAGTGGAGCCTTTTTGCTCCATTTCCCGGTTCCCTACTGCGCATGCGCGAGTCTCGCTGCGCAATAAGGATGGTCCCGCTGTCTCTGGGATCCGTGTGTTTCCCAGCAGGCAGCGGGGGACTTTCGGAAAGGGGCATAGATTCTGCAGAATCGACGCCCCTTTCCGCAGATAGCTATGCCGGAAGTGGGTGCAGATACCTGTACTGTACAGGTACCTGCACCCCCCTCCCCCCTGAAAGGTGCCAATTGTGGCACCGGAAGGGGGGAGGATTCCAATGAGCGGAAGGTCCACTTTAGGGTAGACCTCCGCTTTAAAGAAGTGAAAAAATATGGGCTACACAACCAATATCGTGGATTGGAAAAATAAACATGTTTAAAATTATTATACTTCCAAAAATAATGTACAAATTCAAAATGTTACCAATCGGGATTCTGCAGAGTTTTTTCAAGATAGTAAGAAAAATTATGATAAACTATATTTGGCAAAATAAAAAAATCAAGAATAAAATTTGCACTCATCACCAGGAAAAGGCAACACAGGGGATTAGCAACTCCAGACATAAAAAGGTATTAAAAAGCGGTAGTATTGGCACGTATGGTGGAGTGGACAAACCAAAATAGTGAAAAGAAATGGGTAGAAATAGAAAATATAAGTAGAACCACATTGCACAAAGATATATGGATACCACGTAAGTTTAGGGTATTAGCTCCAGAAACACATGATTTGACTAGAAATGTTTTTAAAATTTGAGATACAGTCTACCGTGAAAACAAATGGGAATATAACTCAGCTTTAATGGCCCTCATGGGAACACATTTTTTTCTACCAGGGGAAGAGATTTTTACTGAGCATGAAATTAGAAATCCACAATTGAGAGATATTATCACAAAGGGAAAGATGAAAACTGGACAAGAAATAATGGAGTCTAAAGGGTGGAAGATAAGTGAATGGAATTTTTTCCAGTTAAAACATTTAGAAAAAACACTCCCACATCCAATTTGGGATGGAGGAGACTTGAACTTCTTGGAAAAATTCTGCTTTACACAAACACCGCTGAAAAATGGAATATGACAAATTTACGGAATACTGACAGACATCCCTTGTACACACGGTCGGACATTCCGACGTGTTGACGGATAATCCGACCATGTGTAGGCTCCATCGGACTGTTTCCGTCGGAATATCCGACGACCGACAAAGTTTTCGAGCTGGGCTATAAAATTTTCCGACAACATGTAGAGAATTCCGATCGAACAAAGTGCCACGCATGCTCAGATCAAATTCCTAGACCAAAGCTATTGGCTACTAGCCTGAACATAGTCCCGTCGTAACGAAATAACGTCATCACGTTACGAACGATCAGATTTTCCAACAACTTTGTCCGACCGTGTGTATGCAACACCGGTTTCGGATAAAATCCAACGGATTTTGTTGTCGGAATGTCCGACCGTGTGTACAAGGGCTTAGAAGGACACAAAAGACCTCCATATATCGAACAATGGGAAAAATACATGGACTTAAAACTAGATGACCATCAAGTGGAGAAAATGATAGGAGCTGGATATAACAATGCGTAGGATATGAATACCATAGAAATGAACTACAAACTTTTAGCAAGATGGTATCTGACCCCAGGGAGAACTTATAAATTTCAAGTAGAGGGACCATTATGCTGGAGAAACTGTAAACAAATGCCATCAATAGTACATATATGGTGGAAATGCCCGAAAATAACGGAGTACTGGCAAGAATTAGTGAGCCTAATAAAGGAGATAACAGATGAGAAAATAGAAAATAATATACAGGTTTGCCTGTTCCATGACTCCAAAATGCCAAAGAAACAATATATGAAAACAATTATCCCAAAACTTCTGAATGCAGCGAAGAGATTGATCCCAAAAAACTGGTTTAATAGTGAAAAACCAGGAATAAGAGAATGGTTTGAACAAATAGAGTATTACAATAAAATGGAATCCCTGGGCAGCAGAGACAAAGGTCAATATGAAAATTATGTCAGCACATGGGAAAGCTGGGAAAAATTGAAGTCCTCAGATAAATATCCGGAGAAGATGATGGAGGGCAGAGGACCATGAGCTAGGAATGAAAGGGATATAGAATAAAACAAACCAAGGGGGGCGGGGGGGGGGGGGTTGGGGGAATGGGAGGGAGGGATGGTGGAAAGGGATGGTAGGAAATATAAAGATAATATATGGAAGTCTCTTTTTGTATGGTATGTAATTAAAAATCGTATACATTATAACCAGGGCCGTCTTTAGCGCAGGGCAAGCGGGGAAGCTGCCCAGGGCCCTGTCACTGTTTGGGGCCCAAAGCAGAGCTGCCCGTTAACCCCGTGAGCTGGCTGCAAATCATGTGCACGGCGCCCACAGTGCCTTATTTTCTTCCTTTGAGGAACGGGCCGCGGGTGGATGGGGCCTTGAGCTCCACTGATGCTCTGGCCCCGCACCTTGCTATGCCTGCAGTTCTATGTACCTGATCGGAGGAGCGGAGAAACAGAGGAGGAGTGAGCCAGCAGCGCGGAGTGGAGTGCACTGAAGCCTGGTGCCTGAAGTAAGCCGTGTGAGCTGAGGCTGAGAATCAGAGCTGAGATTTCCAGCCCAGGACAAGGTAAGGTGTTTTCTCCTCCCCTGGCTTCCGCTTCCCTTATCCCCATGCCATGGATGTCTGTGTGTGTTATATAGAAGAAAGTTGAGCAGCTGCAGACCTGCAGTCTAGGCTGAGCCTCAGGACAGCACACAGCGCATGATTTACAGCACATGGCATACTGTACTTAGGCCCCTTTCACACTGGGGTGTTTTTCACCTGAATAGCACCTGAAAAAATCCGGCCCCTTTCACTCAGGTGTGAAAGCTGGAGGGCTTTCACACTGGAGCTGTGCGCTAGCAGGACGGTGAAAAAAAGTCCTGCTAGCCGCATCTTTGGAGCGGTGAAGGAGCGGTGTATTCACTGCTCCTAAACCGCTCCTACCCATTGAAATCAATGGGGCAGCACGGCTATACCGCCGGCAAAGCACCGCTGGCACTTTGCGGGCAGTTTTAACCCTTTTTTGGCCACTGGCGGGGGTTAAAACCGCCCCGCTAGCGGCCGAATACCGCCGCTAAAACAACGATATATTGGCGCTAAAAATATTTTTGCGCCGCTTTACTGCCAACGCCGCTCCCACCCCTGTGTGAAAGGGGCCTTAGGCTTCTTTCACACTGAAAGCGCCCAGGCATCGGCGGTAAAATGCGACTATTTTTAGTAGCACTTTACTGTCATTTTTGCGGCAATTTTCAGACGATAGCGGCAAGCTTTTAAGCCCCGCTAGCGGCCGGAAAAGGGTTAAATATGCCCGCAAAGTGCCGCTACAGCGAGCTACAGTGAGTTCACCACTCCTAATGCACTCTAAAGAAGCTGCTGGCAGGACTTTTTCTGACATCCTGCCAGCGCACCGCTCCAGTGTAAAAGCCCTCGGAGCTTTCCCATTGGAGTGAATGGAGCCGCTGTTTCAGGGCGCTTTGCAGGCGCTATTTTTTAGCAATATAGAGCCTGCAAAGCGCCTCAGTGTGAAAGGTGTCTTAACTGCTTGATGGGCTTATTTTGGGCCTGGCTGCTTTACATGTATGTGTTTTGGTGGCCCACATTTGCACAGGAACAGTGCCCATTCATTTGAATGGGCTGCCATGCCTGCGTTTCCTGCAAAAATGTGGGCCACCAAATGTGCAAATGTGCATGCATCATTTAATAGGTCACACACACCTATGCCCATCAAGCAATGAAATACAGCACTGTCTGTCCATTCTGCTTTTGCACCATGCAACTTACCTGCAGTTCCTACACCAGCAAATTTGCTGCATTTTTAGATGTTTAGGCCACGCTTTTAAAAACACAGTATGTTTGTGTGCGCAGGAACTGCAGGTAAGTCGCATGGTACAAAAGCAGAATGAATTTCAAGGCCACTGCATTTTTAAAATGCTGCATGCACCTTTTTTTTCCTGTAAGAAACGCAGGCATGGCAGCCCATTCAAATGACTGGGCTGCTGTGCCTGCGTAAATGTGGGCCGCCAAAACACCTACATGTGAATGTGTAATGTGACAATGGCTGCAATGTAATTGGGGTAATGCGATGTGTAAAGGGACACTATGACATGAACAGGCACGTACTGACCATCAGGACTACCGGGAGTTTCCCGGTGGGCTGATGGCTCAGTGGACCAGTTTCAGCAGCCGCCTAATTTGCCTATTGTATCGTTTCTCAACTAGGGTTTCCCAGTTGTTCTGCAGTGAATTCCCATGGAGGTCTGTGGCAATGTACCCCAATGTACCCTGGTGTGCCCCATGTGCTTTGATGTGCCCCAATGTACACTATGTACACATATGCCCCGTACCCTGATGTGCTATGTGCCCTGATGTGCCCCATGCCCGATGTCCTGTGCTCTGATGTGCTGTGCCCTGATGTACTGTGCCCTGATGTCCTGTACCCTGTTGTACTGTGCCCTGATGTGCCCTGATGTGTTGTGTCCTGTACCCTGATGTGCCATGTGCTGTGTCCTGATGTGCTATACCCTGATGTGCTGGGCTCTGTACCCTGATGTGCTGTGCCCTGATGTGCTGTACCCTGATGTGGCCTGATGTGCTGTACCTTGTGCCCTGATGTTCTGGGCTCTGTACCCTGATGTGCTGGGCTCTGAACCCTGATGTGCTGGGCTCTGTACCCTGATGTGCTGTGCCCTGATGTGCTGTGTCATTATGTTCTGTGTGCTGTGCCCTGATGTGCTGTGCACTGATTTGCTGTACCCTGGTGTGCTGTACCCTCGTGTGCTGTACCCTGATGTGCTGTGCCCTGATGTGCTGTACCCTGATGTGCTGTGCCCTGATGTGTTGTGCCCTGAGCCGGTCTGGATAAAGTCCAGGGCCACATATTTGTTCAGTCCAGCCCTGGACATGAAGGGGACTATAATGTAACAGGGGTGCTGTGATGTGATAAGGGGCACTGTGATGTGCAAAGGGGCACTATAATGTGTAAATGTCTGCAATCTAATGGGGCGCTGTGATGTGAGGAGACTGCAATGTAATGGGGCGCTGTGATGTGAGGAGGCTGCAATGTAATGGGGCACTGTGATGTGAGGAGGCTGCAATGTAATGGGGCACTGTGATGTGAGGAGGCTGCAATGTAATGGGGCGCTTTGATGTGAGAAGGCTGCAATGTAATGGGGCGCTGTGATGTGAAAAGGAACTGAGGATACCGTGGGACTGCTGTGAAGAGGGTCTGCAAATGTGATGTAAACACTGCTGAGATGTGTTATAGTGCAAACATGATATTCAGACCTCTGACAGATGAATATTTTACCAACTGAACTTCCATAAATTTTAATTCAAGATCCCTGGTATATATATTATATTCTTAGCCAAAAAAAATAAAAAATCATTCCCTTGCTCTCAGCTTCCTCCAAATCTCCCTTTTGTGGGTGCTGTGATCTGACTTTCTTTTGCTCACTCCTAAGATGGACTATTGGATGTGTACTGTGCATAGAGCAGTGTGCATGACTGCAACATGAGAGGGAAAAAGAGTGGTTTGGGAGTCTGGCATTTTACTACTGAACGCTACAACATATAAGCATTTACTATAAGGTAATAAGAGACTGCACAGAGCATAATTTATTTTTTATAATGCAGTTGTCAGTCACATCTATTTTTTGAAGTGCCTATAAGCCCTCAATATGTCAAAATCTATGAGTGGTGCACAGAAGCGAAAGAAGAAGCAGGAGTTGGCGGAAAAATTTTGCAGAATACCAAGAATTACTGGTTTTCTTATACCTAGAAGTGGATCTTCTGAGGAACCTGCTGGTACATCTTATCAGGAAGTGATTCCTGCTCAAAGTACCTCTGACTTTGTCTCTGAATCTGATGCAGTAGTGTCTTCTGATCCACTAACACCACTAAAAACAACACCAGTGCCCATGGAGGTGGAGAAACCAGGCCTTTTCAAAAATACTGGTTTGTTGCCTAGCCTCCATGCTGTGGAGCCTACTGTTGAAGCATTTGATATAGTGCCTGAATTTGTGGAACAGTCAGGTTTCATGATTGACATTGGTTTTTGGGCCAACATATCTACTATTGAGATGCGGGAGTACTGGTCAAAAAATGGAAATGTGTCAGTGAGAAAGCCTCTGGAACAACTGAGAAATGAACGGTTTGCAACATCATTTAAAGATGGACGTTGCTGTACTATCAACATGTTTATGCGTAACTGTCCCAATGGAGACAGAAAGGTTGAAAGAAAGTGGCTTTGCTATTCAAAAAACACCGTCAGAATCTATTGTTTTGACTGCAAATTGTTTGGTGCATCACGAAATGCATTTTCCAATGATGGCTTCAGCGACTGGAAACATGCCAGTGAACGAATTTCCTCACATGAACAGTCTCAAAACCATATTCATGTTGTGATTGATACAGCCAAATATTGTAAACTGGTGGGTCGGATTGACCATAAAATGCAACGCTTAGTGTCATAATTTTTCTTGCCGAAAGAGGATTGGCTTTAGAGGAGATGACCAATTTATTGGATCCAAACACAATGGCAACTATCTTGGAATTTTGGAATTACTGTCAGAGTATGATGCTTTTCTAGCACAACACATCCAATCCAAGGCAAACAAGGGCAAAGGATTTACAAATTATCGGCAAATGTCTGTGAAGAACTTATACAGATTACAGGGGAAAAGATTTTAGAACATGTCATCAACCGGGTTAAATTGGCAAAATACTACTTGGTATCTGTAGATTCATCTGAAGATTATTCCCATACTGATCAGCTCACAGTGATTTTACGATACTTAGAAGGAAATCAACCTGTCGAGCGTTTTCTAACCTTCTTACCCTCAACGGGGCATAAAGGAGAAGAGATGGCGAATGCACTTATAAAATTCCTTGATAATGTTGGACTTTCCATACAAGAATGCCGTGGACAGAGTTATGACAATGCAAGCAACATGTCTTGTTCACTACAAGGGTATGCAAGCAAAAATCGTTACCCTGAATAAATTTGCAAAGTATATACCTTGTTTTGGACACTCACTAAACCTTGTTGGAAAGGATGCTGCAAATTCGTGTAGTGAGGCTGTCAAGTTTTTTGATATCATACAAGTCCTGTATGCATTCTTTAGTGGCTCAACCAAGCGCTACAAGAAGCTTAACCACTTCTCGACCGCCGCACGACGATTTACGTCAGCAGAATGGCACGGGCAGGCATATGGGCGTAAATTTACGTCCCTGCCTTCCCGCGGGTGGGGGGCCCGATCGGGCCCCCCCCCCCGGTGCCAGCGGCGGTCGGTATCCGTGCAGGAGCGATCCGGGATGAGGGGGCGGCCATTCATTCATGGCCACCCCCTCGCGATCGCTCCTGACGAATGGGAGTGAAGCATTGCATCACTTCCTCTCCTGTAATGTAAACACAGGAGAGGAAGTGATGTAATCTCTCCTCCGTGTCGGTATTTTTCGTTCCGGCACCGAGGAGAGAGGATCGGTGAGTTGCACCAACACGACCCTTCACAGTAGAACATGCCAGGCACACTCACACCCCCCCCTTTAACCCCCGATCACCCCCCCAATTACCCCTGCCCCCCCAGTCACAGTGACACCAATGCATTTTTTTTTTTTTTTTGCATTGGTGTCATTTGTGACTGTAATAACTGTTAGGGCAGTTAGGGTTAGCCCCCTTTAGTTCTAATGTACCCCCCTAACCCCCCCCAATAAAGGTTTAACCCCGTGATCACCCCCCGTCGCCAGTATCACTAAGGCTGGGTTCACATTGCAGCGGTTTATGAGAACGGATGTGATTCGCACCGCACTGCAGTGCAAATCACATCCGATCTCTGCAATTCGAGTTCAGCCATTCGCCGCACCCGCCGCAAATTCGCACGGGACCCTTTTTTTGGTCCGCAGCAGAATCGGATCGCATGGGTGTTCACACCATGCAATCCGAGTTTGCAGATCGCACTGCGATATGCGAACTGATCTGGGGGTGTCATTAACATTTCACTGACACTCCCAGCAGTTTGCATAGGGCAGTGTGAACTGCCGCCGGGAGGCATGCGATGCGGGAACCCGCCGCGGATTCGTGGCGTTCCCGCATCACTCCAGTGTGAACCCAGCCTAATAAGCGATCGTTTTTCTGATCACTGTATTAGTGTCACAGGTGACGCTAGTTAGGCAGGTAGGTATTTAGGTTTGCCGCAGCTTTTTATAGCGCCAGGGACCCCCATATACTACCGCATAAAGCCCCCTGATTGCCCCCTAGTTAACCCTTTCACCAGTGATCACCATATAACTGTTACAGGTGACGCTGGTTGGTTAGTTATTTTTTTATAGTTTCAGGGCACCCGCCATTTATTACCTAATAAAGGTTTAACCCCCTGATCACCCGGCGGGTGTCATTTGTGACTGTAATAACTGTTAGGGCAGTTAGGGTTAGCCCCCTTTAGTTCTAAGGTACCCCCCTAACCCCCCCTATAAAGGTTTAACCCCGTGATCACCCCCCGTCGCCAGTGTCACTAAGGCTGGGTTCACATTGCAGCGGTTTATGAGAACGGATGTGATTCGCACCACACTGCAGTGCAAATCACATCCGATCTCTGTGCGATTCGAGTTCAGCCATACAGATAGTATGGCTGAATTCGTGTCGCACCCGCTGCACCCGCCGCAAACTCGCACGGGACCCTTTTTTTGGTCCGCAGCAGAATCGGATCGCATGGGTGTTCACACCATGCGATCCGAGTTTGCAGATCACACTGTGATATGCGAACTGATCTGGGGGTGTCATTAACATTTCACTGACACCCCCAGCAGTTCGCATAGGGCAGTGTGAACTGCCGCCGGGAGGCAT
Source organism: Lithobates pipiens (assembly GCF_037356315.1). Classification (NCBI taxonomy): domain Eukaryota; kingdom Metazoa; phylum Chordata; class Amphibia; order Anura; family Ranidae; genus Lithobates; species Lithobates pipiens. The sequence goes on from NW_027507758.1 coordinate 646,024,927, forward strand.
GCGATGCGGGAACCCGCCGCGGATTCGTGGCGTTCCCTCATCGCTCCAGTGTGAACCCAGCCTAATAAGCGATCGTTTTTCTGATCGCTGTATTAGTGTCACAGGTGACGCTAGTTAGGCAGGTAGGTATTTAGGTTTGCCGCAGCTTTTTATAGCGCCAGGGACCCCCATATACTACCGCATAAAGCCCCCTGATTGCCCCCTAGTTAACCCTTTCACCAGTGATCACCATATAACTGTTACAGGTGACGCTGGTTGGTTAGTTATTTTTTTTATAGTTTCAGGGCACCCGCCATTTATTACCTAGTCTCACTAGTGTACCCGTAAATTTAGGGGTGTCTACTTTCCAAAATGGGGTCATTTGGGGGGGGGTTGTGCCATCTTGGCATTTTATGGCCTTCAAAACTGTAACGCCCTTAGAAAGCCTGAAGGCGGTGCTTGGTTTTCGGGGCCCCGTACGCGGCTAGGCTCCCAAAAAGTCCCACATATGTGGTATCCCCATACTCAGGAGAAGCAGCAGAATTTATTTTGGGGTGTCATTTCACATATGCCCATGGCATGCGTGAGCAATATATCATTTAGTGACAACTTTGTGAAAAAATAAAATAAAAAAAAAAAGTTTGTAATTTTCCTGCAACTTGTGGCAAAATATAAAATATTCCATGGACTCAACATGCCTCTCAGCAAAAATAACTCGGGGTGTCTACTTTCTAAAATGGGGTCATTTGTGGGGGTTTTGTGCCATCTTGGCATTTTATGGCCTTCAAAACTGTAATAGGTAGTGAGAAGTGAAATCAAAAATTTACCCCCTTAGAAAGCCTGAAGGCGGTGCTTGGTTTTCGGGGCCCCGTACGCGGCTAGGCTCCCAAAAAGTACCACATATGTGGTATCCCCGTACTCAGGAGAAGCAGCAGAATTTATTTTGGGGTGTTATTTCACATATGCCCATAGCATGTGTGAGCAATATATCAATATATCATTTAATGACTACTTTGTGTAAAATCGCTTGAGGCAAAAAAATAAAATATTCAATGGGCTCAACATGCCACTTATCAATTTCCTTAGGTGGTCTACTTTCCAAAATGGGGTCATTTGGGGGGGTTTTGTACTGCCCTGCCATTTTAGTACCTCAAGAAATGAGATAGGCAGTCGTAAACTAAAAGCTGCGTAAATTCCAGAAAACGTACCTTAGTTTGTAGATGTGACAACTTTTGCGCAAACCAATAAATATACAGTTATTGACTTTTTTTTTACCAAAGACATATGGCTGAATACATTTTGGCCTAAATGTATGACTAAAATTGAGTTTATTGGATTTTTCTAATAACAAAAAGTAGAAAATATCATTTTTTTTCAAAATTTGCGGTCTTTTTACGTTTATATCGCAAAAAATAAAAATCGCAGAGTCAGTCAAATACCTTTAAAAGAAAGCTCTATTTGTGTGAAGAAAAGGACGCAAATTTCGTTTGGGTACAACATTGCATGACCGCGCAATTACCAGTTAAAACAGCGCAGTGCCAAAGTGTAAAAAGACCTCTGGTCATTTACCAGCAAAATGGTCCGGTCTGAAAGTGGTTAAAGACAAGCTTGATAAGAATGACTTTTCTGTGTCCATGCCGAAAAAGCTAAGTGACACACATTGGTCATGTCGTGCTGATGCTTGTCAGGCACTAGTCCATGGCTATCAAAATATAATGGACATTTTGTTGGAAATTTCAGCTGACTGCGAAGAGAGGTCAGAGTGCCGTAATATGGCAAAAGGACTGTTTGATCAGATGAGCAAACTTGAGACCGGGATTTTTACAGAATTCTGGAACACTGTTTTACAGCGCTTTAACAGCAGCAGTAAAACTTTGCAGTCCATTCCACTCAACCTAAATTCAGCAACTTGCATTTTGAAATCATTAAAAGATTTTTTACGAATGAACAACGTACTAAATTTGATGCATTTGAAGAAGCTGGCAAGCGTCTCACAGATACTGAAGAATATACTGTGCAACATCGTCAACTTCAATGCCGGAATGTCCGTCAGCAGCCACTTGACTATGGACACCGTGAAGAAGCACACGTAACACCCAAGGACACCTTTTATGTTAAGGCCTTTCTCCCATGTGTTGATCAACTTTTAGTATGTCTGGAGCATCGACTGGGAGCTTACAGTGAAGTGTGTGATTTATTTGGATTCTTTATAAACTTTCCACTGATGGACTTTGATTCCATTAAAATTGCAGCAGAAAAGTTGTCCGCTTTCTACAAGCATGATCTGGGCACAACCTTTGGTGATGAGCTAATTCAGTTTCAGTCATTCATTTCTTTGTTTCTCGCAAAAAAAAAACAAAAAACAGATGACTGCAGCATAGAGCAATTTATGTACAATACCATTTTTGACAAGGATGTAAAAGATACCTTTTCCAACATGGAAATTGCTTTAAAAATGTATCTCACTTTAATGATCACTAAAAGTTCAGGTGAACGATCTTTTTAAAAAATGAAACGGATCAAAAATCTACAACGCACAACCATGAGCCAAAGTCGTCTCACCAAACTGTCTATAATGTTTGCTGAATCAGATGTACTTCGCAGTCTTGACTTCACCAACATTAAAGACATTTGCTGCTCAAAAAGCACATAGACTGGTGGTATAAATTGGATTAAAGTACTTCTTGACTTTTTATGTATAACGTTATCTGCACTTTTATAATATTGTTTGACAATAGTTTGTTATACTAGCAGCTGCTGTCTAATAGGAATGTTAACATACTGGGATTTTCCATAAGGCTGCTATACAAAAAATCCTGTTTTTTTTTTCCGTGGTTTGTTTTGGTTTGTTTGTGGACCGAAAGCTGATGAAAGAGTGGTTTTATCACCCATTTAGCACAGAAGCACATAGCTTCCAGATTTAGTGTAGTATATTATGTAACTCTGCTACCTGATTACCTATTCTCTAAATTGGAGTGGAGCATACGCACTTTGTTTTGAATGTTTGATTTTGGATTCTATGGGTTTTATGTTTTAATACTGTTTGTTTAATTGCTATGTGTTGTTGTTAATTGCTCTATTATTTATGAATATTTATGTTTGTGTTACTAGACAACATGGCTATTTGTTTTACACACAAAACATATTGTTGATTTGCACTTTATTACTGAAAGTTATTAAGATATTAACAAATAAGTGCTACTACAGTTGGCGAGTATGCACTGTCAGGCCGCGTACACACGCGCGGACTGTTCGCCCAACCTTGTTCGTCAAACAGTTTGTCAAACAGTCCGCTCAAAATTTGCATGAGCGAACTTGCCCACACACGAGCGGACTGTTTGCCAAACAGTTCGCTCAACTTTTGAAATGAACGGACTCGCCCACATAAGGCGGAGGCAAGTCCGCCCATTTCGAGCGCGTGTACAGGTAGGCGGGCCCGCGAAGGAGACGTCGCGGGCACCGCCGCCTGGTATGGACTTAAAGGGACACCCAACGCCGAAAAAAATCGGCGTGGGGGTTCCCCCCAAGTCCACAACAGACCCTTGTCCGAGCACGCTACCCGGCCGGCCAGGAAAGGGGGGGCGAGCGAGCGCGCCCCCCCTCCTGAGCCGTACCAGGCCGCGTGCCCTCAACATGGGGGGTGCCTTGGGGAAGGGGGGGCCGCGCGGCCCCCCCACCCCAAAGCACCTTGTCCCCATGTTGATGAGGACAAGGGCCTCTTCCCGACAACCCTGGCCGTTGGTTGTCGGGGTCTGCGGGCGGGGGGCTTATCGGAATCCGGGAGCCCCCTTTAAGAAGGGGGCCCCCGGATACCGGCCCCCCACCCTATGTGAATGAGTATGGGGTACAATGTACCCCTACCCATTCACCTGTAAACTAAAAGTACCCAAAAAAAAAACACAACACAGAGATAAAATATTTTATTGCACAGCTCCGGGGGTCTTCCGTCTTCGGGGGTCTTCTCCGGACTCCTCCGCTATCTTCTTGTAGCTCTTTTGCTAGCGGAGGAGTCCGGCTTTCTTCCTCCCCGCCGCGGCCTCTTCTCCCGACTTCGGGGGTCTTGTCCCCCTCTTCGGTTCTTCTGCCGGGCCACCGCGCCTTCTTATAGCTCTTTTACAGGCGGTGGCCCGGTCTTCTGTCGCCGCTGCCGCCGCCGCCTTCCGTTCTTCTTCTTCTTCTTCTCCAGGAGATGTTGACACGTCGCTCTCTCCGGCCGGAATGCCAGAGCCGCCCTGTGCTGCCACTTATATAGTGCCAATGGGGCGGTGTCACATGGTATATGTCACATGGGTTGGTCACATGGGTTGATGTCACATGGGGACTATGACATCGTAAGGGGGCGGGGTCACCATGGGACATCAACCCATGTGACCAACCCATGTGACATATACCATGTGACACCGCCCCATTGGCACTATATAAGTGGCAGCACAGGGCGGCTCTGGCATTCCGGCCGGAGAGAGCGACGTGTCAACATCTCCTGGAGAAGAAGAAGAAGAAGAACGGAAGGCGGCGGCGGCAGCGGCGACAGAAGACCGGGCCACCGCCTGTAAAAGAGCTATAAGAAGGCGCGGTGGCCCGGCAGAAGAACCGAAGAGGGGGACAAGACCCCCGAAGTCGGGAGAAGAGGCCGCGGCGGGGAGGAAGAAAGCCGGACTCCTCTGCTAGCAAAAGAGCTACAAGAAGATAGCGGAGGAGTCCGGAGAAGACCCCCGAAGACGGAAGACCCCCGGAGCTGTGCAATAAAATATTTTATCTCTGTGTTGTGTTTTTTTTTTGGGTACTTTTAGTTTACAGGTGAATGGGTAGGGGTACATTGTACCCCATACTCATTCACATAGGGTGGGGGGCCGGTATCCGGGGGCCCCCTTCTTAAAGGGGGCTCCCGGATTCCGATAAGCCCCCCGCCCGCAGACCCCGACAACCAACGGCTAGGGTTGTCGGGAAGAGGCCCTTGTCCTCATCAACATGGGGACAAGGTGCTTTGGGGTGGGGGGGCCGCGCAGCCCCCCCTTCCCCAAGGCACCCCCCATGTTGAGGGCACGCGGCCTGGTACGGCTCAGGAGGGGGGGCGCACTCGCTCGCCTCCCCTTTCCTGGCCGGCCGGGTAGCGTGCTCGGACAAGGGTCTGTTGTGGACTTGGGGGGAACCCCCACGCCGATTTTTTTCGGCGTTGGGTGTCCCTTTAAGTCCATACCAGGCGGCGGTGCCCGCGACGTCTCCTTCGCGGGCCCGCCTACCTGTACACGCGCTCGAAATGGGCGGACTTTTCCGTGCGGGAAAGTCTGCTCATTTCAAAAGTTGAGCGAACAAGCCTACACACGGGCAGACTGTCCGCTCAAACCAAGTTTCAGCGGACAGTTTTTCGGAATTTCCGAAAAACCTTGTCCGTCCAACTGTCCGCTGAAACTGTCCGCTGAACGCCCACACACGAGCGGACTGTCCGCTGAAACACTGTTCAGCGGACAAGGTTGGGCGAACAGTCCACCCGTGTGTACGCGGCCTCACAGATCTAGCTAAGAACTTGTTTGTGGACCAGTTCTTTTATGTTTACATTATTAAAGCGGTTCTTCACCCTAAAGGGGAAGTTCCGCTAATCTGATCCCTCCCTCCCTCCGGTGCCACAATTGGCACCTTTCAGGGGGGAGGGAGGTGCAGTTACCTGGATAATCCAGGTATCTGCACCCACTTCCGGGCAGACCCCCACAGACGCCTGCCCCCCCCCCCCCCCGTTGTGTTCTGGGAAACACCCAGGACACAGCGGTGGACCAGAAGAGAAGCGCAGCACGACTCGCGCATGTGCAGTAGGGAACCGGGCAGTGAAGCCGCAATGTTTCACTTCCCGATTCCCTGACAGAGGATGGCGGCGGGGCAACAGAGAGACGATCGATCGCTCGTCATCTGCCGCCGACATCGCTGGACCCTGGGACAGATAAGTGTGATTTTATTAAAAGTCAGCAGCTGCAATATTAGTAGCTGCTGGCTTTTAATATTTTTTTTTTTAGGTGCAGCTCCTCTTTAAAGTTTTTTTTTTTTAAAGATAATTCTATGTGTGTGTGTCTGTTTTTTGAGACGTTGGGGCGAAGAGCAAAATTTAATTGGGGGGGGCACAAAAAAAATGTTTGCCCGGGGTCCAAACCATATTACAAACGGCCCTGATTATAACAATTAAATAAGTGATAGCAGAACAAACCACTATGATGTGAAAACGAGAAGGGACAAAATTGAACTGCAAAGTTGAAATGAGTCTCTCGGGAAATTTCACTGAAGTGGAAAAAAAATAAAAAAAGAAAGAAAGAAGAAAAAAAAACTGCTTTTCCTGTTTGTTCACTAGTCGACTGAACTGGGAAAAGGATTTCTATGATAAGGTTGTGATGCTTTACCAGCTCCTGGCTTACTACACCTGTGTTAATCAAAACATTGTCCAAGTAATGGCAGTGCCTTACCCTCAAAGACAAATTACTGTCACTACTGCTTTCAAAATGTTCAAAAAGTTTCTTGGTCCGGGCCACAATGTAAAAAATGGCAAACACCTAAACTGGAAGTGATAGCCAGTCACTGCAAATGTCAGATGTCTCTGGTGTAACACACTGATTGTTATATGTAAGTATACGTCTGGCAGGTCGATTGACTAACTAGTACTCATGCTGAACTATTGCCATGACTGTTTGCATTGACTCGATCTTGCACCTTTTGTTGTGTATGTACCCATTCGATTTCTTCAAACCCAGACAGTAGGAAAAGCTCCTGAAGCCTTGGGTGCTAGAAAGAATGGGGAGAAACCACCAGATTTGTTTTTTTAGTGGCACCGGCATTATGAACCTGTTGCGGTATAATTCTTATACGTAATCTTGCAGTCATTTTTTCTTCTGGAGATCTGGGGATCATAAATGAAAGGATTTTTCAAATGTCTAGCAGCCTACTCTGGATTGGATTCCATGTACACAGGAAGTTTGAGCCCCTTTATTGTGATCTGGTAAATTTCAGCCTGGCCTATTAGATTTGG